>NC_091282.1:252572311-252923811 GCF_032444005.1 Ranitomeya imitator
GATTCCATGCGGAAATGATGGACCTTGACAAACTTGTTTAGAAGTTTGAGGTCTAGTATGGGTCTCACCTTTCCTTCCTTCTTGGGACGACGAAAAGGTTCGAATAGAAACCCTGAAACCTTTCGCTTTCTGGGACGGAAACAATGATGCCATCGTGACAATGCGTCTATGGGCCGGGAGAAAGCGTTTGCCCTTGCCTCTGAAGAAGGAGGACGGGAGGGAAAGAAACGTGAAGGGGGCATGTAGCAAAGACGATCTTGTATCCAGACACCAGATCTCTAACCCACTCGTCGGAGACTATGGAAAGCCAGACCTGACAAAAAGTAGGCGACCGCCTACCCTGCCGGTCTCGTCCGGATAGCGCTGCTAGTCAGCGTGAGGAAAATCTGAGACCCAGGACCTTTAGGTCTCAACTGCTTGGGTCGGAACTTCCAATGCTGGTTAGGTCTGTACGAGACCTAAGCTCCTCCATCCCTTCGTGGAGAACATCCCAAATTGGACAAAGTAGTGGTAGAGGACTAGCCTGGAGTGGAGAGAAAGGAACTGAAACGGATTTGTTACTGTCTCCGAAGGGAGGCCTAAGTCTCTGTTGGGGAAGGAATTTACTCTTCCCTTCCGTAGCATCGGAAGTAAGCTGATCCAGCTTTTCTCCAAATAAGCGACCGCTTTGATAAGGAAGGGAGGTAAGAGACTTTTGATGCAGAGTCCGCCTTCCACTCTCTGAGCCATAATCTCCTTCTGATAGTGATGGCATTGGCTGCTGACTGAGCAGCACAACCGGCCGAATCCAAGGATCCATGTACCAAGAATCACCTGCCCGGGAAGTTTGGTTGGCAAGGTGTGCCGCCTCAGGAGGAAGGCTACTGCTCCGAAGAGACCAGAAAACCATTGCCTTAGCTACCCATGCTGCGGCAAAGGATGGATAGAGAGCCGAACCTGAGGCATCAAGGACAGAGAGTCAAACTTTGGCGGTCCGTGGGGTTTTTGATGGATGAGCCATCCAGCATGGACAGGAGTTTTGGACGCTAGGTAAGATACTGGGGGACCTACCACCAGAGATTCAGCCCAATCTTCTTTCAGATCAGCTGAAAAAGGATACTTTGCTTCAAGAGGCCTTTGTCCTGTGAACCGTTTATCCGGACTAACTATGGCTCTAAATTCAGGACGAACAGCAAATGCCTTATGAGAGCATTTACTCCTCTCCGGAGCGGAGCTGGAATCTGCCTCAACCTTTAAGGCCTAGTTGACAGCCTCAACTAGCGAATCCACTGTTTTCTGAAAATTTGGCGAATCCAGATCTAAGGAACCATCAGAATCACTCAGAAAAACGTTCGCTACTGACCCCTGGAGAGGGAGAGCAAGAAACAGATCTCTGAGGCGACAAGGCACGTGTCTGCACAGGAGACGTGCTATGGATCTGTTTTCTAGGTGCCTGACAGCTTCTAGAGTGCTTTCAGCACCGGATAACTGACTGTTTCCGGCTTGGAAAGGATCCGTCTACATCAGCCCTGCAAAAGGAATATTTAATTTGGCGACACATATATTAATACTTGTACCAGAGGTTAGGACAGCAACAAACCAGTAATAACCACAGATGGAATGATATTGGGAGCTGTTATATCACTCATTGTATCTAATTGTACTTTTTTGTACCAAAATATCTATATATGTATATAAAGACAACAGTATCCCATCAATAAACCTATGGAGGTATGTCCAAAAGGATTCTCAAGTCATTACCTCAGGACTAGTAGTGAACCATAGAGACCAAAACAAACGTTGCGGTCTTAATAAGCACAGAAGTGTATTAAATTGATGACTAAAAATAGAATTATTCTTACCGTTAATTCAGTTTCTAGTAACCCACCACGACAGCACACCTGGAGGATGTTACCTCTTTCCTAATAGGGACAGGAAATGACAAGAAGTTAAATAACCCCTCCCTCATCCTCCCCCTCAGTGTTAATATAAAGGACCACAGGAGAAGGAATGCTTCAAATTATATTTATTCTTTTCAGAACGCATAACAAGCAAAGGGAGGGATTACTCCTGCTGTCGTGGTGGGTTACTAGAAACCGAACGGTAAGAATAATTCTATTTTCTCTAGTAACCCCCCACGACAGCACACCTGGAGCAGTACCCAAGAGTAACATTTAGGGAGGGACTACAGCACTAAGGACTTTTTCTCCGAAGGCTAAGTCTTCTTTTGACATCAGGTCAAGTTTGTAATGTTTGGAGAACGTATGGACTGAGAACCACGTAGCCGCTCTGCATATTTGCTCAATGGAAGCACTGGCTTTCTCGGCCCAGGAGACAGCTGTTGCCCTAGTAGAATGAGCTGTGAGCTTTTCTGGTGGTGGAAGGCCATGAATTTGAAAGGCCTCCAGGATTGCCCTTTTTATCCAATTCGCAATTGTAGATTTGGAAGTCTTCTTCCCCTTATTCTGGCCGAGAAGATGAATAAACAGATTCTGATCCTTTCTAATCTTCTCTGACGCTTGAAGATAATAGAGTACCATTCTCCGAACATCCAGAGTATGGAAATGTTCCTCTTCCTTATTCTTTGGCTCCTGATAGAAAGAAGGAAGAATTATCTCCTGCGATTTGTGGAAGTCAGAGACGACCTTTGGGAGAAAGGATGGATCCAATCGCAGGATAAGCCTGTCCTGTAGAATCTTCATGTAGGGCTCATTGATTGACAGGGCTTGTAGTTCACCAACTCTTCTGGCTGTTGTTATAGCCACCAAGAAGGTGGTCTTCCAGGCGAGTTTATCCATACTTATGGATGATAAGGGCTCAAACGGTGGAAGAGCAAGTCCTTTCAGGACTATATTCAGGTCCCAGGATGGAACTATATTCATGGGTCTTGGAGATATGCAGGATGCCGCCGTCATGAATCTTCTCACCCATCTATGGTAAGCTAAAGACTGGTCAAAATAAGAGCTCAAGGCTGCCACTTGTACCTTGAGGGTGCTGGGTCTGAGACCTTTGTCCAGTCCATCTTGTAGGAAATCCAGGATCCTGACTAGGTTCAGTCTATCTGGGTTAGGTTGTTCAGGAGCACACCATGTGATAAAAGTCTTCCAGATCTTCTGGTAGATAGAATTAGTTACTGTTTTCCGGCTTTTTTGTAGTGTCTTAATGACTCTCTCTGACAGCCCTCTGGTCTTCAGAATTGAGAATTCAGAAGCCAGGCATTTAGGTGTAACCTCTCGGGATCTGGATGGAGTATTGGCCCTTGGTAGAGAAGATTTTTGACCGGAGGAAGTGCTATTGGTCCATCTATTGTTAGGCTGATGAGGGCCCCAAACCAGCTTCTTTTGGGCCAAAGTGGAGCCACCAAGATCACCCTGAGCTTCTCTGCCCTTATCTTCTGCAGGACTCTTAGTAGAACTGGCAATGGCGGGAAAGCGTATGCTAGTGTAAATGTCCATGGCTGAACCAATGCGTCCACAGCTAACCCCGGATTGATTGGGTCTAGCGAGAAGAACTGGTCTACCTTTGTGTTCTGACTGTTCGCTAACAAGTCCACTTCTGGTTGTCCCCATCTTCTGACCAGTATCTGAAAGACTTCCGGGTTTAGGCTCCATTCTCCTGGATGGATTTTTGTCTTGCTCAGGAAGTCGGCGTGTACGTTTATTTCTCCTTTTATGTGTAGGGCGGATATGGAGAGAACATGTTCTTCGGCCCACGAAAATATTCTTGCTGATATTCTTTTTAGATCTTCGTGTCTTGTACTTCCCTGATGGCGAAGGTGGGCAACTGTTGTCCAAGTATATTTTTATATGGGAATTCTGCACAAGAGTTACTGCCGCTTTGAGAACTTCCTCCACTGCTTTTAGCTCTTTGAAGTTTGAGGATTGCTGTGCTATTTCGGTTGACCAGTATCCCTGGAATATGTGTTGGTCTACCGTAGCTCCCCAACCTTTCCCGCTGGCATCCACTGTTATGGTGACTGCTGGGTCTTGCAACCAAGGAACTCCTCATTAAGTTCTCCTTCTGTAGCCACCATGTCAATGAGGACCTTACATGCGGTGGTATCCGGATCTTTTTGTCTAGAGAACCTGGGGATCCGTCCCAGCTTGATAGGATATGGGTCTTGAGTATCCTGGTGTGGGCTTGTGCCCATGCCACCATCTGGATGCATGATGTCATGGTCCCTAGAACCGACATGAGCCATCTTAGAGATATTATCTTCTTGTCTCGCAACATTCTTATTTTTGTAAGCAGGGACCGCTTTTGTTCGGGTAAGAAAGATATTTGGTTGTGGGAGTCTAATAAGACCCCTAGGAAGATCTTCGTTGTGGACGGAACCATATCCGATTTTTGGGGGTTTACCACCCATCCCAGGGATGACAAGATCTGGATTGTTGTCTGAAGATGTTCCTGTAGAATTTGAACCGTGGGGGCCACTACCAAGAGGTCGTCCAGGTACGGGATTATGCATATCTGCCGACTTCTGATGTAGGCCATTACCTCGGACATGACCTTTGTGAAAATCCTTGGAGCCGAGGATAGTCCAAATGGGAGGACATTGAACTGAAAGTGGTCTATAGCCTCTCCTCTGGTGACCGCAAACCTTAGAAATTTCCGATAAGTTGGATGGACTGGGACGTGATAATATGCGTCCTGTAGGTCGATGGTTGCCATGATGAAGTCCTGCCCTATTAGGGGTACTGTCGATCTGACGGACTCCATTCTGAATCTTCTGTAAGTTACATATTGATTCAGAGGTCTTAAATTGATCATCATCCGATGGGTTCCATTTGTTTGTTTTTTTTATCAGAAATAGGTTGGAATAATGACCTTTGTTTCTTTTGTTTTCTGGGACTATGGAGACCACATTGTTGACTAAGATCCTTTATCCCCGCTATCAATGTGGATTGTAGCTTTGGTGTGGATAATGTTGTTGTCTTTATTCTTTTTTGGGGATATGATATGAACTCTATTTTCATCCCCTCTTTGACCAATCTTAAAGTCCACTGATCCACACCGATCTCTTGCCAGTATGGGAGGAAGTTCGAGATCCGACCCCCCACCATGATAGCGTCATTGCTTTCTTTGATTTTGGGGTTGGGAGAGAAAAAGATTCCCATCTTTCCCTCCTTTTGGATAACTCCAACGACCTGTCTTTCCCTTCCCTCTGTATTGAGGAGTATGCTCCTGCTGAGCGCGGAAGGGTCTTTTCCTAGGGTTTCTAGGTTCTGGTAAGGTTTTCTTCTTGTCTGAAGCCTTCTCCAGAAGATCATCCAAGGCTGGTCCAAACAAATACTTTCCTTTGAAGGGAATCGAACTCAGCCTCATCTTAGAAGTCATGTCACCAGACCAGGATCTTAGCCAAAGTCCACGCCTTACTGAGTTTGGATAATGCAGCTGATCTTGCCGTCACTCTCACGGATTCCGCGGAAGCATCCACTAAAAAGCCTGTTGCTTTTTGGAAGATAGGCAAAGAAGCTAGAAAATCTTCTCTCGGAGTACCTGAGGACAAGTGCTCCTCTAGCTGCCCCAGCCAGCGATGCATTGATCTAGCCACGCAAGTGGATACCGAGTTAATGTTCAATAAGGACGCTGACGTTTCCCACGATTTCCTTAGTAGTCCGTCCATCTTACGTTCCAGAGGGTCTCTCAGTTGGGAGGCATCCTCGAATGGTAGCGTGGTTTTCTTGGCTACTCTGGCAATTTGGACGTCCACTTTTGGAACCTCCGACCAGCAAGAAGCTGTCTCGGCATCTACAGGAAATCTGTCCTTAATTTCCGCTGGAGTAGTCAGCTTCTTTTCTGGGGCTTCCCACTCTTCCAGAACTAAATCCCGGATATTTTGGTGAATAGGAAACACCTGATGCTTCCTAGAACGAAGCCCCCCAAACATCTCTTCTTGTACTGACTGGGCAGTCTCCTCTTCCTCAATTTCCATAGTCTTCCTGACAGCTGTGAGGAGTTCTTCTATGTCAGTTGAAGAGAAGTAGTATCTCTCTTGCTGGACGGTCAGAGGTTCAAAGGCTAATTCACCTTCCTCTGGGGGTTTGTCTGACGTCTCCCCTTGGGAGTCCTCCTGCCCTTCTTCCTGTGGATTAAGTTTCCTTTTCTTAGCCTCAGGAGGGGCACTAGGAGATGGTGTAGGCTGGGAAAGAGCGGCCAGAGATGTTCTAATTTCATGCTGGATTAAGCCTTTGATCTCATCCATCAGAGACGGCTGTTCCTCCCTGATAATTTTTTCTGTGCATTCTTTGCACAATGATTTTTTATATGAAGAGGACAGCTTCTTCATACAAACTGCGCATTTGCGGGTAGTTTTGGATTTGCTTCCTGATGTGGGTTCCTTGTCCCCCTAAAAGGAAGGGGAGAAGGAATTATAAGACTATTATTATTATTTATTTATATAGCACCATTGATTCCATGGTGCTGTACATGAGAAGGGGTTACATACAAGTTACAAATATCACATACAGTAAAGAAACTAACAATGACGGACTGATACAGAGGGGCGAGGACCCTGCCCTTGCGGGCTTACATTCTACAGGATTATGGGGAAGGAGACAGTAGGTTGAGGGTTGCAGGAGCTCCGGTGGTGGTGAGGCGGTAGCTCCGGTGTTGGTGAGGCGGTAGCTTCGATAGTGATGAGGCAGCAGCGGTGTCAGTGCAGGCTGTAGGCTTTCCTGAAGAGATGAGTTTTCAGGTTCCGACTATAACCCACATCAGGGAGTGGACACCCTGGGCCAGACTACTCACTGGGGCCGGGATGGTGCTGTGATCTGCAGGTGCAGAGCGTGAGGAAGCAGACACCTCCATGGTCTTCACCACACAGTGGTCCTACCTGCGATGTCTTCCTGTCCAGGGCCTGAATATATAGGCGACCGGACCGCAGCACCTGTCCTCCTGGATGAGGACCTCCTCCTCCGGTGTCCGGAAGTATGTGGGGGAAGAACGCCGACGTCTGTTTGCCTAGCGTTCCAGCTGGAACGCACAAGGAACTTCCTGTTCAGTGAAGCCGGCCGGCGTCTGATGTCATATCCCGCCGTCAGCTTCAGACCGGAAGTCCCCACACACGCGCGCGGAGGAGGAGAAGGCCTGGAGAGCTCAGAGAGGCCTCCAGCTGAAGAAGCAGGTGCGGAATGGTGCGAGAGAAGTCCCGAGTCGGAGGAGACGGGAGCAACGAAGGGGAATAGACGTAAGTCCGATCCCCGCTGCCCGGCCAAAATCTCTATTTCCCCCCCGGTGACCGCTGCCGGCACAGTACACCTGGGATGACCTCTTCATCCCTAGTAGGGACAGGAAAGAACACTGAGGGGGAGGATGAGGGAGGGGTTATTTAACCTCTTGTCATTTCCTGTCCCTATTAGGAAAGGGGTAACATCCTCCAGGTGTGCTGTCGTGGGGGGTTACTAGAGAGAAAATTACTTTTCAATAGTTTAACAGCACTATAGAATCTTTAGTTAGGGTTTATTTGCCATTGGTAATTTGTAAACAGATAACAACAAGAACCATCAGGAAGATCATCTGATGGCACAAAGCAGGATCTAGCAGCCTGCACTGTTCACTGCACAAGTTTAAAAACAGAAGAAAAAAAAGTGATAAAAAAAGGTGGTCATAGCTTTTAAACTGTACAGGTTGTGTGCAAAAACACTATTTAACTGTGGATATTGGGTTAATCTGCAGGTAAATAGCATTAAGATGCCGCTTGGCACCCTTGCTTAAAACATTTGTACAAGGTCATTTCATTTCTGTAGCCGCTAGCCTTCAATGAAAGGGGTGTGCACACAGCAATTACAGTCATGGCTTACTATAATGTGATTTACCTCAGTAATTACTCCCTAGCACAATCAAAATGTTGGGTAGCGATTACAGTCATGCAACTATGCAGAGAAATATGCTGATATTCTCATGCGATTAGATGGGTCATACATGTTAAGTGTCCTTTTGGCGTGTTTACCAGTTAAACACTAGAACACTTTATAGATTCAAAAGAAAGCATAGGCTACATATGAAGCCTACAACTAATATTAAATCCATACTCTATTCTGGACATCAGCCGGGGTGCCACTGCAAGAATGTGCGTTAAGAAATGGTAGATGAGACTTACCTGAGGCATAATATTAAAAGTGGCCTTTTCAGGGTTAGCTCTCTCTTCCTCTTCATGCTTCAGGAGTAGACTCGCAACAAAATCTTCAATCTCTTGATGATATTGCCTATAGAGAAGTAATAAGATTACCGATTGCAGTTTTTTCTCTCAACCATTTAGTATATATTTATTCTGCACAAATACAAGGTGGCCATACACCATGACCAAAAGCCATTTCCACAGATTACCCACCCCCGCCCCTCAATACACACTGGACTTTGTCTTAGGGTACCGTCACACTAAAATGACGCTGCAGCGATACGACAACGATGTCGATCGCTGCAGCGTCGCTGTGTGGTCGCTGGAGAGCTGTCACACAGACAGCTCTCCAGCGACCAACGATCCGGAAGTCCCCTGGTAACCAGGGTAAACATCGGGTCACCGCTGTACTTTACGGCTGACCGGGAATGTAAGTATGTAGTGGTTTTTTTTGTTTTTTTTACATTTACACTGGTAACCGGGGTAAATATCGGGTTACTAAGCGTGGCCCTGCGCTTAGTAACCCGATGTTTACCCTGGTTACCAGTGAAGACATCGCTGAATCGGCGTCACACACGCCGATTCAGCGATGTCAGCGGGAGATCCAGCGACTAAATAAAGTTTCAAACGATCTGCTACGACGTACGATTCTCAGTGGGGTCCCTGATCGCAGTAGCGTGTCAGACACAGCGAGATCGTAAGGATATCGCTGGAACGTCACGGATCGTGCCGTCCTAGCCATCAAAGTGCCACTGTGTGACGGTACCCTTACCTGCATCTGTTCTCAACAGATCACTGTCAGACACTTCTGATGGCTGCCCATCTTCCTTCCATGACAATAAAAGCTACTCCCTCCTCCCCAGACATCTGCTTTCAGGGAAGAATTGAGTCACCCCTATACACATTTGATGTAATGGATTGAAAGACTTACTTTGAAATGACATGGTTCATAAATAGGATCTGCAGCAGTGGTCCATCAAGCACATCATCCACCGACAAGCCACTGAAAGAAACAGAATAGCAGAAAAAGAAAAAAAAAAAACAAAACAAAAAAAAAAAAAACAGTAAGGCGGTGTTCTGAACCACTCAAAAACACAATGAAGGTATACAAGAAGTCTCAAGTTACTGGACATTCCTTTATATAAACATTGGGTCACACTGAAAAAAATCTTTTGAATTTTCCGAACAATAATTCCAAAATTATTCAAATCTTTGAAAGAGATGGCAAAATGATAGCGAGTGGCTTGTGTAACACTATTCTGAAAAAAAGTATGTAAAGGAGACACAGCCGTAAATAAGCACTAGATCTCTGATGGTTTATCCCAAACTATACATGCTCTTATTGATTGCTATGAACACTGGTTGTGGAATAGTTTGGAAGTATATACACAACTCACAAAACGTTTGGGACATATGGCTTCTGGGTGAAATTTCAGGATGAACCTAAACTGCACTCTAAACTTTCAAGTGAACTGAAAGAAGTTGTTCACTACTTGGACAATCAACTTCTCATATCCCTCGCTTGACCCCCATAAAATAATAAAGCTTATACTCACCTTCCGTGCTGGCACTGTTCCCGCAGTGTAAGTGCTCTGTCTCCCGGGGCTCCCATGCTGCTGTTGTGACACGTGAAGCTGGAACCCAATCAGCAGCGGCGTCACAGTCCCCATCCTAATGAAGCAGGAATAGGGAGTCAGATCAGCTGCTGCCCAGACTTCCTCTTCATGTTCGATCTGTCCAAAGACGGGCACAGTAACGCTAATGCTAATTGAGCGCTGTCGTCACAACAACCGCACGAGAACCCTGGGATCGCGAGTGCCGAAGCCGCTGGAACGGTGCCAGCACAGGAGGGGACTATAAGTTTTATTATTTTGTGAGGTCGAAACATTTTGATCAAGAAGGGGTTGTACTAGTAGTGGATAACCCCATTAATGTAATCCTCTCTAAAAGTTCAATGTTTCAGTACTTTTTGCCCAATTCGCTCTTCTCCAACAAGGAGCTGAATGGAAAAATTCACAACAGGTATCCGATTCATGAATCGGACAATAAATTTCAGGGTTCAATTAAGATTGGTATATAAACAGCCCTCCTCATCATGTTGTTCAGATTTTGACATCATGACATCAAGATGACACCTAACAATTGATGAACAATACCTTGCCATTACAAGGCTTCAAGCAAGATGTCACCCCCAAAATCGAAGGTGAGCTAAGCCCACCAGCATCAGGGGAATTCTGGAATGCTGTAGCTAAGCCCCCGATGTATCCTGAAAGATGAGAAAAAGAGGTTAGATTATACTCACCCAGGTGCAGTCCCGGTCCAGTTCTGGTCCGATGGTCGTTGCGGTCCGGTGCCTCCCATCTTCATGCGATGACGTCCACTTCTTGTCTTCTTACCGTGGTTCCGGCGCAGGCGTACTTTGGCCTGTTGAGGGCAGAGCAAAGTACTGCAGTGCGCAGGCGCTGGGCCTCTCTGACCTTTTCCGGCGCCTGTGCCCTGCAGTCGTTTGCTCTGCCCTCAGACAAAGTACACCTGCGCCGGAGCTGCAGCGTGTAGACAAGAAGAGGACGTCATCGTAAGAAGATGGGAGGCCCTGGACGGGACCGCAACGCCCATCGCAACAGAACCGGACCGCCCCTGGGTGAGTATAATCTAACCTCTTTTTCTCATCTTTCAGGATACATCGGGGGCTTATCTACAGCATTACAGAATGCTGTAGATAAGCCCCTGATGCTGGTGGGCTTAGCTCACCTTCAGTTTTGGGGGCGACAGGTTCCCTTTAACTTTCTGTCCTTCAGACAAATACACTTTTGTGGGAGGACAATGACAGTTAAAAAAAAAATCCCATTGCAATTAATAAACATTCTCAATCCCAAAAATACGTCAAAAACAGAACACAATTAATTAGTCCTCTGACTATGGGTGCCCACCAGGTTTGTGTCCTGGTGACAAGCATTTTGTTGGCAAAAACAGTGCAGCACGTTGTGCTGTTAGCTCAAGTAAGCCTACAATCACACCTCCATAGTTCTCATAATGCAGTCTGTTTTGGTTTTTTTTATCCATGTGACTTCTGCTAAACTAGAGAATTATCAAACTGGCAAACAAAAAAATCATCGTTTTTCTAATTGACCAATTCCTTTGTGTCAATGAAGAAAAAGAAAAAAAAAAAAAAAAGGGTTCAGGGAGGCGAGTAGCTTCACAGCAAGGAGCAGATCTGGACGAGCATATACGGACTTTGGAAAAGGATGATGGTAATGGGAGAGCTTGATGTGAGAATACTAAAGGTAAGCGTAAAGGGAAAGTAAGCGGGCACCGCCAAGATAAAAACCGAAGGGTGCAACTATTGCGCCTTAAAGTATATACATGTTCAAGGAAATAAGGAAAAAAGGCTAAAAAAGCCGAAGCCAGCTCACCAACCAGACCATCAGATGCGGAGCACGGAATCCGTCCAGACCAAGACGTCCTGCAACAGCAACTCCAAACACCGAAAATATTCCAGGTCCAGCAAGATGGGTAAAAAAGTCTTTATTCATAACACCATGAAAATATAAAAGTTCCTTACACCAGGTAGACCAAACAGATGATAGTGTGAATACGGCTATGCGTTTCGACCAATATGGGTCTTACTCATGCCTGTGTGGTTCCAGGACTGAACGCCATAATATAGTAGAATCAGATCTGGGGACACACCCCCATGTGTCACAGGATTAAATCGTAAGGTCCCAAAACCACATATATTCCAAATCTTGATACACGCTTCCCTAGAGGTATGAACAAAAGAAATGAAATTTTGTATCATTATATTTAATGTTTTAAATGTGGTTTGTATATTTTCTTTTAAAGTATTTGGAATATATGTGGTTTCAGGACCTTACGATTTAATCATGTGACACATGGGGGTGTGTCCCCAGATCTGATTCTACTATATTATGGCTGGATTATTGCTGGAGCTGGAATATTTTACATGTTCAATAAACAAAATAAAAAATAAAAAAAAGAATGTGCAAATGAAAGTGCGCATACAACAAATGAAAAAGGCTTTATTAAAGGAAACAAAGTGCAAAAAGAAATAAAAACATAAACATAAATAAAAAAAACAAAATACCACACACACACAACTAATAGAATGTGCGTATACAGGCCAAGTTAGGTCTAATAACCCCAGAATAGATAAATATGTCTCCAGTGTTGAAAGGCCATATGCCATCACACACAATATAACAAGCAGTAAACAAACATGGAGTAAATATGAAGGAAACCACTTAAATTAAAGAGCCCCAAATAGAAACATGTTAATAATCTAGCAATAAACACTCACAAGAGGAGCACAGGTCCCATGAAAAACAACAAAACAAAAAAAAAAAAAATCAGTAATATCCCATATTTATCGATGTTGTGAACTGCAGAGACAGAAAGAACCAAATACTTGCCACCACATGGAGTATACAAGAGCCTGAAGAATCCCAACACGTGTCGCTACTACATGTAGCTTCGTCATGGAAGGTAAAAAAAAAAAGTCTGTCAGGTATATATGCCAGTAAGTGCTCTTACTAATGTTCCCGTGATCGCAAACACCTGTAGGCGGCAATCATAGGACATTCAGGCCAGCAGTGATATGTTAGTGCACTTGCGCAGTGAAGTAAAAGAGCCAAACAATTAAAATACCGATCAGAAAGTCGAGCGCATAAATCAAAGCTCACGTCTGCCTTGTACATGCGGTTTGAGTGCTATTGAATATACTCTGAATCAACTCTAACAATTTTCTCTCAAAAGCTTGTTTTGCTTTTATAGTTTTGTGATACTCTTTGCTCACCGTATATTGGTGATGAGACGCACTCTCTGCTCCTTTGGAACGCATGTTGACCTTTTGCGCAAGCCAGTAATGGCTTCCGATCTTTGGAGCGCACTTTTCTGTGATTGATCTGTATGGAACACAAGTGATCCCATTGCGCAGGTGCTGCGACTATTTCCGGCCGGTGATGCGCATACTTGACCGGCCTACCTGGAATGCATGCCGATCTATTGTGCAGACATGAGCTTTGCCTTTGATTTATGTGTTTGACTTTCTGATCGGTATTTTAACTTAGTCTGTATACACACATTCTATTAGGGGTGTGTGCATGTCTGTATATGCTTTTTTATGCAATTTTTAAATGTTTTTATGTCTTTTTGCACTTTATTCCCTTAAAGCCTTTTTCACTTGTGCGCGCACTTTCATTTGCGCATTCCTTTTTCTTTTTTGAACATGTAAATACTGAAGGTAAGGTGGGAACGCTCTGGATGTACCTGTACTGCCTTGGTGTGATTTCTATGGGAAAGCTTTGGCTGTCATTATACCAGTAACTGTACTCTGGGTGTCACTAGTGGGGTAAGGTGAAGAAGCAGGAGCTTGATGTCACTAGTCAGGGGGCTATGGATGTGGCTCACAACCCTGCATCAGAGCGACAATGTGTCTTTCAAGGTAAGAAAAGTTGGGGACCACTGGTCCAACATTCTCATTTTGTAGATACTCTTTCCATTGTTCCAAAAATATCTTTTTATATATAATGAATGCAGAGAGACCCTTAACATCACAGAGAAAGGACCTAAGCAGGATTCTTAAAGGGGGTTTCCGGGACTTAGGCTACTTTCACAAGCGTAGGTACGGGCCAGTCGCAGTGCGTCGGGCCGACGTACGCTGTGAAGTAAAAGCACAACGGGGGCAGCAGATGCAGTTTCTCAACGCATCCGCTGCCCCACTGTAAGGTCTGGGGAGGAGGGGGCGGAGTTCCGGCCGCGCATGCGCGGTCGGAAATGGCAGACACGACGCACAAAAAACGTTACATGTAGTGTTTTTTTGTGCCGACGGTCGGCCAAAACACGACGCATCCGTCGCACGACGGATGCGATGTGTGGCAATCCGTCGCTAATGAAAGTCTATGGAGAAAAAACGCATCCTGCGGGCAACTTTGCAGGATGCGTTTTTTTCTCCAAAACGACGCATTGCGATGGAGGCCAAACAACGCTAGTGTGAAAGTAGCCTTAAACAAAAAAATATACTTAACCACTAACAGTCAAGTAATTGCAACTTTCTGACTGTTGCGCATGGCGCTGTTCTCCCCCCGGCATAGAGCGGACACGGACTGCGCCTGCCGGGGATTCAGAAGCCTCTACTGACGAGACTTCCAAGATTATTCTGATTGACAGCACACTCCCCCAGTTAGGCAGCAGGGATCTGGCTATTAATCAGAATTACCTCGGAAGTCTCACCCCGCTGACAGAGCAGACTGGAAAAGAATTCTCCGCCTTGTAAACGTGATGTCAGCAGAGGCTTCTGAATCCCCGGCAGGAGATGCCTGTGACTGCTCTGTGTTGAGGAAGAATGGCGCAGCGCACAACAAGCAGGTAAGCTGCCAATACCTGCCTGTAAGCTTAGGCTCATTTTTTGTGAAGTGCCAGATATACCCTTTAAGGTGTATAGGTGTGCCTATGCAGCATCAATAGTAAAAAGAGAGAGCGAGAGAGAATTTCCCTGACTGGAAATTCTTCCACGCATGCTCAGTTTCAAAAGACGGAACCCGTCGCTGGATTCCTGCTTTTGACAGTCAGCGACAGATCCTGCGTCCATAGGCTTCCATTATAGCCAACGACGGACAGCGCAGGACCCGTCGCTGAGTGATTTTCTAACAAAGTAAAAACATTCCTCTGTGCGTTGTCTCTGCCTGACGGACAGCAATTTTCCGACGGATCCTGTGCACAACGGATAAAACGTGTGGCTATCCGTCGCTAATACAAGTCTATGGGAGAAAACAGGATCCAGCAGAAAAATTTGCTGGATCCTGTTTTTTCAAAAATCGACGGATTTCGACAGGAGGATAAAGACAGAAGTGTGAAAGAGGCTTTACTACAAGTCGTTTGTCCATTCACAGCAGAAACGGTGGCACACAACAGTGATATCTCGACCGCCACCGCCTACGGTGGCACACAACAGTGACTGCTCCCCCACCAATACAGGGTGGCACGCAACTGACTCCACACACACGGTGGCACGCAACAGTGACCCTCCCCCCCAGACACCCGGTGGCACACAACAGTGACCCCCCCGCACACACGCACGGTGGCATGCAATAGTGACCCCCCACACACACACACACACACACACACACACGGTGGCACGCAACAGTGACCCCCCCCCCCGCACACAAGCGGTGACAGGCAACAGTGACCGCGCGCGCACACACACACACGCGCGGTGACACGCAACAGTGACCCCCCGCGCGCGCACACACACACGGTGGCACGCAACAGTGACCCCCCCCCCACACACACACACACACACACACACGGTGGCATGCAACAGTGACCCCCCCCCTCACACACACGGTGCCACACAACAGTGACGCGCACGCACACACACACACGGTGGCACGCAACAGTGACCCCCCCCCCGCACACACACACGGTGGCACGCAACAGTGACCCCCCCCTCACACACACGGTGCCACGCAACAGTGACCCACCCGCGCGCGCGCACACACACACACACACACACACACACACACACACACACACACACACACACACACACACACACACACAGTGGCACGCAACAGTGACCCCCCCCGCACACACACACGGTGGCACGCAACAGTGACCCCCCTCTCCCCCCGCGGGCGCACACACACACGGTGGCATGCAACAGTGACCCCCCCCCCCCCGCGCACACACACACACACACACGGTGGCACACAACAGTGACCCGCGCACGGACACACACACACGGTGACACGCAACAGTGGCGCGCGCGCGCACACACACGGTGGCACGCAACAGTGACCCCCCCCCCCGCACACACACACGGTGACACGTAACAGTGACCACGCGCGCACGCACACACACACGCAACAGTGACACCCCCTCCCCCCCTACAGTGGCACGCAACAGTGACCCCCACCCCTACAGTGGCACGCAACTGTAATCCCCCCCACCACTACGGTGGCACACAACAGTGACACACCCTACAGTGCCTACACAGGTTGGTCCAGAAAACCACTGTAGGGATATGCCAGATTTACACACAGCTACTGATGGAGAGACTCGGACCCCATTATACCAATGTAATCCATCACACCGGAGACATCAGCAGTTACCCATCAGTCTGTACATTAGAACACTGCCATGTTCTGGTCAGGGCACGGTGGAGAACCACAGGTCGCAGCATATCCTACCTCGGTCGGGACAGAATAGACAGCTTCCTCCTGAGCTCTTGATGTTCACGACTGGATAAGGAAATAAGCAGTAAGAGAAGACAGAGGGGAATGTGTATACACGTGTGCTAACAGCCGAGAGCTCCCATTACTAGGGGAGGGGGATTATTGGACGGACACTTCCTTCAATGGACTCTCAGCCTTAGTGTAAAGGATATTCTCCGCCCGCAGCTGCTCTATGGTTTCCTCACATCTGGCGAGCTGTTCGTGAAAGCTGTTAGCCTCCACCTCGCTGTCCTCGGTCTGGTCAAACCTTATATGCACGGGCTGAGCAGCTTCACCATCCAACTGCTCAAAGAGCTCACTGTCCCCGAACTCCACCTCCGCCATCTTCAGACCTCCAGTCATAGAGGCGTACCATAGAGGTAATAGCACGCGCCGCCAACGTCAGACGTAGCGCACGTGACGCACGTAACGTGACGCACGCGGCCGCCATCTTTGTTTCTGGAATGAGCTGAGCACAGTCAATCCGACTCAGTGGGGGGCGGCGCGGCTGTGGGGGGCGGCGGCGGCTGCGGCTGCGGCAGGAACCTGAGTATATGAGCGCCGCGGTGTAGTGCTCCCCCAGGAGACAGCCCGGGGCTATGTATTAGTACAGAACTGATATCAGCGCATTGTATGACTTATTACCACAGTTTACTGTGTATGGTCACATGCTAGCACCCAGTATTTAGTAGGGCTTCCTTACTGTCATTTAACCCCTTAAAGACTATGTGATTTCCTGGGGGGGGGGGCGTTTTCGTTTTTGTTTCCCCTTTTTCCAAGAGCAATAACTTTTTTTATTTTTCCGTCAATGTTGCCTTAGCTTGTTTGCTTATATGATTTTATTTTTTGCGGGACGAGTTGATTTCACCATTAGTGCACTGGAAAATAGGGAAAAATTTAAATGCTAAAACTGACCTGCCAGGCGTTTTTAACTAAAAGAGCCACCTTGTGCAGCACTAATGCTGCATTCTGTCAAGGTGGCTCTTTTAGTTCGGGTCCCTGGAAATGCTGAAATAATTGGTTTTATAATGTGCCCCCTCATACCTGAATTTGTCAGGGGGGCATGTCTTTTCTCCCTGACACAAACGCCTCCCAGCCATCACTCAGGGCCTCCGTGCGCCGCCTCCATGTCCTACATGAATGTCCCCGGTGCCTGCGCTGTAAGTTTGAAGGGCAGTGCAAACTGCGCATGCCCGAAAAAAAACTTACAGCGGCGGGGACGTTCAGGAAGGAAATGGAGGCAGCGCACGGAGCAGCAGTGTGAGGACTAAAGCACCTGACCCGGGGAGGGAGAGTAAGGTGCACTTTGTGATCTGGAAAATCCCTTTCAGCATTTTAAAACCATCCCACTCATTTCAAGTTTTTTTAATTTTTTTCTTCTGTTTATTATATGTTGGACATTGTTTTTTTATTTTAAAGGGAATCTGTCACCTACTTTTTCATATATAAGCTGCTGCCACCGCCATCAGGGGCTTATCTACAGCATTCTGTATAAGCTGTAGATAAGCCCCCAATGTAACCTGAAAGATAAGAAAAACAAGTCACCTGGGGTGCCGTCTGGTCGGATGGGCGTCGCCGTCCGGGTCTGGCGCCTTCCATCTTCATGCGATGACGTCTTCTTCCTTGCTTACTGTCACGGCTCCTGCGCAGGCATACTTTGTGTGCCTTGTTGAGAGCAGAGCAAAGTACTGCAGTGCGCAGGTGCCCGGGAAAGGTCCGAGAAGCCCAGCGCCTGCAGTACTTTGCAAGGAAGCAAGGAAGAGGACGTCATCGCATGAAGATGGGAGGCCCCGGACCGTGACGACCATCGCAACGCCAAGTACGCCTGCGCAGGAGCCGCGACAGGAAGCAAGAAAGAGGACGTTATCTTATGAAGAGGGGAGGCGCCACCCGGACCGTGACGACCATCACGACGCCAAGTACACCTGCGCAGGAGCCGCAACAGGAAGCAAGAAAGAGGACGTTATCGTATGAAGATGGGAGGCGCCGGGCCGCGACGCCCATCGGACCCGGTCACTTTCCCCCAGGTGAGTACACTGTGTTCCAAATTATTATGCAACTTGGATTTAAGTGCCATAAAGATTTAATTGTTTTGTTTTTCAAATAAACCCGATGGATGGTATTGTGTCTCAGGGCTCAATGGATCACTGAAATTAATCTTAAACACATGTGATAATTAGTTTTCCAGGTGATTCTAATTAAAGGAAAACTACTTAAAAATGATGTTCCACATTATTAAGCAGGTTTCAAGTAAAATGGGAACTAAAAAGGATCTCTCTGCTGCTGAATAGCATTAAATAATGCAATGCCTTGGACAAGGTATGAAAACATTAGATATTCCACGAAAACTTAATAGTGGTCATCATACTGTGAAGAGATTTGTGACTGAAACAGAGCACAGACAGAGTTCATGCAGATAAAGACATAATGAAGAAGGTTTCTGCCAGACAGATTGATGGGATTGAGAGAGCAGCTGCCAAAATACCATTACAAAGCAGCAAACAGTTATTTGAAGCTGCTGGTGCCTCTGGAGTCCCTCCAACCTCAAGGCAGGGCCGCCATCAGGGCATTATGGCCGTGACTGGTGTATGGGACCCGAGGGCAGAGGGGGCCCGCATCGGGCCCCGTCTCATCTGCTCACCGGGCCCCTACCGGCAGCCGCAGGCTAACCGGGCCCTTAGCACCGACGCTGCAGCTGTTTAAAGCTATTGACGTGCGGGCGCGGGCCCGCACGTCAATAGTTAACAGCCGCCAGCCAATCTGAGGCTGGCAGCTGACGTCAGCCGCAGCGTGCGTGCATGTCGCCGGTGTCTGACATCATTGTCAGTCGCCGGCGAGTGCACGCTGCAGCTGTGTGGAGACAGAGAACTTCGCCCGCCGCTGGAGCACGGCCAGGTGAGAAGAACTTGTTTGGTTTTTTTTCACTGAGAGCGGCGATCTGGGGGGCCCAGGGCAGAATGCTGGACACGGGCAAAACGCTGGACACAGGGGCAGAAAGCTGGACACGGGCAGAAAGCTGGACATAGAGGCAGAACGCTGGACACGGGCAGAAAGCTGGACACGGGCAGAAAACTGGACACGGGCAGAAAGCTGGACATGGGCAAAACGCTGGGCACAGGGGCAGAAAGCTGGACACGGGCAGAAAGCTGGACACAGGGGCAGAAAGCTGGACACGGGCAGAAAGCTGGACACGGGCAGAACGCTGGACACGGGCAGAATGCTGGACACGGGCAGAACGCTGAACATGGGCAGAAAGCTGGACACTGGGGCAGAACGCTGGACACAGGGGCAGAATGCTGGACAAAGGGGCAGAAAGCTGGACACAGGCAGAATGCTGGACACGGGCAGAATGCTGGACAAAGGGGCAGAATGCTAGACACGAGGGCAAAATGCTGGACATGGGGGCAGAACGCTGGACACGGGCAGAACGCTGGACACGGGCAGAACGCTGGACACGGGCAGAAAGCTGGACACAGGGGCAGAATGTTGGACACGGGCAGAATGCTGGACATGGGCAGAATGCTGGACACGTGCAGAATGCTGGACAAAGGGGCAGAATGCTGGACACGGGGGCAGAGTGCTGGACATGGGGGCAGAACTGTTGTGAATTCCGCTCTTGGGCTCCCTCCGGTGGTTGTAAGTAGCATTTTTGTGAGTTCTGCTCTTTGGCTCCCTCCTGTGGTTTTGAGTGGTATGGCTGCTTCTTGGATTTAGCTTCAGCAGCTGTTTTCACTGATCGTCTTTCTGGCTCAGCTATATTAGTCTGGCCTTATCCCTCATTCAATGCCAGTTGTCAATTGTTCCTGCCTGGAGTCATTGCTCTTAGGTCTTTCCTGACACTCTGACCAGTTCATCAAAGCTAAGTCCTTGCTTGTCCTTTTGCGGTTCTCTTGTTGTGGACTTTGTTGTTCAGCACTTTCTTTGTTTTTGTTCATTTGTCCAGCTTTTCAGTATGGATCTATTCAGTTAAGCTGGAAGCTCTGGGCAGCAGAGTTTGCCCTCCACACCTTTAGTCTGGTGTGGAGATTTTTGCAGTTCTCTGCGGTGGACTTTTTCTAGTTTTTTTTTTACTGACCGCACAGCGTTCTGTTCTGTACTATTTCTATTTAGCTAGAAGTGGCCTCCTGTGCTAAATCTTGTTTCATACTACGTATGTCATTTCCTTCTCCTCTCACAGTCATTATTTGTGGGGGGCTAATCTATCCTTTGGGGATTTTCTCTGAGGCAAGATAGTTTTCCTGCTTCTATCTTTAGGGGTAGTTAGCTCTTAGGCTGTGACGAGATGCCTAGGCCGAGTTAGGAGCATTCCACGGCTACTTCTAGTGTTGTGTTGAGCTTAGGGACTGCGATCAGTATAGTTGCCACCTGCTCAGAGCTTGACGCTCTATAACAGTACAACTGGTCAAAAATGAGCTGAATGCCTCTCAAAAGAAGGAAGAGAAAAAGAGTTCTGAGCCATTTTTTTTTCTTTAGTTTGTTTTGTCTTTTTCCTTCCTCTTGATATCTGGGTGATTCGGGATTTGGATGCAGGCATGGATGTTCAGGGTTTGTTTTCTCGTGTGGATCAGCTTGCTGCAAGAGTACAGAGTATTCAAGATTATGTGGTTCAGACTCCGGCCTTAGAGCCTAGAATTCCTACTCCGGATTTGTTTTACGGGGATAGATCTAAGTTTTTGAACTTTAAAAATAACTGCAAATTGTTTTTTGCTCTGAAACCCCGTTCCTCTGGTGACCCCATTCAGCAAGTAATGATAGTTATTTCTCTACTGCGTGGCGACCCTCAGGACTGGGCATTCTCACTTGAGTCAGGGAATCCGGCATTGCTTAATGTAGATGCATTTTTTCAATCGCTCGGATTATTGTATGACGAACCTAACTCTGTAGAGCATGCTGAGAAAACACTGTTGGCCCTGTGTCAGGGTCAGGAAGCGGCAGAATTATACTGCCAGAAATTTAGAAAATGGTCTGTGCTCACTAAATGGAATGAGGACGCTCTGGCAGCAATTTTCAGAAAGGGTCTTTCTGAAGCCCTTAAAGATGTTATGGTGGGGTTTCCCACGCCTGTTGGTTTGAGCGAATCTATGTCTCTGGCCATTCAGATTGATCGGCGCCTGCGCGAACGCAAAGTGTTGCACCATATGGGAGTGTCCTCTAAGCAAAGTCCTGAGCCCATGCAATGTGATAGGATTTTGACTAGAGCGGAACAGAGGGGATACAGACGTCAGAATGGGCTGTGTTTTTACTGTGGTGATTCTGTTCATACTATTTCTGATTGCCCTAAGCGTATTAAGAGGGTCGCTACATCTGTTACCATTAGTACTGTGCAGCCTAAGTTTCTCCTGTCTGTGACCCTGATTTGCTCATTGTCATTTTTTTTCTGCCATGGCATTTGTGGATTCAGGCGCTGCTCTGAACTTAATGGACTTAGAATTCGCTAGGCGCTGTGGTTTTTCTTTGCAGCCTTTACAGAGTCCCATACCCTTGAGGGGTATTGATGCTACACCATTGGCCAAGAATAAACCTCAGTACTGGACGCAGATTACTATGTACACGGCTCCTGCACATCAGGAAGATTGCCGTTTTCTGGTGTTGCATAATTTACATGATGTTGTTGTACTGGGTTTTCCATGGTTGCAAGTACACAATCCAGTGCTGGATTGGAAATCAATGTCTGTGACTAGTTGGGGTTGTCAAGGGGTACATAGTGACGTTCCTTTGATGTCAATTACCTCTTCCCTCTCTTCTGATGTTCCTGAATTTTTGTTAGATTTCCAGGATGTATTCGATGAGCCCAAGTCCAGTTCCCTTCCACCACACAGGGACTGTGATTGTGCTATTGACTTGATTCCTGGCTGTAAGTTCCCTAAGGGCCGACTTTTCAACCTGTCTGTGCCAGAGCATGCCGCCATGCGGAGCTATGTTAAGGAGTCTTTAGAGAAGGGGCATATTCGGCCGTCTTCGTCACCATTGGGAGCGGGATTCTTTTTTGTTGCCAAGAAGGATGGCTCCTTAAGACCCTGTATTGATTATCGCCTTCTTAATAAGATCACGGTCAAATTCCAATATCCTTTACCTTTGCTCTCTGATTTGTTTGCTAGGATTAAGGGGGCTAGTTGGTTTACCAAGATTGACCTCCGAGGGGCATATAATCTTGTTCGTATTAGACAGGGTGACGAATGTAAGACTGCATTTAATATGCCCGAAGGGCATTTTGAATACCTTGTGATGCCATTTGGGCTCTCTAATGCTCCATCTGTGTTCCAGTCTTTCATGCGTGATATTTTCCGCAATTATCTTGACAAATTCCTGATTGTGTATTTGGATGATATTTTGATTTTTTCCGATGATTGGGAGTCTCATGTGAAGCAGGTCAGGATGGTATTCCAGATCCTTTGTGATAATGCTCTATTTGTGAAGGGGTCTAAGTGCCTATTTGGAGTTCAGAAGGTCTCTTTTTTGGGGTTTATTTTTTCTCCTTCGTCTATAGAAATGGATCCTGTTAAGGTCCAAGCCATTCATGACTGGATTCAACCCACATCTGTGAAGAGCCTTCAGAAATTTTTGGGCTTTGCTAATTTTTATCGCCGTTTCATTGCCAACTTCTCTAGTGTGGTTAAACCCCTGACTGATTTGACGAAGAAAGGCGCTGATGTGACTAATTGGTTCTCTGAGGCTGTTGAGGCCTTTCAGGGGAGCTTAAATACCGATTTACTTCTGCCCCTGTGTTGCGTCAACCGGATGTTTCTCTTCCTTTTCAGGTTGAGGTTGACGCTTCTGAGATTGGGGCAGGGGCCGTTTTGTCACAGAGGAATTCTGATGGTTCCTTGATGAAGCCATGTGCCTTCTTTTCCCGAAAGTTTTCGCCTGCGGAACGCAATTATGATGTCGGCAATCGGGAGTTGTTGGCTATGAAGTGGGCGTTTGAGGAGTGGCGAAATTGGCTTGAGGGAGCCAAGCACCGCATTGTGGTCTTGACCGATCATAAGAATTTGATTTACCTTGAGTCGGCCAAGCGGCTGAACCCTAGACAGGCTCGGTGGTCCCTGTTTTTCTCCCGTTTTGATTTTGTGGTCTCATATCATCCAGGATCTAAGAATGTTAAGGCAGATGCCCTCTCTAGGAGTTTTTTGCCGGATTCTCCTGGAGTCCTTGAGCCGGTTGGCATTCTTAAGGAAGGGGTGATTCTTTCTGCCATCTCCCCTGATTTGCGGCGGGTGCTTCAGGAATTTCAGGCTGATAGGCCTGACCGCTGTCCTGTGGGGAAGCTGTTTGTTCCTGATAGATGGACGAGTAAGGTGATTTCTGAGGTCCATTGTTCAGTGTTGGCTGGTCATCCTGGGATTTTTGGTACCAGAGATTTGGTTGCTAGGTCCTTTTGGTGGCCTTCCTTGTCGCGTGATGTCCGTGCTTTTGTGCAGTCCTGTGGGACTTGCGCCCGAGCCAAGCCTTGCTGTTCCCGCGCTAGTGGGTTGCTTTTGCCTTTGCCCGTCCCGGAGAGGCCTTGGACGCATATTTCCATGGATTTTATTTCGGATCTTCCTGTGTCCCAGAGGATGTCTGTTACCTGGGTGGTTTGTGACCGGTTCTCTAAAATGGTCCATTTGGTACCTTTGCCTAAATTGCCTTCCTCCTCTGATTTGGTTCCATTGTTTTTTCAGCATGTGGTTCGTTTGCATGGCATTCCGGAGAATATTGTGTCTGACAGAGGTTCCCAGTTTGTTTCCAGGTTTTGGCGGGCCTTTTGTGCTAGGATGGGTATTGATTTGTCTTTTTCTTCGGCGTTCCATCCTCAGACCAATGACCAAACTGAGCGAACTAATCAGACCTTGGAAACCTATTTGAGATGCTTTGTGTCTGCTGATCAGGATGATTGATGTTGTGAATTCTGTTGTTGGGCTCCCTCCTGTGTTCATGAATGGTACTTCGGATGGTTCTGTCCATGGACTTCCTCTGGTGGGTGTTTCTGAGTTTCCTTCCTCAGGTGACGAGGTTAATTCGTTAGCTGGCTGCTCTATTTAACTCCACTTAGATCATTGCTCCATGCCACCTGTCAATGTTCCAGTATTGGTCTAGTTCACTCCTGGATCGTTCTTGTGACCTGTCTTCCCAGCAGAAGCTAAGTTCCAGCTTGTATTTCTTTGGTTTGCTATTTTTCTGTTCAGCTTGCTATTTTTATTGTTGTCTTGCTTGCTGGAAGCTCTGGGACGCAGAGGGAGCACCTCCGCACCGTGAGTCGGTGCGGAGGGTCTTTTTTTGCGCCCTCTGCGTGGTCTTTTTGTAGGTTTTTGTGCTGACCGCAAAGTAACCTTTCCTATCCTCGGTCTGTTCAGTAAGTCGGGCCTCAATTTGCTAAATCTATTTCATCTCTGTGTTTGTATTTTCATCTTTACTCACAGTCATTATATGTGGGGGGCTGCCTTTTCCTTTGGGGAATTTCTCTGAGGGAAGGTAGGCTTTATTTTTCTATCTTCAGGGCTAGCTAGTTCCTTAGGCTGTGCCGAGTTGCATAGGGAGCGTTAGGCGCAATCCACGGCTATTTCTAGTGTGTTTGATAGGATTAGGAATTGCGGTCAGCAGAGTTTCCACGTCCCAGAGCTCGTCCTTATTATCAGTAACTATCAGGTCTTTCTGTGTGCTCTTAACCACCAGGTCCATTATTGTCCTGACCACCAGGTCATAACAGTACAGGTGGCCCAAAGTACTAATGCATCTCAATAGAGGGATAAGAGAAGTTCTGAGACCATTTTTTTTTCTTTGCAGTGTTTTTTGTCTCTCTTTTCCCCTTTACCTCTGGGTGGTTCAGGACACTGGTGTAAACATGGACATTCAAGGTCTGTCCTCTTGGATGTATAATCTCACTACAAGGGTACAAAACATTCAAGATTTTGTGGTTCAGAATCCGATGTCAGAGCCTAGGATTCCAATTCCTGATTTGTTTTTTGGTGATAGATCTAAGTTCTTGGATTTCAAAAATAATTGTAAATTGTTTCTTGCCTTGAAACCTCGCTCCTCAGGTGACCCTGTTCAACAAGTAAAGATCATTATTTCTTTGTTACGTGGTGACCCTCAAGACTGGGCATTTTCCCTTGCGCCAGGAGATCCGGCATTGCGTGATGTTGATGCGTTTTTCCTGGCGCTTGGATTGCTTTATGACGAACCTAATTCAGTGGATCAGGCAGAGAAAATCTTGCTGGCTCTGTGTCAGGGTCAGGATGAAGCGGAGATATATTGTCAGAAGTTTAGAAAGTGGTCTGTGCTCACTCAGTGGAATGAATGTGCCCTGGCAGCAATCTTCAGAAAGGGTCTCTCTGAAGCCCTTAAGGATGTCATGGTGGGGTTTCCCATGCCTGCTGGTCTGAATGAGTCTATGTCCTTGGCCATTCAGATCGATCGACGCTTGCGTGAGCGTAAAGCTGTGCACCATTTGGCGGTACTATCTGAGCATGGGCCTGAACCTATGCAATGTGATAGGACTTTGACCAGAGCTGAACGGCAAGAACACAGACGTCGGAATGGGCTATGTTTTTACTGTGGTGATTCCACTCATGCTATCTCCGATTGTCCTAAGCGCACTAAGCGGTTCGCTAGGTCTGCCACCATTGGTACGGTACAGTCTAAATTTCTATTGTCTGTTACTCTGATTTGCTCTTTGTCATCCTATTCTGTTATGGCATTTGTGGATTCAGGCGCTGCCCTGAATTTGATGGACTTGGAGTATGCCAGGCGCTGTGGTTTTTTCTTGGAGCCCTTGCAGTATCCTATTCCATTGAGAGGAATTAATGCTACGCCTTTGGCCAAGAATAAGCCTCAGTACTGGACCCAATTGACCATGTGCATGGCTCCTGCACATCAGGAGGATATCCGCTTTCTGGTGTTGCATAATCTGCATGATGTGGTCGTTTTGGGGTTGCCATGGCTACAGGTTCATAATCCAGTATTGGACTGGAAATCTATGTCTGTGTCCAGCTGGGGTTGCCAGGGGGTACATGGTGATGTTCCATTTTTGTCTATTTCGTCTTCCACTCCTTCTGAAGTTCCAGAGTTTTTGTCGGATTATCGGGATGTATTTGATGAGCCCAAAGCCAGTGCCCTACCTCCTCATAGGGATTGCGATTGTGCAATTAATTTGATTCCTGGTAGTAAGTTTCCTAAGGGCCGATTGTTAAATTTATCTGTGCCAGAACACGCCGCTATGCGGAGTTATATAAAGGAATCCTTGGAGAAAGGCCATATTCGCCCGTCGTCATCACCGTTAGGAGCATGGTTCTTTTTTGTGGCCAAGAAGGATGGTTCTTTGAGACCTTGTATTGATTACCGCCTTCTTAATAAAATTACAGTCAAATTTCAGTATCCTTTGCCGTTGCTGTCTGATTTGTTTGCTCGTATTAAAGGGGCTAGTTGGTTCACCAAGATATATCTTCGAGGGGCGTATAATCTTGTGCGTATTAAACAAGGCGATGAATGGAAAACAGCATTTAATACGCCCGAGGGCCATTTTGAGTACCTGGTTATGCCATTCGGGCTTTCCAATGCTCCATCTGTATTTCAGTCCTTTATGCATGACATCTTCCGAGAGTACCTGGATAAATTCCTGATTGTGTATTTGGATGATATTTTCGTCTTTTCAGATGATTGGGAGTCTCATGTGAAGCAGGTCAGAATGGTGTTCCAGGTCCTTCGTGCGAATTCCTTGTTTGTGAAGGGGTCAAAGTGTCTCTTTGGAGTTCAGAAGGTTTCATTTTTGGGATTCATTTTTTCCCCTTCTACTATCGAGATGGACCCTGTTAAAGTCCAGGCCATTTACGATTGGACTCAGCCGACATCTGTGAAGAGCCTGCAAAAGTTCCTGGGCTTTGCTAATTTTTATCGGCGCTTCATCGCTAATTTTTCTACTGTTGCTAAACCATTGACTGATTTGACCAAGAAGGGTGCTGATGTGGTCAATTGGTCTTCTGCAGCTGTGGAGGCTTTTCAGGAGTTGAAGCGTCGTTTTTCTTCTGCCCCTGTGTTGTGCCAGCCAGATGTTTCGCTCCCGTTTCAGGTTGAGGTTGATGCTTCTGAGATTGGAGCAGGGGCTGTTTTGTCGCAAAGAAGATCTGATGGCTCGGTGATGAAGCCATGTGCTTTCTTTTCTAGAAAGTTTTCGCCTGCTGAGCATAAATATGATGTTGGTAATCGTGAGTTGTTGGCCATGAAGTGGGCATTCGAGGAGTGGCGTCATTGGCTGGAAGGAGCCAAGCATCGCGTGGTGGTCTTGACAGATCACAAGAATTTGACTTTTCTTGAGTCTGCCAAATGACGGTTGAATCCGAGACAGGCTCGATGGTCGTTATTTTTCTCCCGTTTTGATTTTGTGGTTTCGTACCTTCCGGGCTCTAAGAATGTGAAGGCTGATGCCCTGTCAAGGAGTTTTGTGCCTGACTCTCCGGGTGTTCCTGAGCCGGCGGGTATTCTCAAAGAGGGGGTAATTTTGTCTGCCATCTCCCCTGATTTGCGGCGGGTGCTGCAAAAATTTCAGGCTGATAGACCGGACCGGACTGTTTGTCCCCGATAGATGGACTAGTAGAGTTATCTCTGAGATTCATTGTTCAGTGTTGGCTGGGCATCCTGGAATCTTTGGTACCAGAGATTTGGTGGCTAGATCCTTTTGGTGGCCGTCTTTGTCGCGGGATGTGCGTTCTTTTGTGCAGTCCTGTGGGACCTGTGCTCGGGCTAAGCCCTGCTGTTCTCGTGCCAGTGGGTTGCTTTTGCCCTTGCCGGTCCCGAAGAGGCCCTGGACGCATATTTCTATGGATTTTATTTCGGATCTCCCCGTCTCTCAAAAGATGTCGGTCATTTGGGTGGTTTGTGATCGCTTTTCTAAGATGGTCCATTTGGTACCTTTGTCTAAATTGCCTTCCTCCTCTGATTTGGTGCCATTATTTTTCCAGCATGTGGTTCGTTTACATGGTATCCCGGAGAACATCGTTTCTGACAGAGGTTCCCAGTTTGTTTCGAGGTTTTGGCGATCCTTTTGTGCTAAGATGGGCATTGATTTGTCTTTTTCCTCGGCTTTCCATCCTCAGACAAATGGGCAAACCGAACGAACTAATCAGACTTTGGAAACATATCTGAGATGCTTTGTTTCTGCTGATCAGGATGATTGGGTGTCCTTTTTGCCGTTGGCTGAGTTCGCCCTTAATTACCGGGCCAGCTCGGCTACTTTGGTTTCGCCGTTTTTCTGCAATTCTGGTTTCCATCCTCGTTTCTCTTCAGGGCAGGTTGAGTCTTTGGACTGTCCTGGTGTAGATACTGTGGTGGATAGGTTGCAGCAGATTTGGACTCATGTAGTGGACAATTTGACATTGTCCCAGGAGAAAGCTCAACGTTTCGCTAACCGCCGGCGCTGTGTGGGTCCCCGACTTCGTGTTGGGGATTTGGTTTGGTTGTCGTCTCGTTATTTTCCTATGAAGGTTTCCTCTCCTAAATTTAAACCTCGTTTCATTGGTCCGTATAAGATTTCTGAGGTTATCAATCCTGTGTCATTTCATTTGGCCCTTCCTGCTTCTTTTGCCATCTATAATGTGTTCCATAGGTCGTTATTGCGGAGATACGTGGCGCCTGTGGTTCCATCCGTTGATCCTCCTGCCCCGGTGTTGGTTTAGGGGGAGTTGGAGTATGTGGTGGAGAAGATTTTGGATTCTCGTGTTTCGAGACAGAAACTCCAGTACCTGGTCAAGTGGAAGGGTTATGGTCAGGAAGATAATTCCTGGGTTTTTGCCTCTGATGTTCATGCTGCCGATCTGGTTCGTGCCTTTCATTTGGCTCATCCTGGTCGGCCTGGGGGCTCGGGTGAGGGTTCGGTGACCCCTCCTCAAGGGGTTGTGAATTCTGTTGTCGGGATCCCTCCTGTGTTCATTAATGGTACTTCGGCTGGTTCTGTCCATGGACTTCCTCTGGTGGGTGTTTCTGAGTTTCCTTCCTCAGGTGACGAGGTTAATTCGTTAGCTGGCTGCTCTATTTAACTCCACTTAGATCATTGCTCCATGCCACCTGTCAATGTTCCAGTATTGGTCTAGTTCACTCCTGGATCGTTCTTGTGACCTGTCTTACCAGCAGAAGCTAAGTTTCAGCTTGTATTTCTTTGGTTTGCTATTTTTCTGTCCAGCTTGCTATTTTTATTGTTGTCTTGCTTGCTGGAAGCTCTGGGACGCAGAGGGAGCGCCTCCGCACTGTGAGTCGGTGCGGAGGGTCTTTTTTTTGCGCCCTCTGCGTGGTCTTTTTGTAGGTTTTTGTGCTGACCGCAAAGTAACCTTTCCTATCCTCGGTCCGTTCAGTAAGTCGGGCCTCACATTGCTAAATCTATTTCATCTCTGTGTTTGTGTTTTCATCTTTACTCACAGTCATTATATGTGGGGGGCTGCCTTTTCCTTTGGGGAATTTCTCTGAGGCAAGGTAGGCTTTATTTTTCTATCTTCAGGGCTAGCTAGTTCCTTAGGCTGTGCCGAGTTGCATAGGGAGCGTTAGGCGCAATCCACAGCTATTTCTAGTGTGTTTGATAGGATTAGGAATTGCGGTCAGCAGAGTTTCCACGTCCCAGAGCTCGTCCTTATTATCAGTAACTATCAGGTCTTTCCGTGTGCTCTTAACCACCAGGTCCATTATTGTCCTGACCACCAGGTCATAACAGTACAGGTGGCCCAAAGTACTAATGCATCTCAATAGAGGGATAAGAGAAGTTCTGAGACCATTTTTTTTTCTTTGCAGTGTTTTTTGTCTCTCTTTTCCCCTTTACCTCTGGGTGGTTCAGGACACTGGTGTAAACATGGACATTCAAGGTCTGTCCTCTTGAATTCTATGAACATTACCGTTGAGACAAGCGACTTTTATAAAAAAATCCAAGAGGATATAACAGCATTGGAAGATTAAATTATTTAAAGAAAAAAGCGCAAATTTCAACGTGATTTAGGTGACTACACGTCTAACAAAGTTTATAACTGGAATGAAGGGGAGAGTTCTTTTAGAACCCCGAGATCTATTTTGAGACAGTCTAATTATAAAAAACGGCAGAACAAACGATATGTAAGTTTCAGCTCAAGAGAAGGGGAATCTGATGACTATACCTTCAGTGCTTCTGATAATTCCCTCAATGAGTCCGCTGGGTGTAGTTCTGCCAGACAACTGACTAAATCAAAAAATGCACAAGGCACGGCGGGCGGAAGCATAGAAAGCAATTTTGGCATGCAGACCCGCCGCAGGAAAGGCATGACGAGATAAGTGCTAATGTGATTAATTTATCGTCAAAACTTTTTTCACAGGAACAATTACAGTTATTGACTTATGGACTTAATTTCGTACCTGATCAGAATTTTGATTTATTTTCAACCATATTAGATATTAATAAATTTATCCGCAATCTTACATTGAAAAAAACATTTTTGGTCAGATGAACATGCGGATCATTTGGAAAATGAAAATACGGTTGTTAATATGGTGGAAAATGAGTTCCATGCACTGGACTTTCATGAGCAGGTCTCTTTAATAACCTTACAAGAACTACAGGGATTTGACATAGGAAATAATACTTGTATTAATCAATCAGACAACTTTAAGACCAAAAATCCGTTTTTTTATCCTATTCAATCACGTGCGGATTGCATGAATAGGTTTCAGGAAGTGGTTGAACGGGAACTTAAAATTCTTAAGAATAATATTCCATCCAATAATTACAATAATAATTTATCAAAAAAGCATCGACAGGCCATTAAAGATATAAAAGACATGGATGATATAGTCATTAAGAATAGTGACAAAGGGGGTGTGATTGTCATCATGAACTCCCTAGATTATAAAAGTGAAATTTTGAAGTTAATTTCTGATGGGAATGTTTACAAAAAATTATCTTCGGACCCTACTAATCTGTTTAAACAAAAAATTGATAAAATGATCGAAGAAGGGGTCTCTTTGGGAGTTCTAACCAATAAACAGGCTAATTTCTTACAAGTCCCTCACCCTGTGACACCTATTCTATACGGATTGCCCAAAATTCATAAGCAAGCAAAATTTCCCCCAATGAGACCCATAGTCTCAAGTATAGGATCAATAAATGAATTCCAGTGGCTGGACTCTTTGCTTCAACCATTGGTCCAAAGAATTCCGGGGTATATTAGGGACACAAAGGACATTCTTGATATTCTAACACACAAAGAGTGGAAATCAGGTTATACCTGGCTTAGCTGCGACATAGTTTCGCTGTATACGTGTATTCCACACAGCGTAGCTATGTCGGCATTACAATTCCACTTAAACAATTATAGTTCATACTCCCTGGATCTTATCAATTTTATTTTACAAGTCACATTCTTTTTGTTAACTCATAATTTTTTCTCATTTGATTCTGAGTATTATTTACAATGTACCGGAGTAGCAATGGGGGCCAAATTCTCACCTTCATTGGCCAACCTGGTTATGGCGCACTGGGAACATTTATTTTTGTTTTCCACCTCCAATGTTTTTTCTTTGTTCATCCATTGGTATGGCAGATACATCGACGATACGCTCATTATTTGGCAAGGCGATGTATCTGCCATACAGGATTTTCTGATTTACATTAACAATAATAATTTCAATTTAAAATTTACATATGTCCATGCTGAAACCAAAATTTCCTTTCTGGATTTAGAATTAACAGGTGTTCCCAACAAATTAATTTCTACAAGAACCTACGGTATATTAAACCATTAGCAGGCAACACCGTCCTACATGCCCGAAGTTGCCATCCCAAACATACTGTCAAATCCATCCCTGTAGGTGAATTCACTAGGTTAAAACGAAATTGTAACAATAATGCTGAACTTCAAAACGATCTTGTAAAATCCTGTAAGAAATTCCATCATCGTGGATATCCAAATTGGATGCTGAATAGAGCGTTACATCTAGTAAATAACGATACAAAATCGCAAAGTAACCCTATGTGTTCAGGGACAAATCCCCCAAAGAATTGTTTAAAACCAACGCCAAAGAAATTAATTAATAAAAACAGTGTCATGAATAAACCATTCGTTTGTTTACAATTCAGCCCACAATTTAATAAAATTAAAACTATTATAAATAAAGCCATCCCTATCTTATATGAAGATCGCATTCTCTCCCAAATATTGAGTGAAGGGTGTAATATTGTAGCCAGAAGAGCACCTACTCTTGGTAACAAATTGTCTCCCAATAATTTTTTGTCTCAAAAACGCAGTAGCACATGGCTCAAGTGTACAGGGAGCTACAAATGTAATGTGACTAATTGCACTACGTGCAAACACCTGGTGACCACTAAATCATTTGGCACCGCAGAAAATAATAGCCTGCACAAAATTCAAAGCTTTATTAACTGCAACACAAAATGTGTTGTATATAAGATTGATTGCGTTGACTGCGATAAAACATATATTGGCTGTACAACTAGAAAACTGAAAAATCGGATATCAGAACATCTATACGATATCTCCTGTACTTTAAATAATAGTCGCACTGTTTCAGCAGCAGCCAAACATTTTATTGATTACCATTCTCGTAGTACAATATCATTAAGAGTAACAGGGATTGAGAAAATAAAAAAACCTTCACGAGGAGGTGACATTCAGAGAATGTTGTTAAACAGGGAGGCTTTTTGGATTTTTAACCTTGGCACTAGATTTCCTAATGGTCTAAATAGAAGGAATGAATTAATGTTCCATTATTGATAGTCTCTTCATGTATTGTAAAAAGTTTTCATGCATTTTAAAAAAATTTTTTTTTTTTTTTTCATTTTTCAATCTTATTTTTTGCTATTTTTGTATTTTTTGCATTAACTTTAGAAATATTGTATGTGTGTATTTTTCTATATGTTTATGTGTATTTAATTGTTAGTTTTGCACAAATTTACGCATTTTATATAGAGGTTCATTGTTAGTATTTAGGACCTTCGGGTCATGTGAGGACTTACTATCATTTTATTGGTTCCTGGTTCTTTTTATACCTGAGGAATCAGTGAGTAGATCAGCTGTGATAAAGACCGCTGTGTCGGTCGAAACGCGTAGCCTACCTCGCATGTGCTATGGTGTTGTCCCAGGAGTTGTTTCTCCATTTTAAAAGTTGGAATACATTTTCATGATTTTACTGAAGCTGGAACCATTCTCTTTTCATTTATGGAATCCTACTGCGTCTTGTCAGGACGAAGTTCCGGGCTTCTTGCAATGATCGGTGAGCTGGCTTTTGCCGTATATTCTTTTTAGAGTTTCCACGTCCCAGAGCTCGTCCTTATTATCAGTAACTATCAGGTCTTTCCGTGTGCTCTTAACCACCAGGTCCATTATTGTCCTGACCACCAGGTCATAACAGATTGGGTGACTTTCTTGCCGTTGGCCGAGTTTGCCCTTAATAATCGGGCCAGTTCGGCTACTTTGGTTTCGCCTTTCTTTTGTAATTTTGGTTTCCATCCTCGTTTTTCTTCAGGGCAGGTTGAGCCTTCTGATAGTCCTGGTGTTGATTCTGTGATGGACAGGTTACAGCGGATTTGGGCTCATGTGGTAGACAATTTGACGTTGTCAGGAAAAGGCTCAGCGTTTTGCTAACCGCCGTCGGTGTGTTGGTCCTCTGTTATGATCTGGTGGTTTAGGAACAACATGAGACAAGCTCTGAAGGAGGTGGTATCTGTACTGACCGCAGACCCTGAACCTAGCAGCGCAACTAGAAATAGCCGTGGGGGGTACCTGACGCTCCCTAGACCCCTCGGCACAGCCTAAGATCTAACTTCCCCTAAAGAAGGAAACAGGAAACCTATCTTGCTTCAGAGAAAATCCCCAAAGGAAAGATAGCCCCCCACAAATATTGACGGTGAGAGGAGGGGAAAATAACATACGCAGAGATGAAATCAGATTTTAGCATAGGAGGCCAGTCTAGCTTGATAGATAGGACAGGAAAGGATACTGTGTGGTCAGTATAAAAACTACAAAAATCCACGCAGAGTTTACAAAAATCTCCACACCTGACTAAAGGTGTGGAGGGTAAATCTGCTTCCCAGAGCTTCCAGCTAACAGAAAAAATCCATAATGACAAGCTGGACAAAAATAGAATGCACAGAACAATAAGTCCACAACATGTGGACTGAAATGAGCAAAGCCAGAACTTATCTTTGCAGAACTGGTCAGGAAACCAGGAAAATCCAAGCAGAGATGTGAATCCAGCCAGAGAACATTGACAAGTGGCATAGGCTGAAGACTGGAGCCAGGTTAAATAGCAGAGCCAGGAGAGACGATTAGTGAAAGCAGCTGCTAAAGCTAAACCCAAGGAGCGGCAGTTCCACTCAAAACCACCAGAGGGAGCCCGAGGGCAGAATTCACAAAGGTGCCATTTACAACCACCGGAGGGAGCCCAAGAATGGAATTCACAACAGTACCCCCCCCCCCTTGAGGAGGGGTCACCGAACCCTCACCAGAGCCCCCAGGCCGATCAGGACGAGCCAAGTGAAAAGCACAAACCAAATCGTTAGCATGGACATCGGAGGCAACAACCCAAGAATTATCCTCCTGGCCATAACCCTTCCACTTGACAAGATACTGGAGCCTCCGCCTCGAAAAACGAGAATCCAAAATCTTCTCAACCTCATATTCCAACTCTCCCTCAACTAACACCGGGGCAGGAGGGTCAACCGAGGGAACAACGGGCACCACATATCTCCGCAACAAAGATCTATGGAAAACATTATGAATGGCAAAAGAGGCTGGAAGAGCCAAACGAAAAGACACCGGATTAATAATTTCAGAAATTTTATAAGGACCAATAAACCGAGGCTTAAACTTAGGAGAAGAAACCTTCATAGGAACATGACGAGAAGACAACCAAACCAAATCCCTCACATGTAGCCGGGGACCAACACGCCGACGGAGGTTAACAAAACGTTGAGCCCTTTCCTGAGACAACGTCAAATTGTCCACCACATGAGTCCAAATCTGCTGCAGCCTGTCCACCACAGAATCAACACCAGGACAATCAGAAGGCTCAACCTGCCCAGAAGAAAAACGAGGATGAAAACCAAAATTACAAAAGAAAGGTGAAACCAAAGTAGCCGAACTAGCCCGATTATTAAGGGCAAATTCGGCCAACGGCAAGAAAGACACACAATCATCCTGATCAGCAGACACAAAGCATCTCAAATAGGTCTCCAAGATCTGATTAGTTCGCTCAGTTTGGCCATTAGTCTCAGGATGAAACGCCGAAGAAAAAGACAAATCAATGCCCATCCTAGCACAAAAGGCCCGCCAAAATCTAGAGACAAACTGAGAACCTCTGTCAGACACAATATTCTCCGAATGCCATGCAAACGAACCACATGCTGAAAAAACAATGGAACCAGATCTGAGGAGGAAGGCAACTTAGGCAAATGTACCAAATGGACCATTTTAGAGAAACGGTCACAAACAACCCAGATAACAGACATCATCTAGGAAACAGGAAGATCCGAAATAAAATCCATGGAAATATGCATCCAGGGCCTCTCAGGGACTGGCAAAGGCAAAAGCAACCCACTAGAGCGGGAACAGCAAGGCTTGGCCCGGGCGCAAGTCCCACAGGACTGCACAAGAGCACGCACATCGCGAGACAAGGAAGGCCACCAAAAGGACCTAGCAACCAAATCTCTGGTACCAAAAATCCCAGGATGACCAGCCAACACTGAACAATGAACCTCAGAAATTACCTTACTTGTCTATCTATCAGGAACAAACAGCTTCCCCACTGGACAGCGGTCAGGCCTATCAGCCTGAAATTCCTGAAGCACCCGGTGCAAATCAGGGGAGATAGCAGAAAGAATCACCCCCTCCTTAAGAATGCCAACCGGCTCCAGGACTCCAGGAGAATCAGGCGAAAAACTCCTAGAGAGGGCATCAGCCTTAATATTCTTAGATCCCGGAAGATACGAGACCACAAAATCAAAACGGGAGAAAAACAGGGACCATCGAGCCTGTCTAGAATTCAGCTGCTTGGCCGACTCGAGGTAAATCAGATTCTTATGATCGGTCAGGACCACAACACGGTGTTTAGCTCCCTCAAGCCAATGTTGCCACTCCTCAAACGCCCACTTCATAGCCAACAACTCCCGATTGCCGACATCATAATTGCGTTCCGCAGGCGAAAACTTTCTGGAAAAAAAAGCACACGGTTTCATCAAAGAACCATCAGACTCCCTCTGAGACAAGACGGCCCCTGCCCCAATCTCAGAAGCGTCGACCTCAACCTGAAAAGGAAGAGATACATCCGGTTGACGCAACACAGGGGCAGAAGTAAATCTGCGTTTAAGCTCTTGAAAGGCCTCAACAGCCTCAGAGGACCAATTCGTCACATCAGCGCCTTTCTTCGTCAAATCAGTAAGGGGCTTAACCACACTGGAAAAGTTGGCAATGAAACGGCGATAGAAATTAGCAAAGCCCAAAAATTTTTGAAGACCCTTCACAGATGTGGGTTGGATCCAGTCATAAATAGCTTGGACCTTAACAGGATCCATTTCTATAGACGAGGGAGAAAAAACAAAACCCAAAAAAGAGACCTTCTGAACTCCGAATAGGCACTTAGACCCCTTCACAAATAAAGCATTATCACGAAGGATCTGGAACACCATCCTGACCTGCTTCACATGAGACTCCCAATCATTGGAAAAAAATCAAAATATCATCCAAATATACGACCATGAATTTATCAAGATAATTGCGGAAAATATCATGCATGAAAGACTGGAACACAGATGGAGCATTAGAGAGCCCAAATGGCATCACAAGGTATTCAAAATGGCCTTCGGGCGTATTAAATGCAGTTTTCCATTCATCACCCTGTTTAATACGAACAAGATTATATGCCCCTCAGAGGTCAATCTTAGTAAACCAACTAGCCCCCTTAATCTGAGCAAACAAATCAGTAAGCAAAGGCAAGGGGTATTGGAATTTGACCGTGATCTTATTAAGAAGACGATAATTAATACAGGGTCTCAAGGAGCCATCCTTCTTAGCAACAAAAAAGAAACCCGCTCCCAATGGTGACGAAGAGGGCCGAATATGCCCTTTCTCCAAAGATTCCTTAACATAGCTCCGCATGGCGGCATGCTCTGGCACAGACAGATTGAAAAGTCGGCCCTTAGGGAACTTACAACCAGGAATCAAGTTAATAGCACAATCACAGTCCCTATGTGGAGGAAGGGAACTGGACTTGGGCTCATCAAATACATCCTGGAAATCCGACAAAAACTCAGGGACCTCAGAAGAGGGGGAAGAGGAAATTGACATAAAAGGAACGTCACTATGTACCCCTTGACAACCCCAACTAGTCACAGACATAGTTTTCCAATCCAGCATCGGATTATGTTCCTGTAACCATGGAAATCCCAGCACAACAACATCATGCAGGTTATGCAACACCAGAAAACGGCAATCTTCCTGATGTGCAGGAGCCATGTACATAGTCATCTGTGTCCAGTACTGAGGTTTATCCTTAGCCAAGGGTGTAGCATCAATGCCCCTCAAAGGAATAGGGCTCTGCAAAGGCTGCAAGGAAAAACCACAGCGCCTGGCGAATTCTAAGTCCATTAAGTTCAGGGCAGCGCCTGAATCCACAAATGCCATGACAGAAAAGGACGACAATTAGCAAATCAAGGTCACAGATAAGAGAAATTTAGGCTGTATAGTACTAATGGTAACAGACCTAGCGACTCTCTTAGTACGCTTAGGGCAATCAGAGATAACATGAGCCGAATCACCACAGTAAAAACACAGCCTATTCTGACGTCTGAATTCCTGCCGTTCTATTCTAGTCAAAATCCTATCACATTGCATAGGTTCAAGACTATGCTCAGAGGATACTGCCATATGGTGCACAGCTTTGCGCTCGTGCAGACGCCGATCAATCTGAATGGCTAGAAACATAGATTCGTTCAAACCGGCAGGCGTAGGAAAGCCCACCATAACATCTTTAAGGGTTTCAGAAAGACCTTTTCTGAAAATAGCAGCCAGAGCCTCTTCATTCCATTTAGTGAGCACAGACCATTTTCTAAATTTCTGGCAGTATAATTCTGCCGCTTCCTGACCTTGACACAGGGCCAACAGTGTTTTCTCAGCATGCTCTACAGAGTTAGGTTCGTCATACAATAATCCGAGCGCTTGAAAAAATGCGTCTACATTCAATAATGCCGGATCCCCTGTTTCAAGAGAAAAAGCCCAGTCTTGCGGATCACCACGCAGCAAGGATATGATGATTTTCACCTGCTGAATGGGATCACCTGAAGAACGGGGTTTCAAAGCAAAAAACAATTTGCAGTTATTTTTAAAGTTCAAAAACTTGGATCTGTCCCCAAAGAACAAATCCGGAGTAGGAATTCTGGGCTCTAAAGCCGGAGTCTGGACAACATAGCCCTGGATACTCTGTACTCTTGCAGCCAGTTGATCCACACGAGAAAACAAACCCTGAGCATCCATGCCAGAGCATATATCCAGCACCACCCAGATATCAAGAGGAAAAAAAGAGGCAAACCAGAGCACAGAAAAAAAAATGGTTCAGAACTTTCTTTTCCTTCTTTTGAGATACATTTAATTTATTTTCGGCCACTTGTACTGTTATGATCTGGTGGTTTAGGAACAACATGAGACAAGCTCTGAAGGAGGTGGTATCTGTACTGACCGCAGACCCTGAACCTAGCAGCGCAACTAGAAATAGCCGTGGGGGGTACCTGACGCTCCCTAGACCCCTCGGCACAGCCTAAGATCTAACTTCCCCTAAAGAAGGAAACAGGAAACCTATCTTGCTTCAGAGAAAATCCCCAAAGGAAAGATAGCCCCCCACAAATATTGACGGTGAGAGGAGGGGAAAATAACATACGCAGAGATGAAATCAGATTTTAGCATAGGAGGCCAGTCTAGCTTGATAGATAGGACAGGAAAGGATACTGTGCAGTCAGTATAAAAACTACAAAAATCCACGCAGAGTTTACAAAATCTCCACACCTGACTAAAGGTGTGGAGGGTAAATCTGCTTCCCAGAGCTTCCAGCTAACAGAAAAAATCCATAATGACAAGCTGGACAAAAATAGAATGCACAGAACAATAAGTCCACAACATGTGGACTGAAATGAGCAAAGCCAGAACTTATCTTTGCAGAACTGGTCAGGAAACCAGGAAAATCCAAGCAGAGATGTGAATCCAGCCAGAGAACATTGACAAGTGGCATAGGCTGAAGACTAGAGCCAGGTTAAATAGCAGAGCCAGGAGAGACGATTAGTGAAAGCAGCTGCTAAAGCTAAACCCAAGGAGCGGCAGTTCCACTCAAAACCACCAGAGGAAGCCCAAGGGCAGAATTCACAAAAGTGCCATTTACAACCATCGGAGGGAGCCCAAGAACGGAATTCACAACAGTCCTCGGCTTCGTGTGGGGGATTTGGTTTGGTTGTCGTCTCGTCATGTTCCTATGAAGGTTTCTTCCCCTAAGTTCAAGCCTCGGTTTATTGGTCCTTATAAGATTTCTGAGATTATCAATCCTGTGTCTTTTCGTTTGGCCCTTCCAGCCTCTTTTGCCATCCACAATGTTTTCCATAGATCTTTGTTGCGGAGATATGTGGTGCCCGTTGTTCCATTTGTTGATCCTCCTGCCCCGGTGTTGGTTGAGGGGGAGTTGGAATATGTGGTTGAGAAAATTTTGGATTCACGTTTTTCGAGGCGGAAGCTTCAGTATCTTGTCAAGTGGAAGGGTTATGGCCAGGAGGATAATTCTTGGGTTGTTGCCTCCGATGTTCATGCCGCCGATTTGGTTCGTGCTTTTCATTTGGCTCATCCTGATCGGCCTGGGGGCTCTGGTGAGGGTTCGGTGACCCCACCTTAAGAGGGGGTACTGTTGTGAATTCCGCTCTTGGGCTCCCTCCGGTGGTTGTAAGTAGCATTTTTGTGAGTTCTGCTCTTTGGCTCCCTCCTGTGGTTTTGAGTGGTATGGCTGCTTCTTGGATTTAGCTTCAGCAGTTGTTTTCACTGATCGTCTTTCTGGCTCAGCTATATTAGTCTGGCCTTATCCCTCATTCAATGCCAGTTGTCAATTGTTCCTGCCTGGAGTCATTGCTCTTAGGACTTTCCTGACACTCTGACCAGTTCATCAAAGCTAAGTCCTTGCTTGTCCTTTTGCGGTTCTCTTGTTGTGGACTTTGTTGTTCAGCACTTTCTTTGTTTTTGTTCATTTGTCCAGCTTTTCAGTATGGATCTATTCAGTTAAGCTGGAAGCTCTGGGCAGCAGAGTTTGGCCTCCACACCTTTAGTCTGGTGTGGAGATTTTTGCATTTCTCTGCGGTGGACTTTTTCTAGTTTTTTTTTACTGACCGCACAGCATTCTGTTCTGTACTATTTCTATTTAGCTAGAAGTGGCCTCCTGTGCTAAATCTTGTTTCATACTACGTATATGACATTTCCTTCTCCTCTCACAGTCATTATTTGTGGGGGGCTAATCTATCCTTTGGGGATTTTCTCTGAGGCAAGATAGTTTTCCTGCTTCTATCTTTAGGGGTAGTTAGCTCTTCGGCTGTGACGAGATGCCTAGGCCGAGTTAGGAGCATTCCACGGCTACTTCTAGTGTTGTGTTGAGCTTAGGGACTGCGGTCAGTATAGTTGCCACCTGCTCAGAGCTTGACGCATGTCGCTCCCTAATCACCAGATCATAACACAGAACGCTGGACACGGCAGAAAGCTGGACACAGGCAGAACGCTGGACAAGGGGCAGAAAGCTGGACACAGGGGCAGAAAGCTGGACATGGGCAGAATGCTGGACATGGGGGCAGAAAGCTGGACACTGAGGCAGAATGCTGGACACTGGGGCAGAATCCTAGGCACTGGGGCAGAATGCTGGACACAGGGGCAGAATGCTGGACACAGGGGCAGAAATCTGGACACGGGCAGAAAGCTGGACACAGGGGCAGAAAGCTGGACACTGGGGCAGAATGCTGGACACAGGCAGAATGCTGGACACAGGGGCAGAATGGAGATATGGGGCAGGATTAGAGACACAGGGGGCAGGATGAAAGACATGGCGGCATGACTGGAGACAGATGGGGCAGGATTGGAAACAGATGGGGAAGAATGGAGACATAGGGGGCATGATTGCAGACATGGGGGCATGATTGGACATACGGGCATGATTGGAGACACTGGGGGCAGGATTGGAGACAGATGGGGCAGGATCATGGGGCAGGATGGGGAGATCATATGGGGCAGAATGGATACTCATGAGGGCAGGATGGGAGAACATATGGCTGATGCCAGGAATGAGACACACGGGGGCTAGGATGGCGAATATTACCATAGGGGCTAATTAAGGGATATTATTATTGCAGTGATGTATTTATTTTATTTTTTGAGTATACTGTTTTAAATGGGGGGCGGTCCTGTTACTGTGTAGAGTGATACTATGTTGCATTCTTCATGTGGTGTAATGTAGAGGCTGGGAAAATTAAGTAATGTGTTCTACAAGCGGACCTCGAGATAACTGTGTTATTTCCTGCAGAGACGAGTCCTGGCTGGATGAAGTGATGGCGGTCTGTGCTGGATGAAAGATGAAGGACTTCACCTAGAGACGTCACTGGTGAGTCAGTGTTACCTATACACTGACACTATACACTGTATACTATATACAGAGGTCCTGTGTACAATGTCACCAGTGATCACCGTATTACCTATACATTATATACAGAGCTCCTGTGTATAATGTCACTGGTGATCACTGTATTACCTGTACACAGACACTGCTTACTAATTACAGATCTCCTGTGTATAATGGCACTGATGGTGATAGTATTGTGGGGTTTTTTTTATTACTGATCAGTATTGTAGTATTCAGTCACTATGTGGTGGTAATATGTGGTCTAGTCACTATGCGGTGGTATTTGTTCCTTGTATTTGATATTATTCGATCACTGTGGTGGTAATATGTAATCTGGTCATAGTGCTGTAGTATTTGTTCCTTGTATGTGGTATTATAGGTCATTTTAAAAATTGAAAAATAAATAAAAATATACCTAAATTGTATTGCATATTTTAGCAAATATTTAATAGGTTACAGTAGAGTAGGGCCCGGATAAAAGTGTCTACCGTGTTATGGTGGCGGCTTAAAAAATCTTTTGGCCAAAACAAAAGCTGCCAGCTATATGTGTGAAATATATCTCAAGGCACGGTGCACATAGCAATTGTACATGGGAGGAGAGAATATATATATATATCTATAACCACCAATGTGCACCAATGGAAGGTGTATCGGGAAAACATAGAAAAAACGAAGAAAAAAACGAAACAAAGTCCAAAAATGCAGTATAAATTATAATATTTATTAAAATATATATAATATAGTGTAACAGTGGGAAAAAAATACCATAAAAAGCACAACACCAGGGACATGTAAATGGCAGCACTAAAAATAAGTTAAATATATAACCAGTATAAGAACAACATATATGTGCATACCTGTGTCAATAAGCCATAGAATATATAGCAAGAAGATTTACCAAATGAATATTATAAAGTGCATGTGCTAATCCTATCATACCACACTAGAGGTAGCCGTGGAGCGCTCCTGACCAGACCTAGGCGCCTCGGGCACAGCCTGAGAAACTAGCTAGCCCTGAAGATAGAAAGATAAGCCTACCTTGCCTCAGAGAAATTTCCCAAAGGAAAAGGCAGCCCCCCACATATAATGACTGTGAGTAAAGATGAAAATAGAAACACAGAGATTAAATAGATTTTAGCAAAGTGAGGCCCGACTTACTGAATAGACCGAGGATAGGAAAGATAGCTTTGCGGTCAGCACAAAAACCTACAAACAACCACACAGAGGGCGCAAAAAGACCCTCCGCACCGACTAACGGTACGGAGGTGCTCCCTCTGCGTCTCAGAGCTTCCAGCAAGCAAGAAAAACCAATATAGCAAGCTGGACAGAAAAAATAGCAAACAAAAGTAACCAGCAAAACTTAGCTTATGCAGGGTAGACAGGCCACAAGAACGATCCAGGAGAAAGCAAGACCAATACTGGAACATTGACTGGAGGCAAGGAACAAAGAACTAGGTGGAGTTAAATAGAGCAGCACGTAACAACTTAACCTCGTCAACTGAGGAAGGAAACTCAGAAGCCGCAGCCCCACTCACATCCACCAGAGGAAGCTCATAGACAGAACCAGCCGAAGTACCACTCATGACCACAGGAGGGAGCTTGACCACAGAATTCACAACAGTACCCCCCCTTGAGGAGGGGTCACCGAACCCTCACCAGAGCCCCCAGGCCGACCAGGATGAGCCAAATGAAAGGCACGAACCAGATCGGCAGCATGAACATCAGAGGCAAAGACCCAGGAATTATCTTCCTGACCATAACCCTTCCACTTAACCAGGTACTGGAGTTTCCGTCTCGAAATACGAGAATCCAAAATCTTCTCCACTATAAACTCCAACTCCCCCTCAACCAAAACCGGGGCAGGAGGATCAACGGATGGAACCACAGGTGCCACGTATCTCCGCAACAATGACCTATGGATGGAAAAAGAAGCTGGAAGGGTCAAACGAAAAGACACAGGATTAAGAACCTCAGAAATCCTATACGGACCAATGAAACGAGGCTTAAACTTAGGAGAGGAAACTTTCATAGGAATATAACGAGATGACAACCAAACCAAATCCCCAACACGAAGTCGGGGACCCACACAGCGCCTGCGGTTAGCGAAACGTTGAGCCTTCTCCTGGGACAATGTCAAATTGTCCACTACATGAGTCCAAATCTGCTGCAACCTATCCACCACAGTATCCACACCAGGACAGTCTGAAGACTCAACCTGCCCTGAAGAGAAACGAGGATGGAAACCAGAATTGCAGAAAAACGGCGAAACCAAAGTAGCCGAGCTGGCCCGATTATTAAGGGCAAACTCAGCCAAAGGCAAAAAGGACACCCAATCATCCTGATCAGCAGAAACAAAACATCTCAGATATGTTTCCAAGGTCTGATTGGTTCGTTCAGTCTGGCCATTTGTCTGAGGATGGAAAGCCGAGGAAAAAGACAAATCAATGCCCATCCTAGCACAAAAGGCTCGCCAAAACCTCGAAACAAACTGGGAACCTCTGTCAGAAACGATGTTCTCTGGAATGCCATGTAAACGAACCACATGCTGGAAGAACAATGGCACCAAATCAGAGGAGGAAGGCAATTTAGACAAGGGTACCAAATGGACCATCTTAGAGAAGCGATCACAAACCACCCAAATGACCAACATTTTTTGAGAGACGGGGAGATCCGAAATAAAATCCATAGAGATATGTGTCCAGGGCCTCTTCGGGACCGGCAAGGGCAAAAGCAACCCACTGGCACGAGAACAGCAGGGCTTAGCCCGAGCACAAATCCCACAGGACTGCACAAACGAACGCACATCCCGCGACAGAGACGGCCACCAAAAGGATCTAGCCACCAAATCTCTGGTACCAAAGATTCCAGGATGACCAGCCAACACCGAACAATGAACCTCAGAGATAACTCTACTCGTCCATTTATCAGGGACAAACAGTTTCTCTGCTGGGCAACGGTCAGGTCTATTAGCCTGAAATTTTTGCAGCACCCGCCGCAAATCAGGGGAGATGGCAGACAAAATTACCCCCTCTTTGAGAATACCCACCGGCTCAGGCAAACCCGGAGAGTCGGGCACAAAACTCCTAGACAGGGCATCCGCCTTCACATTTTTAGAGCCCGGAAGGTACGAAACCACAAAGTCAAAACAGGAGAAAAATAACGACCAACGAGCCTGTCTAGCATTCAACCGTTTGGCAGACTCAAGATAAGTCAAGTTCTTGTGATCAGTCAAGACCACCACGCGATGCTTAGCTCCTTCAAGCCAATGACGCCACTCCTCGAATGCCCACTTCATGGCTAGCAACTCTCGATTGCCAACATCATAATTTCGCTCAGCAGGCGAAAATTTCCTGGAAAAGAAGGCACATGGTTTCATCACCGAGCCATCAGAACTTCTTTGCGACAAAACAGCCCCTGCTCCAATCTCAGAAGCATCAACCTCAACCTGGAACGGGAGCGAAACATCTGGTTGGCACAACACAGGGGCAGAAGAAAAACGACGCTTCAACTCCTGAAAAGCTTCCACAGCAGCAGAAGACTAATTGACCACATCAGCACCCTTCTTGGTTAAATCAGTCAACGGTTTAGCAATACTAGAAAAATTATTGATGAAGCGACGATAAAAATTAGCAAAGCCCAGGAACTTTTGCAGACTCTTCAGAGATGTCGGCTGAGTCCAATCATAAATGGCCTGAACTTTAACAGGGTCCATCTCGATAGTAGAAGGGGAAAAAATGAAACCCAAAAACGAAACCTTCTGAACACCAAAGAGACACTTTGACCCCTTCACAAACAAAGAATTCGCACGCAGGACCTGGAACACCATTCTAACCTGCTTCACGTGAGACTCCCAATCATCCGAGAAGACCAAAATATCATCCAAGTATACAATCAGGAATTTATCCAGGTACTCTCGGAAGATGTTATGCATAAAGGACTGAAATACTGATGGAGCATTAGAAAGCCCGAATGGCATAACCAGGTACTCAAAATGGCCCTCAGGCGTATTAAATGCTGTTTTCCATTCATCGCCCTGTTTAATACGCACAAGATTATACGCACCACGAAGATCTATCTTGGTGAACCAACTAGCCCCCTTGATCCGAGCAAACAAATCAGACAGCAGCGGCAAGGGGTACTGAAATTTGACTGTGATTTTATTTAGAAGGCGGTAATCAATACAAGGTCTCAGCGAACCATCCTTCTTGGCCACAAAAAAGAACCCTGCTCCCAATGGCGACGACGACGGGCGAATATGACCCTTCTCCAAGGATTCCTTTACGTAACTCCACATAGCGGCGTGCTCAGGCACAGACAAATTAAACAGTCGACCTTTAGGAAACTTACTACCAGGAATCAAATCGATAGCACAATCGCAATCCCTATGCGGAGGTAGGGCACTGGACTTGGGCTCATCAAATACATCCCGGTAATCCGACAAGAACTCTGGGACCTCAGAAGGGGTGGATGATGAAATAGACAGGAATGGAACATCACCATGTACCCCCTGACAACCCCAGCTGGACACAGACATTGATTTCCAATCCATTACTGGGTTATGGACTTGTAGCCATGGCAACCCCAACACGACCACATCATGCAGATTATGCAACACCAAAAAGCGAATATCCTCCTGATGCGCAGGAGCCATGCACATGGTCAGCTGGGTCCAGTACTGAGGCTTATTCTTGGCCAGAGGCGTAGCATCAATTCCTCTCAATGGAATAGGATACTGCAAGGGCTCCAAGAAAAACCCACAGCTCCTAGCAAACTCCAAGTCCATCAAATAAAGGGCAGCGCCTGAATCCACAAATGCCATGACAGAATAGGATGACAAAGAGCAGATCAAAGTAACGGACAAAAGAAATTTCGACTGTACCGTACCAATGGTGGCAGACCTAGTGAACCGCTTAGTGCGCTTAGGACAATCGGAGATAGCATGAGTGGAATCACCACAGTAAAAACACAGCCCATTCTGACGTCTGTGTTCCTGCCGTTCAGCTCTGGTCAAAGTCCTATCGCATTGCATAGGCTCAGGTTTATGCTCAGATAATACCGCCAAATGGTGCACAGTTTTACGCTCACGCAAGCGTCGATCGATCTGAATGGCCAAAGACATAGACTCATTCACACACAGTAAAATATCGATATTTGCAGATGATACAAAACTATGTAAAGCAGTTAATACAAGAGAAGATAGTATTCTGCTACAGATGGATCTGGATAAGTTGGAAACTTGGGCTGAAAGGTGGCAGATGAGGTTTAACAATGATAAATGTAAGGTTATACACATGGGAAGAGGGAATCAATATCACCATTACACACTGAACGGGAAACCACTGGGTAAATCTGACAGGGAGAAGGACTTGGGGATCCTAGTTAATGATAAACTTACCTGGAGCAGCCAGTGCCAGGCAGCAGCTGCCAAGGCAAACAGGATCATGGGGTGCATTAAAAGAGGTCTGGATACACATGATGAGAGCATTATACTGCCTCTGTACAAATCCCTAGTTAGACCGCACATGGAGTACTGTGTCCAGTTTTGGGCACCGGTGTTCAGGAAGGATATAATGGAACTAGAGAGAGTACAAAGGAGGGCAACAAAATTAATAAAGGGGATGGGAGAACTACAATACCCAGATAGATTAGCGAAATTAGGATTATTTAGTCTAGAAAAAAGACGACTGAGGGGCGATCTAATAACCATGTATAAGTATATAAGGGGACAATACAAATATCTCGCTGAGGATCTGTTTATACCAAGGAAGGTGACGGGCACAAGGGGGCATTCTTTGCGTCTGGAGGAGAGAAGGTTTTTCCACCAACATAGAAGAGGATTCTTTACTGTTAGGGCAGTGAGAATCTGGAATTGCTTGCCTGAGGAGGTGGTGATGGCGAACTCAGTCGAGGGGTTCAAGAGAGGCCTGGATGTCTTCCTGGAGCAGAACAATATTGTATCATACAATTATTAGGTTCTGTAGAAGGACGTAGATCTGGGTATTTATTATGATGGAATATAGGCTGAACTGGATGGACAAATGTCTTTTTTCGGCCTTACTAACTATGTTACTATGTTACTATGTTACTATTCAGACCAGCAGGCATAGGAAATCCCACCATGACATCCTTAAGGGCTTCAGAGAGACCCTTTCTGAAAATTGCTGCCAGCGCACATTCATTCCATTGAGTGAGCACAGACCACTTCCTAAACTCCTGACAATATATCTCTACCTCATCCTGACCCTGACACAGAGCCAGCAAATTTTTCTCTGCCTGATCCACTGAATTAGGTTCATCATAAAGCAATCCGAGCGCCAGAAAAAACGCATCAATATTACATAATGCAGGATCTCCTGGCGCAAGGGAAAATGCCCAGTCTTGAGGGTCGCCACGTAATAAAGAAATAATGATCTTAACTTGTTGAACTGGGTCACCAGAGGAGCGGGGTTTCAAAGCCAGAAACAGTTTACAATTATTTTTAAAACTCAGAAATTTAGCTCTATCTCCAGAAAACAAATCAGGAATAGGAATTCTTGGTTCTAACATAGAATTCTGAACCACAAAGTCTTGAATATTTTGTACTCTTGCAGTGAGATGATCCACACAAGAAGACAGACCTTTAATGTCCATCACTACACCTGTGTCCTGAACCACCCAAATGTCTAGGGGAAAAGAAAGACAAAACACAGTGCAAAGAAAAAAAAATGGTCTCAGAACTTCTTTTTTCCCTCTATTGAGAAGCATTAGTACTTTGGGCCTCCAGTACTGTTATGAACTGGTGATTCAGAACCACAATGGACCTAGTGGTTAAGAGCACACAAAGTGACCTGATAGTTACTAATAACATAGGGCGAGCTCTGAGATGTGGGAACTCTGCTGACCGCAATCCCTAATCCTATCATACCACACTAGAGGTAGCCGTGGAGCGCTCCTGACCAGACCTAGGTGCCTCGGGCACAGCCTGAGAAACTAGCTAGCCCTGAAGATAGAAAGATAAGCCTACCTTGCCTCAGAGAAATTTCCCAAAGGAAAAGGCAGCCCCCCCACATATAATGACTGTGAGTAAAGATGAAAATACAAAAACAGTGATTAAATAGATTTTAGCAAAGTGAGGCCCGACTTACTGAATAGACCGAGGATAGGAAAGATAGCTTTGCGGTCAGCACAAAAACCTACAAACAACCACGCAGAGGGCGCAAAAAGACCCTCCGCACCGACTATCGGTATGGAGGTGCTCCCTCTGCGTCTCAGAGCTTCCAGCAAGCAAGAAGAACCAATATAGCAAGCTGGACAGAAAAAATAGCAAACAAAAGTAACACCAGCAAAACTTAGCTTATGCAGGGTAGACAGGCCACAAGAACGATCCAGGAGAAAGCAAGACCAATACTGGAACATTGACTGGAGGCAAGGAACAAAGAACTAGGTGGAGTTAAATAGAGCAGCACCTAACAACTTAACCTCGTCACCTGATGAAGGAAACTCAGAAGCCGCAGCCCCACTCACATCCACCAGAGGAAGCTCATAGACAGAACCAGCCGAAGTACCACTCATGACCACAGGAGGGAGCTTGACCACAGAATTCACAACAGTCCACTGTATTTTATCAAGACCATAGTCAGCGCAGCTGTCTACCAGGAAATTTTAGAGCCCTTCATGCTTTCCTCTGCCGACAAGCTTTTTGGAGTTTGAAATTTCATTCTCTAGCAGGACTTGACACATGTCCACACTGCCAAAAGTAAGAAATAGCTGGTTTAAAAACAACAGTATCACTGTGCTTGATTGGCCAAGCAAACTCGCCTGACCTTAACCTCAGAGAATCTATGGGGTATTGTAAAGAGGAAGATGAGACACCAGACCCAACAATGCAGACGAGCTGAATGCTGCTATCAAAGCAACCTGGGCTTCCATAACAGCTCAGCAGTGCTACAGTCTGATTGCCGCCATGCCATGCCGCAATGATGCAGTAATTGACGCCAAAGGAGCCCCGTCCAAGTATTGAGTGCTTTTACTGAACATACATTTCAGTAGGCCAACATTTCAGATTTTAAAATTATTTTTTCAAGCTGGTGTTATAAAGTATTCTAATTCACTGAGATAATGACTTTTGGGTTTTCATTGGCTGTAAGTTATAATCATCAACATTAACAGAAATAAACACTTGAAATACATCACTCGGAGTGTAATGACTCTGCTTACTCACTTTGGCCCTCTCACCTCCTTCCCTCTCCATATAGACTTTTTAGGCTTTGTAACCTGTCTCACTATGCTGTCAGTCCATCTATGATAGGGTAGGTTCACATGAGCCTATAAAAAATCATTCAGATTTTCATCCAGAAAACTTAGACAATTTATTTCTCTCTTGTCATCGGTGTGCAATCCGTATGCAATCTGTTTGTACAGGAGCAGCATGTCATGCACGTGTGGATCTTGGACCCACAGTGCCAGGATCCAGGTTTACCTAGGAGGGGCATAGCTAAGCGGCTACCTGGTTTTCGCTAGAGCTCCTGATGGTGGAGTTAGGCTTGAGCTGCAGGTAGCCACCATGTACCACTCCTAGGCATTCCCTAGTACTGCAGCTGCTGACCCTGGGGATCAGATTCACAGACACGGACAGGGCTTGGAGTGACTGGTAAGACTGGATTAGGACTCTGTTCAGACAACACAGGGTCTGGATCATTCGGCACAATAAATACTGACACCGAGTCACAGGCCTGGCTGGATTCGGATATTGGAACAGGCTCTGACTGTACGGACCCTGTAATGCTAACGAGAGGAGACACTGGCGCTGGTTCAAGTTCTGCTGGTACAGTTATGGATTTGGGTACTGCAGCAGCAATGTCAGATTTCAGAGGCCGCATGAGTTGTGTCAGGCTCAGATACTGCAGAAGGGTCATGGTTCACGTACTGCAGGTGTGGCTTCAAGCACAGGTACTGCCGGAGTGGTGTCAGGTTACAGATTCCACAGGTATGGCTTCAGGCTCAGATACCACAGGAGCAGTGTCAGGGAACACATACCACAGGTGCGATTTAGGCACATGTACCATTGGAGCTGCATCAGGATTCAGATACCACAGGTATGGCTTCAGGCTCAGGAACTTCAGGAGCCGTGTCAGGGTTCAGGTGCTGAAGCGTTGGGCTTCAGGGCTCAGGTACCACCTGTGCTTCTTCAGGGTTCATGTACTGCTGCTGCGGGTTCAGGTTTAGACAACAAGGGTCACTAGCACAGGTTCAGGTTAAGCGGGATCTACTACAGGCTCAGATACTAACACAAAAGGTTCAGGGATAGGGTCCTTGACTTGACATCAAACAGGAATGAATGCAAACTAACAATTCTAAAGGGCGTTGTATAGGCTCCTCCCTACAGGGAAGCATGCCTTAAAAACTAGATGCCTCTCAGCTATTGGCTGGGGCATTACCAAAGTACGCACTGCCCGTTTAAGAATAGGGGAGCGTGCACGCACAAGGCACTCTGATGGGAGACTGGGAAGCCATGCAGAACAGGGACGCATCACAGAGCAGTCAGGACTATGAGTATATCGGGATCCCTGCTGGGAGGAGGGAGAATGATCATGTACAGATGCCTGGAGAGCGTTACATTAATCATTTACAAGACCATTTACAGTTGCCTACGTTACAGAATTGCAATGTATCTGTAAAAATGGATGCTGTACTGTGGCTTCGTATGACATCAGAATTTGTTTTGCACACCCATATGAGGGTAGGGGGTGAGGTGCACTCAGAAGAGCAGTATGCTTGTAAAAAACTTTTCATTTCTAACTTTATGTGTGCCCATTGCGGCTAGCCAATCAGGGCACAGGAAACATTCACAATATCCTGACACAATGACTTGTGTCACTGGCTGCTGAAATCACATGTCCCTATCTGTATAAAGAGCGGACATCTTGTTTTAGCAGAATTTTGTCACTAGAACAGCGCAGAAAGGCTGCTCCTGACGCTGGGCCTGGGTGCTGATAGATTTCAGCTAGTTAGCTAGGCGGTTATTTCTGTTGTGAATTCTGCTTTTGGGCTCCCTCCGGTGGTTGTAGAGGGTAATGCAGTTGTGCCTGGACTGCAGGATTGGACAGGTGTATCTGCTAATTGCAAAGCTGACTGGGGTATTTAGCTTTGCAGGACTCATTAGTCCCTGCCAGTTGTCAATGTTCCTTTGGAAGTGTTGGTCCTGCCTGGCCTCTCCTGCTTGCTGCCAATTCAGCTAAGATAAGTGTTTTCCTCATTTTGTTTTAGACACACTGCTGTGTGTTTATTTTCTGTGCTATCTTGTTTCTATTTTGTTCCTGCTAGACTGTGCCTGATGTTTTTCTCAGTGTAGTTGGATTCGCTGGAGTCGCAGATATACTCTCCACATCTTTAGTCAGGTGGTGGAGTTTTTGTATTTTTCTGCTGTGGATATTTTGTAGTGTTTTATACTGACCGCATAGTATCCTGTACTTTCCTTTCCTATCTAGGTAGAAGTGGCCTCCTTTGCTTATCCCTGTTTTCAGTCTGCGTATGTCTTTTCCTCTCCTACTCACAGTCATTATTTATGGGGGGCTGTCTATCCTTTGGGGGTCTACTCTGAGGCAAGAGAGTTTTCCTATTTCCATCTTTAGGGATATTTAGTTCTCCGGCTGTGTTGAGGTGTCTAGGTCTGGTTAGGCACACCCCACGGCTACATCTAGTTGCGGTGATAGGATCAGGATTTGCGGTCAGTAAAGTTACCACTGTGTTGTGAATTCTGTTGTCGGGCTCCCTCCTGTGGTCATGAATGGTACTTCGGCTGGTTCTGTCCATGGACTTCCTCTGGTGGGTGTTTCTGAGTTTCCTTCCACAGGTGACGAGGTTAATTCGTTAGCTGGCTGCTCTATTTAACTCCACTTAGATCTTTGCTCCAAGCCACCTGTCAATATTCCAGTATTGGTCTAGTTCACTCCTGGATCGTTCTTGTGACCTGTCTTCCCAGCAGAAGCTAAGTTCCAGCTTGTATTTATTTGGTTTGCTATTTTTCTGTCCAGCTTGCTATTTTTATTGTTGTCTTGCTTGCTGGAAGCTCTGGGACGCAGAAGGAGCGCCTCCGCACCGTGAGTCGGTGCAGAGGGTCTTTTTGCGCCCTCTGCGTGGTCTTTTTGTAGGTTTTTGTGCTGACCGCAAAGTAACCTTTCCTATCCTCGGTCTGTTCAGTAAGTCGGGCCTCACTTTGCTAAATCTATTTCATCTCTGTGTTTGTATTTTCATCTTTACTCACAGTCATTATATGTGGGGGGCTGCCTTTTCCTTTGGGGAATTTCTCTGAGGCAAGGTAGGCTTTATTTTTCTATCTTCAGGGCTAGCTAGTTCCTTAGGCTGTGCCGAGTTGCATAGGGAGCGTTAGGCGCAATCCACGGCTATTTCTAGTGTGTTTGATAGGATTAGGGATTGCGGTCAGCAGAGTTCCCACGTCCCAGAGCTCGTCCTTATTATCAGTAACTATCAGGTCATTCCGTGTGCTCTTAACCACCAGGTCCATTATTGTCCTGACCACCAGGTCATAACAGTACAGGTGGCCAAAAGTACTAATGCATCTCAATAGAGGGATAAGAGAAGTTCTGAGACCATTTTTTTTTCTTTTCAGTGTGTTTTGTCTCTCTTTTCCCCTTTACCTCTGGGTGGTTCAGGACACAGGTATAAACATGGATATTCAAGGTCTGTCCTCTTGGATGGATAATCTCACTATAAGGGTACAAAACATTCAAGATTTTGTGGTTCAGAATCCGATCTCGGAGCCTAGGATTCCAATTCCTGATTTGTTTTTTGGTGATAGATCTAAGTTCTTGAATTTCAAAAATAATTGTAAATTGTTTCTTGCCTTGAAACCTCGCTCTTCAGGTGACCCTGTTCAACAAGTAAAGATCATTATTTCTTTGTCACGTGGTGACCCTCAAGACTGGGCATTTTCCCTTGCGCCAGGAGATCCGGCATTGCGTGATGTTGATGCGTTTTTCCTGGTGCTTGGATTGCTTTATGACGAACCTAATTCAGTGGATCAGGCAGAGAAAATCCTGCTGGCTCTGTGTCAGGGTCAGGATGAAGCGGAGATATATTGTCAGAAGTTTAGAAAGTGGTCTGTGCTCACTCAGTGGAATGAATGTGCCCTGGCAGCAATCTTCAGAAAGGGTCTCCCTGAAGCCCTTAAGGATGTCATGGTGGGATTTCCCATGCCTGCTGGTCTGAATGAGTCTATGTCCTTGGCCATTCAGATCGATCGACGCTTGCGTGAGCGTAACGCTGTGCACCATTTGGCGGTACTATCTGAGCATGGGCCTGAGCCTATGCAATGTGATAGGACTTTGACCAGAGCTGAACGGCAAGAACACAGACGTCGGAATGGGCTATGTTTTTACTGTGGTGATTCCACTCATGCTATCTCCGATTGTCCTAAGCGCACTAAGCGGTTCGCCAGGTCTGCCACCATTGGTACGGTACAGTCTAAATTTCTATTGTCTGTTACTCTGATTTGCTCTTTGTCATCCTATTCTGTTATGGCATTTGTGGATTCAGGCGCTGCCCTGAATTTGATGGACTTGGAGTATGCTAGGCGCTGTGGTTTTTTCTTGGAGCCCTTGCAGTATCCTATTCCATTGAGAGGAATTGATGCTACGCCTTTGGCCAAGAATAAGCCTCAGTACTGGACCCAATTGACCATGTGCATGGCTCCTGCACATCAGGAAGATATCCGCTTTCTGGTGTTGCATAATCTGCATGATGTGGTCGTTTTGGGGTTGCCATGGCTACAGGTTCATAATCCAGTATTGGACTGGAAATCTATGTCTGTGTCCAGCTGGGGTTGCCAGGGGGTACATGGTGATGTTCCATTTTTGTCTATTTCGTCTTCCACTCCCTCTGAAGTTCCAGAGTTTTTGTAGGATTATCGGGATGTATTTGATGAGCCCAAAGCCAGTGCCCTACCTCCTCATAGGGATTGCGATTGTGCAATTAATTTGATTCCTGGTAGTAAGTTTCCTAAGGGCCGATTGTTAAATTTATCTGTGCCAGAACACGCCGCTATGCGGAGTTATATAAAGGAATCCTTGGAGAAAGGCCATATTCGCCCGTCGTCATCACCGTTAGGAGCAGGGTTCTTTTTTGTGGCCAAGAAGGATGGTTCTTTGAGACCTTGTATTGATTACCGCCTTCTTAATAAAATTACAGTCAAATTTCAGTATCCTTTGCCGTTGCTGTCTGATTTGTTTGCTCGTATTAAAGGGGCTAGTTGGTTCACCAAAATAGATCTTCGAGGGGCGTATAATCTTGTGCGTATTAAACAGGGTGATGAATGGAAAACAGCATTTAATACGCCCGAGGGCCATTTTGAGTACCTGGTTATGCCATTCGGGCTTTCCAATGCTCCATCAGTATTTCAGTCCTTTATGCATGACATCTTCCGAGAGTACCTGGATAAATTCCTGATTGTGTATTTGGATGATATTTTGGTCTTTTCGGATGATTGGGAGGCTCATGTGAAGCAGGTCAGAATGGTGTTCCAGGTCCTTCGTGCGAATTCCTTGTTTGTGAAGGGGTCAAAGTGTCTCTTTGGAGTTCAGAAGGTTTCATTTTTGGGGTTCATTTTTTCCCCTTCTACTATCGAGATGGACCCTGTTAAAGTCCAGGCCATTTACGATTGGACTCAGCCGACATCTGTGAAGAGCCTGCAAAAGTTCCTGGGCTTTGCTAATTTTTATCGGCGCTTCATCGCTAATTTTTCTACTGTTGCTAAACCGTTGACTGATTTGACCAAGAAGGGTGCTGATGTGGTCAATTGGTCTTCTGCAGCTGTAGAGGCTTTTCAGGAGTTGAAGCGTCGTTTTTCTTCTGCCCCTGTGTTGTGCCAGCCAGATGTTTCGCTCCCGTTTCAGGTTGAGGTTGATGCTTCTGAGATTGGAGCAGGGGCTGTTTTGTCGCAAAGAAGTTCTGATGGCTCGGTGATGAAGCCATGTGCTTTCTTTTCTAGAAAGTTTTCGCCTGCTGAGCGTAATTATGATGTTGGTAATCGTGAGTTGTTGGCCATGAAGTGGGCATTCGAGGAGTGGCGTCATTGGCTTGAAGGAGCCAAGCATCGCGTGGTGGTCTTGACAGATCACAAGAATTTGACTTATCTTGAGTCTGCCAAATGGTTGAATCCGAGACAGGCTCGATGGTCGTTATTTTTCTCCCATTTTGATTTTGTGGTTTCGTACCTTCCGGGCTCTAAGAATGTGAAGGCTGATGCCCTGTCAAGGAGTTTTGTGCCTGACTCTCCGGGTGTTCCTGAGCCGGCGGGTATTCTCAAAGAGGGGGTAATTTTGTCTGCCATCTCCCCTGATTTGCGGCGGGTGCTGCAAAAATTTCAGGCTGATAGACCTGTTTGTCCCTGATAGATGGACTAGTAGAGTTATCTCTGAGATTCATTGTTCTGTGTTGGCTGGGCATCCTGGAATCTTTGGTACCAGAGATTTGGTGGCTAGAGCCTTTTGGTGGCCGTCTTTGTCACGGGATGTGCGTTCTTTTGTGCAGTCCTGTGGGACTTGTGCTCGGGCTAAGCCCTGCTGTTCTCGTGCCAGTGGGTTGCTTTTGCCCTTGCCGGTCCCGAAGAGGCCCTGGACGCATATTTCTATGGATTTTATTTTGGATCTCCCCGTCTCTCAAAAGATGTCCGTCATTTGGGTGGTTTGTGATCGCTTTTCTAAGATGGTTCATTTGGTACCTTTGTCTAAATTGCCTTCTTCCTCTGATTTGGTGCCATTGTTTTTCCAGCATGTGGTTCGTTTACATGGTGTCCCGGAGAACATCGTTTCTGACAGAGGTTCCCAGTTTTTTTCTAGGTTTTGGCGATCCTTTTGTGCTAGGATGGGCATTGATTTGTCTTTTTCCTCGGCTTTCCATCCTCAGACAAATGGCCAAACCAAACGAACTAATCAAACTTTGGAAACATATCTGAGATGCTTTGTTTCTGCTGATCAGGATGATTGGGTGTCCTTTTTGCCGTTGGCTGAGTTCGCCCTTAATAATCGGGCCAGCTCGGCTACTTTGGTTTCGCCGTTTTTCTGCAATTCTGGTTTCCATCCTCGTTTCTCTTCAGGGCAGGTTGAGTCTTCGGACTGTCCTCGTGTAGATACTGTGGTGGATAGGTTGCAGCAGATTTGGACTCATGTGGTGGACAATTTGACATTGTCCCAGGAGAAGGCTCAACGTATCGCTAACCGCCGGCGCTGTGTGGGTCCCCGACTTCGTGTTGGGGATTTGGTTTGGTTGTCGTCTCGTTATGTTCCTATGAAGGTTTCCTCTCCTAAGTTTAAGCCTCGTTTCATTGGTCCGTATAAGATTTCTGAGGTTATCAATCCTGTGTCGTTTCATTTGGCCCTTCCTGCTTCTTTTGCCATCCATAATGTGTTCCATAGGTCGTTATTGCGGAGATACGTGGCGCCTGTGGTTCCATCCGTTGATCCTCCTGCCCCGGTGTTGGTTGAGGGGGAGTTGGAGTATGTGGTGGAGAAGATTTTGGATTCTCGTGTTTCGAGACGGAAACTCCAGTACCTGGTCAAGTGGAAGGGTTATGGTCAGGAAGATAATTCCTGGGTTTTTGCCTCTGATGTTCATGCTGCCGATCTGGTTCGTGCCTTTTATTTGGCTCATCCTGGTCGGCCTGGGGGCTCTGGTGAGGGTTCGGTGACCCCTCCTCAAGGGGGGGGGTACTGTTGTGAATTCTGTTGTCGGGCTCCCTCCTGTGGTCATGAATGGTACTTCGGCTGGTTCTGTCCATGGACTTCCTCTGGTGGGTGTTTCTGAGTTTCCTTCCACAGGTGACGAGGTTAATTCGTTAGCTGGCTGCTCTATTTAACTCCACTTAGATCTTTGCTCCAAGCCACCTGTCAATATTCCAGTATTGGTCTAGTTCACTCCTGGATCGTTCTTGTGACCTGTCTTCCCAGCAGAAGCTAAGTTCCAGCTTGTATTTCTTTGGTTTGCTATTTTTCTGTCCAGCTTGCTATTTTTATTGTTGTCTTGCTTGCTGGAAGGTCTGGGACGCAGAGGGAGCGCCTCCGCACCGTGAGTAGGTGCAGAGGGTCTTTTTGCGCCCTCTGCGTGGTCTTTTTGTAGGTTTTTGCGCTGACCGCAAAGTAACCTTTCCTATCCTCGGTCTGTTCAGTAAGTCGGGCCTCACTCTGCTAAATCTATTTCATCTCTGTGTTTGTATTTTCATCTTTACTCACAGTCATTATATGTGGGGGGCTGCCTTTTCCTTTGGGGAATTTCTCTGAGGCAAGGTAGGCTTTATTTTTCTATCTTCAGGGCTAGCTAGTTCCTTAGGCTGTGCCGAGTTGCATAGGGAGCGTTAGGCGCAATCCACGGCTATTTCTAGTGTGTTTGATAGGATTAGGGATTGCGGTCAGCAGAGTTCCCACGTCCCAGAGCTTGTCCTTATTATCAGTAACTATCAGGTCATTCCGTGTGCTCTTAACCACCAGGTCCATTATTGTCCTGACCACCAGGTCATAACACCGCTGCTCCAGCGAAAGTCATTTCATGCTGCTCCAAGGCCACCTGATCATAACAGTACAACTGGCCATCAATGAGTTAAATGCATCTCAGAAGAAGGGAGGAAAGGTCTTGAGCCATTTTTTTTTTCTTCAGTTTGATTTGTCTTCTCCTCCCTCTTAATCTCTGGGTGGCTGAGGAACCTAGTACTAACATGAATGTTCAGGAGTTAGCTTCTCGTGTGGATCAGCTTGCTGCTAGGGTACAGGGTATTTCGGATTATATTGTTCAGACTCCTGCTTTAGAACCTAAGATTCCCACTCCTGATTTATTTTTTGGTGACAGATCCAAATTTTTGAGTTTCAAAAATAACTGTAAACTGTTTTTTGCATTGAGACCCCGGTCCTCTGGTGATCCCTTCCAGCAGGTTAAAATCATCATATCACTGCTGCGTGGTGACCCACAGGATTGGGCATTTTCCCTGCAATCTGGCAAACCTGCTTTGCTTAATGTTGATTCCTTCTTTCAAGCATTGGGGTTATTGTATGATGAGCCTAATTCTGTGGATCAAGCTGAGAAGACCTTGTTGGCCCTATTTCAGGGGCAAGAGGCGGCTGAATTGTATTGTCAGAAATTCAGAAAATGGTCTGTGCTGACTAAATGGAATGATGATGCTTTGGCGGCAATTTTCAGAAAGGGTCTTTCTGAATCCGTTAAGGATGTTATGGTGGGGTTTCCTACACCCTCCAATCTGAGTGATTCTATGTCTTTGGCCATTCAGATTGACCGGCGCTTGCGGGAACACAGAACTGTGCGCGCTATGGCGTTATCCTCAGAGCAAATTCCTGAGCCTATGCAGTGTGATAGGATTCTGTCTTAAACGGAACGACAAGGTTTCAGCCGTCTCAACAGGTTGTGTTTTTATTGTGGCGACGCTTCTCATGTCATTTCTGTCTGCCCTAAGCTGATAAAAAGGATCACCAGTTCATTTACCATCAGTACTGTACAACCTAAATTTCTGTTATCTGTGTCCTTGATCTGCTCATTGTCGTCATTTTCTGTCATGGCGTTTGTAGATTCAAGCGCCGCCTTGAATTTGATGGACTTTGACTTTGCTAGGCGTTGTGGTTTTCCCTTGCAGCCTTTGCAGAATCCTATGCCTTTAAGGGGAATTGATGCTACACCCTTGGCTAAAGATAAGCCTCAGTTTTGGATACAGGTGACCATGCGCATGGCGCCAGCCCACCAGGAAGATTGTCGATTTCTGGTGTTGCATAATTTGCATGATGCTGTCGTGCTGGGTTTCCCGTGGTTGCAGGTCCATAATCCTGTTTTCGATTGGAAGTCCATGTCTGTAACTAGTTGGGGTTGTCAGGGGGTTCATAATGATGTTCCTCTGATGTCAATCGCCCCTTCTCCCTTTTCTGAAATTCCGGAGTTTTTGTCTGATTTTCAGGATGTATTCGATGAGCCTAAGTCCAGTGTCCTTCCACCGCACAGGGACTGCGATTGTGCTATTGATTTGATTCCAGGCTGTAAGTTTCCTAAAGGTCGACTTTTCAACCTTTCTGTACCTGAACATACCGCCATGCGGAGTTATATTAAGGAGTCTTTGGAGAAGGGGCATATTCGTCCATCTTCTTCACCGTTGGGAGCAGGGTTCTTTTTTGTTGCTAAAAAAGATGGTTCTTTGAGACCCTGTATTGATTATCGCCTCTTAAATAAGATCACTGTCAAGTTTCAATACCCCTTGCCTTTGCTTTCTGATTTCTTTGTTAGGATTAGGGGAGCTAGTTGGTTTACTAAGATTGACCTTCGGGGGGCTTATAATCTTGTTCGTATAAAGCAGGGTGATGAATGGAAAACTGCGTTTAACACGCCCGAAGGCCATTTTGAATACCTTGTGATGCCATTCGGACTCTCTAATGCTCCATCTGTTTTTCAGTCCTTCATGCATGATATCTTCCGGAGTTATCTTGATAAATTCTTGATCATTTATTTGGACGATATTTTGATTTTTTCCGATGATTGGGAGTCTCATGTGCAGCAGGTCAGGATGGTATTTCAGATCCTTCATGACAATGCCTTGTTTGTGAAAGGGTCTAAGTGTCTCTTTGGGGTGCAGAAGGTTTCCTTTTTTAGCTTTATTTTTTCTCCCTCATCTATTGAGATGGATCCGGTTAAGGTTCAGGCCATTCATGATTGGATTCAGCCCACATCCATGAAGAGCCTTCAGAAATTTTTGGGTTTCGCAAATTTTTATCGCCGTTTCATTGCTAAGTTTTCCAGCGTGGTTAAACCCTTGACTGATTTGACTAAGAAGGGTGCTGATGTGGCGAATTGGCCCTCTGCGGCTGTCTCTGCCTTTCAAGAACTTAAACGTCGTTTTTCTTCTGCTCCAGTGTTGCGCCAGCCTGATGTTTCTCTTCCGTTTCAGGTTGAGGTTGACGCTTCTGAGATTGGGGCAGGGGCCGTTTTGTCTCAGAGGGATCCTGTTGGTTCCTTGATGAAACCGTGTGCCTTCTAAATTTTCACCTGCGGAACGCAATTATGATGTCGGAAATCGGGAGTTGTTGGCTATGAAGTGGGCGTTTGAGGAGTGGCGACATTGGCTTGAGGGAGCTAAGCACCGTATTGTGGTCTTGACCGACCATAAGAATTTGATTTACCTCGAGTCTGCCAAACGGTTGAATCCTAGACAGGCTCGATGGTCCTTGTTTTTTTTCTCGTTTTGATTTTGTGGTCTCGTACCTTCCTGGTTCTAAGAATGTTAAGGCTGATGCCCTCTCTAGGAGTTTTTTGCCTGATTCTCCTGAGGTTTTGGAACTAGTCGGTATTTTGAAGGAAAGGGTGGTCCTTTCTGCCATTTCTCCTGATTTACGACGGGTTCTTCAGAAATTTCAGGCTGACAACCCTGACCATTGTCCTGTGGGGAAACTGTTCCTGACAGATGGACTAGTAGAGTGATTTCTGAGGTTCATTGTTCTGTGTTGGCTGGTCATCCTGGTATTTTTGGTACCAGAGACTTGGTTGGTAGGTTCTTTTGGTGGCCTTCTTTGTCGCGTGATGTGCGGTCTTTTGTGCAGTCCTGTGGGACTTGTGCGCAGGCCAAGCCTTGTTGCTCCCATGCTAGTGGGTTGCTTTTGCCATTGCTGGTCCCCGAGAGGCCCTGGACACATATTTCTATGGATTTTATTTCCGATCTTCCTGTTTCCCAAAGGATGTCGGTTATCTGGGTTGTTTGTGACCGATTCTCTAAGATGGTTCATTTGGTGCCTTTGCCTAAATTGCTTTCTTCTTCTGATTTGGTTCCGTTGTTTTTTCAGCATGTGGTACGTTTGCATGGTATTCCGGAGAATATTGTGTCCGACAGAGGTTCCCAGTTTGTTTCTAGGTTTTGGCGGGCCTTTTGTGCCAAGCTGGGCATTGATTTGTCTTTTTCTTCTGCATTTCATCCTCAGACAAATGGCCAGACTGAGCGAACTAATCAGACCTTGGAGACCTATTTGAGATGCTTTGTGTCTGCTGATCAGGATGATTGGGTGGCTTTTTTGCCATTGGCCGAGTTTGCCCTTAATAATCGGGCTAGTTCGGCTACTTTGGTTTCGCCTTTTTTTTTGTAATTTTGGTTTTCATCCTCGTTTTTCTTCTGGGCAGGTTGAGCCTTCTGACCTTCCTGGTGTGGATTCTGTGGTCGACAGGTTGCAGCAGATTTGGGCTCATGTGGTGGACAATTTGGTGCTGTCTCAGGAGGAGGCTCAACGTTTTGCTAACCGTCGTCGGTGTGTTGGTTCCCGGCTTCGGGTTGGGGATCTGGTTTGGTTATCTTCCCGTCATGTTCCTATGAAGGTTTCTTCCCCTAAGTTTAAGCCTCGATTTATTGGTCCTTATAGGATTTCTGAGATTATTAATCCGGTGTCCTTTCGCCTGGCGCTTCTGGCCTCTTTTGCTATTCATAATGTCTTCCATAGATCTTTGTTGCGGAAATATGTGGAGCCCGTTGTTCCCTCTGTTGATCCTCCGGCCCCTGTGTTGGTCGATGGGGAGTTGGAATATGTTGTTGAGAAGATTTTGGATTCTCGTTGTTCGAGGCGGAAGTTTCAGTACCTTGTCAAATGGAAGGGTTATGGCCAGGAGGATAATTCTTGGGTTTCTGCCTCTGATGTCCATGCTGCTGATTTGGTTCGTACCTTTCATCGGGCTCATCCTGATCGGCCTGGGGGCTCTGGTGAGGGTTCGGTGACCCCTCCTCAAGGGGGGGTACTGTTGTGAATTCTGCTTTTGGGCTCCCTCCGGTGGTTGTAGAGGGTAATGCAGTTGTGCCTAGAGTGCAGAATTGGACAGGTGTATCTGCTAATTGCAAAGCTGACTGGGGTATTTAGCTTTGCAGGACTCATTAGTCTCTGCCAGTTGTCAATGTTCCTTTGGAAGTGTTGGTCCTGCCTGGCCTCTCCTGCTTGCTGCCAATTCAGCTAAGATAAGTGTTTTCTTCATTTTGTTTTAGACACACTGCTATGTGTTTATTTTCTGTGCTATCTTGTTTCTATTTTGTTCCTGCTAGACTGTGCCTGATGTTTTTCTCAGTCTAGTTGGATTCGCTGGAGTCGCAGATATACTCTCCACATCTTTAGCCAGGTGGTGGAGTTTTTGTATTTTTCTGCTGTGGATATTTTGTAGTGTTTTATGCTGACTGCATAGTATCCTGTACTTTCCTTTCCTATCTAGGTAGAAGTGGCCTCCTTTGCTTATCCCTGTTTTCAGTCTGCGTATGTCTTTTCCTCTCCTACTCACAGTAATTATTTGTGGGGGGCTGTCTATCCTTTGGGGGTCTACTCTGAGGCAAGAGAGTTTTCCTATTTCCATCTTTAGGGATATTTAGTTCTCCGGCTGTGTCGAGGTGTCTAGGTCTGGTTAGGCACACCCCACGGCTACATCTAGTTTCGGTGATAGGATCAGGGTTTGCGGTCAGTAAAGTTACCACTGCTCCAGCGAAGGTCATTTCATGCTGCTCCAAGGCCACCTGATCATAACATATTTCTAAGTCAAAGAGTTTAGATAGCTAGTGTCCCGTGTGGCTGTGAAATTTATCTTCCAGCAGATTTTTTTTGTGCCATTACTAAGCTCCACAGACAAAGCAGGGCACATTTCATAAAAGTGCATTGTGCACTGCTTCTATTGGGCTCCATGCACGAGTAGATCTTTCTACATTTTATTTTTTCAGTTTCTAAACGTGATACAGCATACCATATCCCACCTTGTCACTTAGTGGCGGTGAAATTGTTCTGTGATTTGACCTGTTGCATAGCAAAAAAAACATTTTTTGGGCAGTTGCTAACGTGATTCACCTTGTTACTTAGTGGTGGTGAAATTCAGCTATATGCAGAGATCATGCAGAGTAAAAAAAAAAAAAACAATTTCTGTGCCAAACATGATACAGAAGGCTATAACTGAATTTGAAATTGTATTGAGCATATATTCTATTGTATACAGGTCTCATCCACAGTAAAAAATACTTTCTTTTGTTAGTAATGTTATACAGCAGGCTATATGTCAGTTTGACATTTTTGGGTGCTAATATTGTTCTCCATACAAGGGTAGACATGATAAAATCAAAATAGGTTTTCTTACTATTGTGCTAGCTAAAGCAGGCTGCATTTCATCTTTTCATTCTTTGGTGCAGATATAGTTTTCCATACAGAGGTACACATGATAAAATATAAATTTGTTCTGTTACTACCGTGCTCCAAATATTTGACCACATATGAGGTTGTAATTCTTTTGTGCTCAGTTTCTGCTGTATCCAAGGCTCATCCACAGTAAAAAAAAAAATCTATTTTTTCTGTTACTACCATGCTACATAAGGCTGCCACATTTTATCTTTTAATTATTTTAGGCTGGTATTGTGCTCCAGCCAGGAGTCCACATTTCACAATATAAATTCTTCGTGCATGGACCTTAAACCGTGCCACATTTAAGCATTGGACAGGGCTTGAAGCAGTATTTCTTACTTAAAGTTTGATCAGTAAGGCTATGTGCACACGATGCTGATTTGCTACGGATCCGCAGCGGATTTTTCCACGCAGAAATGCTGCAGATCCGCACTGTGATGTACAGTACAATGTTAATCAATGGGTAAAAAAAAAAGTTGTGCACATGGTGCGGAAAAATCAGTGCGGAATTGTTGCGGATTTAAAAGAAGTGCATGTCACTTCTTTTGTGCGGATCTGCAGCGTTTCTGCACTCCTCCATGATAGAAATCCGCAGTGGTACAAACTGCAGAAAATCTGCACAAAATCCGCATCAATTCCGCGGCAAATCCACACAAAATCCGCATAAAAACTGCGGCAAATCCACAGCTGCGGATTCTGCCAGGAGATGCGGATTTTGTGCAGAAAATTCTGCACCACATTTCCTACGTGTGCACATACGCTAACTGGTGGAGAAGTGACAGGTGTAGGCCTGGTGCTCTGAGAGCTGTGCCAAATTCAGGCAACACAAATAAAGGAGACCCAACTTGGAGACCAAACATTTCCAAAAATTATGGGCAGATACCACAAAAAATGGCATCAATTTATATTTATTTATTTGTTAATCACTTATATAGCGCTAATAATTCCACAGCATTTTACAGACATTAGTGAACCTGTCTCCATTGGGACTCACAATCTAAATTTCCTATTCGTATGTCTTTGGAGTATGTGAAGAAAAATGAGTACTCGGAGGAAACCCTCTAGGCTGCTAATGTTTATGCGTTGATGACTCAACGTTCCCGTGGTTGGATGTCTAAGGCTGGTTTCACATTTGCGTTTTTTGCCGCTGCGTTTTAGTGCAAAAAACGCATGCGTTTTTTTCCTATGCTTAACATTAAAAACGCATGCTTTTTTGCATGCGTTTTACCGCGTTTTGACGACGCATGCGTTGTTTCTATGCATGCGTTTTGTTGCAGAAATGCAACATGTAGTAATTTCTAGCAGCGTTTTTTGCCGAAAAAAAGCATCCTTTTTATTTTGCGGCAAAAAAACGTATTGCTGTCTATGTAAACGCATGCGTTTTTAAGCACATGCGTTTCAATAGAAAAACACAAGAATACACACTGATAAGCCACCCCCAACCCTAACCCTAAGGGTTAGGCTTAGGATCCCTAGGGTTAGGGTTAGGATCCCTAGGGTTAGGGTTAGGATCCCTAGGGTTAGGGTTAGGATTAGGGTTAGGATCCCTAGGGTTAGGGTTAGGATCCCAAGGGTTAGGGTTAGAGTTAGGACCCCTAGGGTTAGGGTTAGGATCCCTAGGGTTACTAGGGATCCTAACCCTAACCCTAGCTATTTCTGTTTATAGTGGGTTTTCTAGTTGATTTTGATGATTGGCAGCTGTCACACACTTCTCATCATGCGTTTCAAAAACGCAAACGCATGCAAATGCGTCAAAAGGCCGCGTTTGTTTTAACACATGCAAAAATGTATGCGTTTAAAAAAAAACAGCGTTTAAACGCGTTTACATGTGTTTTTTCACCACATGCGTTTGCGTTTAAAACACTGCGTTTTTAAACGCAAATGTGAAACCAGCCTAACACAGTGACCGACTGCTGTCTTGGAAAAACACTGTCAAGATTGTCTTCAAGCATTCTTTGATACTGCAGTATGGGCACGTCCCTTTCCAGTGAGGAAAGCAACTGGCAAAATTTACTTTTGTATCATGGATCGAAAAGATTGGCAACCCAGTAGTCAGCACTATTTCAAATCCTAATTATAACGGCAAAAATCATGTTGCAGATAGTGCTGCAAGAAGGCTATCATGGGTCGGTCTCTTTCATGAGGTCCAAGTCCATAGAGTGTTGGTGGTGGGATAACTCTCAAGGTCAACAGAGAGGGAATCATTATCCTTTTCATTTCCTAACTGTTGCACGTCCATCACCTCTTCCTTCTCATCTTTCTCCATTTGTTCCTCCCATGGCAACCGACTGTGAGACGACAGACCGGAGCTTAGAGATATTGTTAACCCTTCCACATCCTCCTCTGCTTCCTCCTCTTACCCTGGGACCACCACCACACCTCCTCACGCAGACTATTCAAAGTGTTCTCCAGCATGTAGATGACAGTAATTCTGATGCTGATGACTGCATTGTCAGCACTAACCAACTTAGTAGCTATTTTGAAAACATGCAGAAGGGTGCAGAGGTCCTTCATCTATGTCCACCCTGCAAATTTGAATTGCACCACGTCTGCACTGTGTTGGGCCAGACTATGCAAAATGTCATACTGCAGCAGGTTAACCAGTTGGCTAAAAGATCTCTACAACAACTTTGGTGGAATGGTGGAAGTGAGCACACAATGACAGTGCTTTCTGCATCACCGCATTCAAGCTGGTACAGTGGAACAGAGCTGCATGTAAGGGTGAACCTCAAGCCCCAAAGAATTACCAAAGCTCGCCGGGAGATATCAAAGGAGGTTAAGAGAATGCTAGACCTCGATGTGATAGTGGAGTCAAAAAGTGAATGGTCGAGTCCCATCGTCCTTGTGCCAAAGCCCGACAGTGAGTGGCGGTTTTGTAATGATTACCGCAGGCTGAATGAGGTGTCCAGTTTTATGCATATCGATGCCCCATGTGGACAAACTCATTGAGAGACTGGGACCCGCAAGGTACATTACAACCCTCGACCTGACAAAGGGCTACTGGCAGATCCCCATGTCTCAGAGTGCCAAGGAGAAGATGGCGTTCTCGACACCTGATGGGTGTTTCCAGTACACCAGAATACCCTTCAGACTGCAGGGGGTCCCAGCTACATTCCAGAGGACAATTGATTGGATCTAGGCTCCACATAAGAAGTATGCCGCAGCCTACCTTGGTGACATTGTGGTCTTCAGCCCTGACTGGAGTAGTAATCTATCAAAGGTACAGGCGATCCTGGATGCGTTAAGAAAAGCTGGATTCACAGTAAATACCAAAAAAGTGTGCCATAAGGGAAGGATAGGCCACGTACTTAAGCACGTACTTAAGAAGTAGCTGCGAGGGGGCATTCCCGGAAGTGGGTGGAGTAGGACGCATGGTGCTGAGTTCTGCTCCCTGTCAGCCCTAAAATAATGGTTTTATATCTGAAAAGGCAGCCCCAGGACCATAAATTATGGTCAGAAAGACTGCACAGCATGCACAGACAAAAATGATGACACTTAATGCTGGCACCGTGACCCAGGGACTGCTGGATGTTTATTTACAGGAAAACACCTCAGCCTCAGCAGCTGCCCACTGAGCAGTGGCGCCCAAGGCGACTATACAGGAAAAAGGGCAGAGGCAAGATCGCTGGAGCATTAGAGGGGAACCAGAGGGAATTATGCAGAGCGGTGAGTGAAGCTTCCCCTGAGACACTGGAAGGTCATGTGGATGTGAGACAGGAGCAGAAGAGTCTGCAGCCCCCCTCAAGTCCACCCCTGCCCCCCTCCCAGAGTTACTACTTTCCAAGCAGAGCTGTGTATTAGCTCAGCCTGCAGCACAGGAGACATCTCCCATCCCAGAGCCAGGTCAGGGCTCTAACTACAGGCAAGATCCATGTATAGCAGATTTAGAAGGGAATAAGGCTGATCAAATACTCCCTGCCTGTCTCAATTTTCTAGAAATACAGACCAGGGATTCTCTTCAGACTCTGAGTTTACAGCACCTGATGATGCTCATGATAAATGGAGCTCATATATGATACAACTTCCCACAAAAGCAATGTCATGCCGTAAGCGGCGTTAAAGGGGCAGGACGGCGTACTGGGACCCGCACCTGTCCCTACCACTTTAATAGGGCCCTGGCTTTCCCTTATCTCGGGGGTACCGATGATGGTTAGGAGGCCCGAGCCGCGAGCGTTTCCCTGTCTCCTGTGCAGGCCCTATCAGTGGCCCCCTCTCCCCCCAAAGGAGGTGGACTGCACCAATGTAATAATACACCAAATAACAGGGTATACAGACAAGGTAACTAAAAGTCTCAAACTCACCAAATGCTCACACAACCACAGAGGAAACAGAGAAGGGAAGAGAAGGAATAAACTAGGAAGGAAAACAGGTTAAAAATGCAACCAAAACAGCAGACACCAATCTCTGTAAATAAACCTCCAACACCAACACTACGCTCCTTCAACCTCCAAGCCAGGCAGTAGAACTGATCACTGACAATAGCTGAAGTCAGGACTGGGTCTATATAGAGGATCAGATTACAAAATCCACTTCAGCTGAGAGAGACCCAGCTCTCAGCAACTCAGCAATAAGGTTAACTCCTGCACTGCTGGCACAAAGCAGCCAGGTCAGAATACAGGTGAAGAGCTTCTGTTCACTGTGTGTGAACGAGGCCCAGAGCGCTGCAGTTCTCTGGAACCTCTCTGTCGCGGTAGCCCCGTGCCAAGCAGATTTTAAATTGCTTATAGTTGAAGTGCGTGATGCATGCAGAGTGGAGATTGCAACTGAAAGAAGGGATATTCAGCTTATTTCACACAGAGTTGAGACCCTAGAAGATGACCATGATCTAATCCGTACATATATTTCTCAGCTCCATTCCACGGTTATGGCGCAGCATGAAGCAATTTGTGACTATTAAAGACATCTGGAGGATTTGGACAATAGGGATCGCAGACATAATATTAGGGTTCGTGGCTTGCCAGAACCTCATGGCGAGGAAAATCTTCCTAAGATTTTACAGAATATTTTTAACAAAATAATGGACACTCCTCCTGCTCAACAGATCAAACTAGATAGGGCACATAGAGCACTACGTCCTAAATGATCATCTCCACTGCCCCGTGATATCATATGCTGTGTCACAGATTATGGACTAAAGGAAGAAATAATGTTCCATGCCAGGAGAAAACGGAGCATTGACTTTGAGGGAAATCAACTCCAGATCCTGCCAGACCTCTCCTGGGTCACTCTGCAAAGGAGGCGTCTGCTATGTCCTCTTCTAACAACATTGAAAGATAACCAAATCATGTACAGATGGGGGTTCCCATTCAGCCTTAAAGCCAGAAGAAATGGCCGCTCAACCACCCTTAGAGTTGCAGCTGACCTGCACCAGTTTTGCTCAGCCTTAGAAATTCCGGTCCCAAAACTACCAAACTGGGAACTGACATCCCCTGCTCCACCGCCGTCCCCAGCTTGGCAGCAAGTTTCAGCTAAAAAATGGCATGCCTCCCCCGGTCCTATCTCAGGAGAAAAAACACCACCTTTCTAGGCGCTGATGGAAAATTAAGAGGACTATTTTGCCTGTGTTGTCAACATGAACAGACCCTGGGACTAGCAATACGGATCATCTTATATCTACAGAAATATAACCGCATAAGATAATACTGCCTCAACTGCAAGGTTGGCAGGGAGTGCAAGAAGGCACTCTGACGGCTCAGACTACTTGAAATCTCCAGAATCTTCTAGGTTTTTTTTCTCCTATTTTTTACCCCTGTATTGACATTTCCAGTTTCCTGATGTCAGTTCGGGCATCAGAGAAGGAATATGCTCAATGTAGGATTTTGACCACGGTTCAAAAAGTAATTGGGCTCTGGACTTGTTTTTGGAGTCTAATTTCGAATGGGGTCACACTTGGTAACGTGACCAAGAGAGGAGGCCAGTGGACCTGGAAAGGGGTGAGATATATTGCTTCATCTCGTATATATTGGTTTTTGGAGACAATGGCTCTATCATAGTGCGTCTCATGTCATTAAATGTTAAGGGGCTCAACTCGGATGTAAAGAGACACCTCCTTCTATGAGAATTGAAGTCTTCAAAGGCAGGTATTGTGTTTCTGCAGGAGAAGCACCATGATGGAACAGGATCCTTCAACTTTGCTAGGGGAAGATTCCCAATAGTATATACAGCCAACCAAAATAGGAAAAAAGCGGGAGTGGTGATTATGAGTGCTCAAAATTGCCCTTTCCAGGTTATTACCTAGGACTCAGACCCTAATGGATGATACTTGATCCTAACGGGAACTTTGAAGGGAGTCCCTGTGATACTATGTAATGTATATTGTTATGAACTGGTGGTTTAGGAGCAACAAGAGACGAGCTCTGAAGGAGGTGGTACCTGTACTGACCGCAGTCCCTAAGCTCAACACAACACTAGAAGTAGCCGTGGGATGCTCCTGTCACTCCCTAGGCACCTCGTCACAGCCTGAGAACTAACTACCCCTAAAGATAGAAACAGGAAAACTATCTTGCCTCAGAGAAAATCCCCAAAGGATAGATAGCCCCACACAAGTAATGACTGTGAGTGGAGAGGGAAAAGACATACACAGAATGAAACCAGGATGTAGCACAGGAGGCCAGTCTAGCTAGATAGATAGGACAGGATAGAATACTGTGCGGTCAGTATTAAAAACTACAAAAATCCACACAGAGTTTACAAAAATCTCCACACCTGACTAAAGGTGTGGAGGGTAAATCTGCTTCCCAGAGCTTCCAGCTTAACTGAATTAATCCATACTGACAAGCTGGACAAAACATAGAAAGCACAGAACGAATAAGTCCACAACATGTGGACAGAAAAGAGCAAGCAAGGACTTAACTTTGCTGAACTGGTCAGGATATCAGGGAAATCCAAGAGAGATGTGAATCCAACCAGGAACCATTGACAAGTGGCACTGGCTGAAGGGAAGAGCCAGGCATAAATAGCCGAGCAGAAAGACAATCAGTGGAAGCAGCTGCAGACTGCTAAATCCAAGGAGCAGCCATACCACTTAAAACCACCGGAGGGAGCCCAAGAGCAGAACTCACAAAAGTGCCACTTACAACCACCGGAGGGAGCCCAAGAGCGGAACTCACAACAGTACCCCCCCTTGAGGAGGGGTCACCGAACCCTCACCAGAGCCCCCAGGCCGATCAGGATGAGCCAAGTGAAAAGCACGAACCAAATCGGCGGCATGGACATCGGAGGCAGCAACCCAAGAACTATCCTCCTGGCCATAACTCTTCCACTTGACAAGATACTGAAGCCTCCGCCTCGAAAAACGAGAATCCAAAATTTTCTCAACCTCATATTCCAACTCTCCCTCAACCAACACCGGGGCAGGAGGATCAACCGAGGGAACAACGGGCACCACATATCTCCGCAACAAAGATCTATGGAAAACATTATGAATGGCAAAAGAGGCTGGAAGAGCCAAACGAAAAGACACCGGATTGATAATTTCAGAAATCTTATAAGGACCAATAAACCGAGGCTTAAACTTAGGGGAAGAAACCTTCATAGGAACATGACGAGAAGACAACCAAACCAAATCCCCCACACAAAGCCGGGGACCAACACACCGACGGCGGTTAGCAAAACGTTGAGCCTTTTCCTGAGACAACGTCAAATTGTCCACCACATGAGTCCAAATCTGCTGCAGCTTGTCCACCACAGAATCCATACCAGGACAATCAGAAGGCTCAACCTGCCCAGAAGAAAAACGAGGATGAAAACCAAAATTACAAAAGAAAGGTGAAACGAAAGTAGCCGAACTAGCCCGATTATTAAGGGCAAACTCGGCCAACGGCAAGAAAGCCACCCAATCATCCTGATCAGCAGACACAAAGCATCTCAAATAGGTTTCCAAGGTCTGATTAGTTCGCTCAGTTTGGCCATTAGCCTAAGGATGAAACGCCGAAGAAAAAGACAAATCAATGCCCATCCTAGCACAAAAGGCCCGCCAAAACCTAGAGACAAAATGAGAACCTCTGTCAGACACAATATTCTCCGGAATGCCATGCAAACGAACCACATTCTGAAAAAACAATGGAACCAAATCTGAGGAGGAAGGCAACTTAGGCAAAGGTACCAGATGGACCATTTTAGAGAACCGGTCACAAACAACCCAGATAACAGACATCTTCTGGGAAACAGGAAGATCCGAAATAAAATCCATGGAAATATGCGTCCAGAGCCTCTCAGGGACCGGCAAAGGCAAAAGCAACCCACTAGCGCGGGAACAGCAAGGCTTGGCCCGGGCGCAAGTCCCACAGGACTGCACAAAAGCACGCACATCGCGCGACAAGGAAGGCCACCAAAAGGACCTAGCAACCAAATCTCTGGTTCCAAAAATCCCAGGATGACCAGCCAACACTGAACAATGAACCTCAGAAATTACCTTACTTGTCTGTTGTGAATTCTGTTGTCGGGCTCCCTCCTGTGGTCATGAATGGTACTTCGGCTGGTTCTGTCCATGGACTTCCTCTGGTGGGTGTTTCTGAGTTTCCTTCCTCAGGTAACGAGGTTAATTCGTTAGCTGGCTGCTCTATTTAACTCCACTTAGTTCTTTGCTCCATGCCACCTGTCAATGTTCCAGTATTGGTCTAGTTCACTCCTGGATCGTTCTTGTGACCTGTCTTCTCAGCAAAAGCTAAGTTCCAGCTTGTATTTCTTTGATTTGCTATTTTTCTGTCCAGCTCGCTATTCTTATTGTTGTCTTGCTTGCTGGAAGCTCTGGGATGCAGAGGGAGCGCCTCTGCACCGTGAGTCGGTGCGGAGGGTCTTTTTGCGCCCTCTGCATGGTCTTTTTGTAGGTTTTTGTGCTGACCGCAAAGTAACCTTTTTTATCCTCGGTCTGTTCAGTAAGTCGGGCCTCACTTTGCTAAATCTATTTCATCTCTGTGTTTGTATTTTCATCTTTACTCACAGTCATTATATGTGGGGGGCTGCCTTTTACTTTGGGGAATTTCTCTGAGGCAAGGTAGGCTTTATTTTTCTATCTTCAGGGCTAGCTAGTTCCTTAGGCTGTGCCGAGTTGCATAGGGAGCGTTAGGCGCAATCCACGGCTATTTCTAGTGTGTTTGATAGGATTAGGGATTGCGGTCAGCAGAGTTCCCACGTCCCAGAGCTCGTCCTTTATTATCAGAAACTATCAGGTCATTCCGTGTGCTCTTAACCACCAGGTCCATTATTGTCCTGACCACCAGGTCATAACAGTACAGGTGGCCCAAAGTACTAATGCATCTCAATAGAGGGATAAGAGAAGTTCTGAGACCATTTTTTTTTCTTTGCAGTGTGTTTTGTCTCTCTCTTCCCCTTTACCTCTGGGTGGTTCAGGACACTGGTGTAAACATGGACATTCAAGGTCTGTCATCTTGGATGGATAATCTCACTACAAGGGTACAAAACATTCAAGATTTTGTGGTTCAGAATCCGATGTCAGAGCCTAGGATTCCAATTCCTGATTTGTTTTTTGGTGATAGATCTAAGTTCTTGAATTTCAAAAATAATTGTAAATTGTTTCTTGCCTTGAAACCTCGCTCCTCAGGTGACCCTGTTCAACAAGTAAAGATCATTATTTCTTTGTTAAGTGGTGACCCTCAGGACAGGGCATTTTTCCTTGCGCCAGGAGATCCGGCATTGCGTGATGTTGATGCGTTTTTCCTGGCGCTTGGATTGCTTTATGACGAACCTAATTCAGTGGATCAGGCAGAGAAAATCTTGCTGGCTCTGTGTCAGGGTCAGGATGAAGCGGAGATATATTGTCAGAAGTTTAGAAAGTGGTCTGTGCTCACTCAGTGGAATGAATGTGCCCTGGCAGCAATCTTCAGAAAGGGTCTCTCTGAAGCCCTTAAGGATGTCATGGTGGGGTTTCCCATGCCTGCTGGTCTGAATGAGTCTATGTCCTTGACCATTCAGATCGATCGACGCTTGCGTGAGCATAAAGCTGTGCACCATTTGGCGGTACTATCTGAGCATGGGCCTGAGCCTATGCAATGTGATAGGACTTTGACCAGAGCTGAACGGCAAGAACACAGACGTCGGAATGGGCTATGTTTTTACTGTGGTGATTCCACTCATGCTATCTCCGATAGTCCTAAGCGCACTAAGCGGTTCCCTAGGTCTGCCACCATTGGTACTGTACAGTCTAAATTTCTATTGTCTGTTACTCTGATTTGCTCTTTGTCATCCTATTCTGTTATGGCATTTGTGGATTCAGGCGCTGCCCTGAATTTGATGGACTTGGAGTATGCTAGGCGCTGTGGTTTTTTCTTGGAGCCCTTGCAGTATCCTATTCCATTGAGAGGAATTGATGCCCCAGTAACATACATAGTAACATAGTTAGTAAGGCCGAAAAAAGACATTTGTCCATCCAGTTCAGCCTATATTCCATCATAATAAATCCCCAGATCTACGTCCTTCTACAGAACCTAATAATTGTATGTTACAATATTGTTCTGCTCCAGGAAGACATCCAGGCCTCTCTTGAACCCCTCGACTGAGTTCGCCATCACCACCTCCTCAGGCAAGCAATTCCAGATTCTCACTGCCCTAACAGTAAAGAATCCTCTTCTATGTTGGTGGAAAAACCTTCTCTCCTCCAGACGCAAAGAATGCCCCCTTGTGCCCGTCACCTTCCTTGGTATAAACAGATCCTCAGCGAGATATTTGTATTGTCCCCTTATATACTTATACATGGTTATTAGATCGCCCCTCAGTCGTCTTTTTTCTAGACTAAATAATCCTAATTTCGCTAATCTATCTGGGTATTGTACCCAATTGACCATGTGCATGGCTCCTGCACATCAGGAGGATATCCGCTTTCTGGTGTTGCATAATCTGCATGATGTGGTCGTTTTGGGGTTGCCATGGCTACAGGTTCATAATCCAGTATTGGACTGGAAATCTATGTCTGTGTCCAGCTGGGGTTGCCAGGGGGTACATGGTGATGTTCCATTTTTGTCTATTTCGTCTTCCACTCCCTCTGAAGTTCCAGAGTTTTTGTCGGATTATCGGGATGTATTTGATGAGCCCAAGGCCAGTGCCCTACCTCCTCATAGGGATTGCGATTGTGTAATTAATTTGATTCCTGGTAGTAAGTTTCCTAAGGGCCGATTGTTCAATTTATTTGTGCCAGAAGACGCCGCTATGCGGAGTTATATAAAGGAATCCTTGGAGAAAGGCCATATTCGCCCGTCGTCATCACCGTTAGGAGCAGGGTTCTTTTTTGTGGCCAACAAGGATGGTTCTTTGAGACCTTGTATTGATTACCGCCTTCTTAATAAAATTACAGTCAAATTTCAGTATCCTTTGCTGTTGCTGTCTGATTTGTTTGCTCGTATTAAAGGGGCTAGTTGGTTCACCAAGATAGATCTTCGAGGGGCGTATAATCTTGTGCGTATTAAACAGGGCGATGAATGGAAAACAGCATTTAATACGCCCGAGTGTTATGATAAGGTAATTCAGTACCACAATGGACATAGAGGTCAGAGCACATACAGTGACCTGACAATAACCCAAAAACATAGAACGAGCTCTGAGACGTGGGAACTCTGCTGACCGCAATCCCTAATCCTCTCCAACCACACTAGATGCAGCCGTGGATTGCGCCTAACACTCCCTATGCAACTCGGCACAGCCTGAGAAACTAGCTAGCCTGAAGATAGAAAAAAAAGCCTACCTTGCCTCAGAGAAATACCCCAAAGGAAAAGGCAGCCCCCACATATAATGACTGTGGGTTAAGATGAAAAGACAAACGTAGAGATGAAATAGATTTAGCAAAGTGAGGCCCGACTTTCTGAACAGAGCGAGGATAGGAAAGGTAACTTTGCGGTCAACACAAGAAAGACCCTCCGTACCGAACTAACGGCACGGAGGTACACCCTCTGCGTCCCAGAGCTTCCAGCAAGCAAGAAAAAACAAATAGACAAGCTGGACAGAAAAAAAACAGCAAACAAAATAGCAAAGCGGAACTTAGCTATGCAGAGCAGCAGGCCACAGGAACGATCCAGGAGGAAACAGGTCCAATACTAGAACATTGACTGGAGGCCAGGATCAAAGCACTAGGTGGAGTTAAATAGAGCAGCACCTAACGACTTCACCACATCACCTGAGGAAGGAAACTCAGAATCCGCAGTGCCACTCTCCTCCACCAACGGAAGCTCACAGAGAGAATCAGCCGAAGTACCACTTGTGACCACAGGAGGGAGCTCTGCCACAGAATTCACAACAGTACCCCCCCCTTGAGGAGGGGTCACCGAACCCTCACCAGAGCCCCCAGGACGACCAGGATGAGCCATATGAAAGGCACGAACAAGATCGGGAGCATGGACATCAGAGGCAAAGACCCAGGAATTATCTTCCTGAGCATAACCCTTCCACTTAACCAGATACTGGAGTTTCCGTCTAGGAACACGAGAATCCAAAATCTTCTCCACAATATACTCCAACTCCCCCTCCACCAAAACCGGGGCAGGAGGATCAACAGATGGAACCATAGGTGCCACGTATCTCCGCAACAATGACCTATGGAATACGTTATGTATGGAAAAAGAATCTGGAAGGGTCAGACGAAAAGACACAGGATTAAGAACCTCAGAAATCCTATACGGACCAATGAAACGAGGTTTAAACTTAGGAGAGGAAACCTTCATAGGAATATGACGAGAAGATAACCAAACCAAATCCCCAACACGAAGTCGGGAACCCACACAGCGTCTGCGATTAGCGAAACGTTGAGCCTTCTCCTGGGACAAGGTCAAATTGTCCACTACATGAGTCCAAATCTGCTGCAACCTGTCCACCACAGTATCCACACCAGGACAGTCCGAAGACTCAACCTGCCCTGAAGAGAAACGAGGATGGAACCCAGAGTTGCAGAAAAATGGCGAAACCAAGGTAGCCGAGCTGGCCCGATTATTAAGGGCGAACTCAGCCAAAGGCAAACAGGACACCCAGTCATCCTGATCAGCAGAAACAAAAACCTCGAAACAAACTGGGAACCTATGTCAGAAACGATATTCTCTGGAATGCCATGTAAACGAACCACATGCTGGAAGAACAATGGCACCAAATCAGAGGAGGAAGGTAATTTAGACAAGGGTACCAAATGGACCATCTTAGAGAAGCGATCACAGACCACTCAAATGACTGACATCTTTTGAGAGACAGGAAGATCTGAAATAAAATCCATAGAGATATGTGTCCAAGGCCTCTTCGGGACCGGCAAGGGCAAAAGCAACCCACTGGCACGAGAACAGCAGGGCTTAGCCCGAGCACAAATCCCACAGGACTGCACAAAAGAACGCACATCCCGCGACAGAGATGGCCACCAAAAGGATCTAGCCACTAACTCTCTGGTACCAAAGATTCCAGGATGACCAGCCAACACCGAACAATGAACCTCAGAGATAACTTTATTCGTCCACCTATTAGGGACAAACAGTTTCTCCGCTGGGCAATGATCAGGTTTATTAGCCTGAAATTTTTGCAGCACCCGCCGCAAATCAGGGGAGATGGCAGACACAATTACTCCCTCTTTGAGGATACCCGCCGGCTCAGATAAACCCGGAGAGTCGGGCACAAAACTCCTAGACAGAGCATCCGCCTTCACATTTTTAGAGCCCGGAAGGTACGAAATCACAAAGTCAAAACGGGCAAAAAACAGCGACCAATGAGCCTGTCTAGGATTCAACCGCTTGGCAGACTCGAGATAAGTCAAGTTCTTATGATCAGTCAAGACCACCACGCGATGCTTAGCTCCTTCAAGCCAATGACGCCACTCCTCGAATGCCCACTTCATGGCCAGCAACTCTCAATTGCCCACATCATAATTTCGCTCAGCAGGCGAAAACTTCCTGGAAAAGAAGGCGCATGGTTTCATCACCGAGCAATCAGAACTTCTCTGCGACAAAACAGCCCCTGCTCCAATCTCAGAGGCATCAACCTCGACCTGGAATGGAAGCGAAACATCTGGTTGACACAACACAGGGGCAGAAGAAAAACGACGCTTCAACTCTTGAAAAGCTTCCACAGCAGCAGAAGACCAATTGACCACATCAGCACCCTTCTTGGTCAAATCGGTCAATGGTTTAGCAATACTAAAAAAATTGCAGATGAAGCGACGATAAAAATTAGCAAAGCCCAGGAACTTTTGCAGACTTTTCAGAGATGTCGGCTGAGTCCAATCATGGATGGCTTGGACCTTAACAGGGTCCATCTCGATAGTAGAAGGGGAAAAGATGAACCCCAAAAATGGGGTTCTCCCATTATCCAGGTACTCTCGGAAGATGTCATGCATAAAGAACTGAAACACTGATGGAGCATTGGCAAGTCCGAATGGCATAACCAGGTACTCAAAATGGCCGTCGGGTGTTGTGAATTCTGTGGCAGAGCTCCCTCCTGTGGTCACAAGTGGTACTTCGGCTGATTCTCTCTGTGAGCTTCCGTTGGTGGAGGAGAGTGGTACTGCGGCTTCTGAGTTTCCTTCCTCAGGTGATGTGGTGAAGTCGTTAGGTGCTGCTCTATTTAACTCCACCTAGTGCTTTGATCCTGGCCTCCAGTCAATGTTCTAGTATTGGACCTGTTTCCCCTTCTACTATCGAGATGGACCCTGTTAAAGTCCAGGCCATTTACGATTGGACTCAGCCGACATCTGTGAAGAGCCTGCAAAAGTTCCTGGGCTTTGCTAATTTTTATCGGCGCTTCATCGCTAATTTTTCTACTGTTGCTAAACCGTTGACTGATTTGACCAAGAAGGGTGCTGATGTGGTCAATTGGTCTTCTGCAGCTGTAGAGGCTTTTCAGGAATTGAAGCGTCGTTTTTCTTCTGCCCCTGTGTTGTGCCAGCCAGATGTTTCGCTTCCGTTTCAGGTTGAGGTTGATGCTTCTGAGATTGGAGCAGGGGCTGTTTTGTCGCAAAAAAGTTCTGATGGCTCGGTGATGAAGCCATGTGCTTTCTTTTCTAGAAAGTTTTCGCCTGCTGAGCGTAATTATGATGTTGGTAATCGTGAGTTGTTGGCCATGAAGTGGGCATTCGAGGAGTGGCGTCATTGGCTGGAAGGAGCCAAGCATCGCGTGGTGGTCTTGACAGATCACAAGAATTTGACTTATCTTGAGTCTGCCAAATGGTTGAATCCGAGACAGGCTCGATGGTCGTTATTTTTCTCCCGTTTTGATTTTGTGGTTTCGTACCTTCCGGGCTCTAAGAATGTGAAGGCTGATGCCCTGTCAAGGAGTTTTGTGCCTGACTCTCCGGGTGTTCCTGAGCCGGCGGGTATTCTCAAAGAGGGGGTAATTTTGTCTGCCATCTCCCCTTTTTGCGCCCTCTGCGTGGTCTTTTTGTAGGTTTTTGTGCTGACCGCAAAGTAACCTTTCCTATCCTCGGTCTGTTCAGTAAGTTTGGCCTCACTTTGCTAAATCTATTTCATCTCTGTGTTTGCATTTTCATCTTTACTCACAGTCATTATATGTGGGGGGTTGCCTTTTCCTTTGGGGAATTTCTCTGAGGCAAGGTAGGCTTATTTTTCTATCTTCAGGGCTAGCTAGTTCCTTAGGCTGTGCCGAGTTGCATAGGGAGCGTTAGGCGCAATCCACGGCTATTTCTAGTGTGTTTGATAGGATTAGGGATTGCGGTCAGCAGAGTTCCCACGTCCCAGAGCTCGTCCTTTATTATCAGAAACTATCAGGTCATTCCGTGTGCTCTTAACCACCAGGTCCATTATTTTCCTGACCACCAGGTCATAACACTTGTCCATCTATCAGGAACAAACAGCTTCCCCACTGGACAGCGGTCAGGCTTATCAGCCTGAAATTCCCGAAGCACCCACCGCAAATCAGGCAGAAAGAATCACCCCTTCCTTAAGAATGCCAACCGGCTCAAGGACTCCAGGAGAATCAGGCAAAAAACTCCTAGAGAGGGCATCAGCCTTAACATTCTTAGATCCCGGAAGATACGAGACCACAAAATCAAAACGGGAGAAAAACAGGGACCATCGAGCCTGTCTAGGATTCAGCCGCTTGGCCGACTCGAGGTAAATCAGATTCTTATGATCAGTCAAGACCACAACGCGGTGCTTAGCTCCCTCAAGCCAATGTCGCCACTCCTCAAACGCCCTCTTCATAGCCAACAACTCCCGATTGCCGACATCATAATTGCGTTCCGCAGGCGAAAACTTTCTGGAAAAAAAAGCACACGGTTTCATCAAAGAACCATCAGAATCCCTCTGAGACAAAACGGCCCCTGCCCCAATCTCAGAAGCGTCAACCTCAACCTGAAAAGGAAGAGAAACATCCGGCTGACGCAACACAGGGGCAGAAGTAAATCGGCGTTTAAGCTCCCGAAAGGCCTCAACAGCCGCAGAGGACCAATTCGTCACATCAGCGCCTTTCTTCGTCAAATCAGTAAGGGGCTTAACCACACTGGAAAAGTTGGCAATGAAACGGCGATAGAAATTAGCAAAGCCCAAAAATTTTTGAAGGCTCTTCACAGATGTGGGTTGAATCCAGTCATGAATAGCTTGGACCTTAACAGGATCCATTTCTATAGACGAGGGAGAAAAAATAAAACCCAAAAAAGAGACCTTCTGAACTCCGAATAGGCACTTAGACCCCTTCACAAATAAAGCATTATCACGAAGGATCTGGAATACCATCCTGACCTGCTTCACATGAGACTCCCAATCATCGGAAAAAATCAAAATATCACCCAAACATACAACCATGAATTTATCAAGATAATTGCGGAAAATATCATGCATGAAAGATTGGAACACAGATGGAGCATTAGAGAGCCCGAATGGCATCACAAGGTATTCAAAATGGCCTTCGGGCGTATTAAATGCAGTTTTCCATTCGTCACCCTGTTTAATAAGAACAAGATTATATGCCCCTCGGAGGTCAATCTTAGTAAACCAACTAGCCCCCTTAATCTGAGCAAACAAATCAGTAAACAAAGGCAAGGGGTATTGGAATTTGACCGTGATCTTATTAAGAAGACGATAATCAATACAGGGTCTCAAGGAGCCATCCTTCTTAGCAACAAAAAAGAAACCTGCTCCCAATTGTGACGAAGACGGACGAATATGCCCCTTCTCCAAAGATTCCTTAACATAGCTCCGCATGGCGGCATGCTCTGGCACAGACAGATTGAAAAGTCGGCCCTTAGGGAACTTACAACCTGGAATCAAGTTAATAGCACAATCACAGTCCCTATGTGGAGGAAGGGAACTGGACTTGGGCTCATCAAATACATCCTGGAAATCCGACAAAAACTCAGGGACCTCAGAAGAGGGGGAAGAGGAAATTGACATCAAAGGAACGTCACTATGTACCCCTTGACAACCCCAACTAGTCACAGACATAGTTTTCCAATCCAGCACTGGATTATGTTCCTGTAACCATGGAAAACCCAGTACAACAACATCATGCAGGTTATGCAACACCAGAAAACGGCAATCTTCCTGATGTGCTGGAGCCATGTACATGGTCATCTGCGTCCAGTACTGAGGTTTGTCCTTGGCCAATGGTGTAGCATCAATGCCCCTCAAAGGAATAGGGCTCTGCAAAGGCTGCAAGGAAAAACCACAGCGCTGTTGTGAATTCTGTGGCAGAGTTCACTCCTGTGGTCACGGGTGGTACTTCGGCTGGTTCTCTCTGGGATCTTCCGTTTGTGGAGGAAAGTGGTACTGCAGCTTCTGAGTTTCCTCCCTCAGGTGATCTGGTGAGCTCGTTAGCTTCTTCTCTACTTAACTCCACCTGATGCTTTGATCCATGCTTCCTGTCAATGTTCCAGTGTAGGACTTGCTTTTTCCCTGGATCATTCCTGTGGCCTGCTGCTCTGCAAAGCTAAGTTTTGCTTATGTTATTTTGTTGCTATTTTTCAGTCCAGCTTGCTTTATTGGTTTTTCTCGCCTGCTGGAAGCTCTGAGACGCAGAGGGACCACCTCCGTACCGTTAGTCGGTGCGGAGGGTCTTTTTGTCCCCTCTGCGTGATTATTTATAGGTTTTTGTGCTGACCGCAAAGTTATCTTCCCTATCCTCGTTCTGTTCAGCTAGTCGGGCCTCACTTTGCTAAATCTGTTTCATCTCTATGTTTGTGTTTTCATCTTACTCACAGTCATTATATGTGGGGGGCTGCCTTTTCCTTTGGGGAATTTCTCTGAGGCAAGGTAGGCTTATTTTTCTATCTTCAGGACTAGCTAGTTTCTCAGGCTGTGACGAGGCGCCTAGCATCTGGTCAGGAGCGCTCCACGGCTACCTTTAGTGTGGTTTGATAGGAGTAGGGATTGCGGTCTGCAGAGTTCCCACGTCTCAGAGCTCGTTCTATTATTTTGGGTTATTGTCAGATCACTGTATGTGCTCTGACCTCCATGTCCATTGTGATTCTGAATTGCCTTTCATAACACAGCGCCTGGCGAATTCTAAGTCCATTAAGTTCAGGGCAGCGCCTGAATCCACAAATGCCATGACAGAAAAGGACGACAATGAGCAAATCAGGGTCACAGATAAAAGAAATTTAGGCTGTACAGTACTGATGGTAACAGACCTAGTGACCCTCCTAGTACGCTTAGGGCACTCAGAAATAACATGAGCAGAATCACCACAGTAAAAACACAGCCTATTCTGACGTCTGAATTCCTGCCGTTCTGTTCTAGTCAAAATCCTATCACATTGCATAGGCTCAGGACTCTGCTCAGAGGACACTGCCATATGGTGCATAGCTTTGCGCTCAAACCAGTAGGCGTAGGGAAGCCCACCATAACATCTTTAAGGGCTTCAGAAAGACCTTTTCTGAAAATAGCAGCCAGAGCATCCTCATTCCATTTAGTGAGCACAGACCATTTCCTAAATTTCTGGCAGTATAATTCTGCCGCTTCCTGACCTTGACACAAGGCCAACAGGGTTTTTTCTGCATGATCCACAGAATTAGGTTCGTCATACAATAATCCGAGCGCTTGAAAAAATGCGTCTACATTCAGCAATGCCGGATCCCCTGATTCAAGGGAGAATGCCCAGTCCTGAGGGTCACCACGCAGCAAGGATATGATGATTTTAACTTGCTGAATGGGATCACCAGAAGAACGGGGTTTCAAAGCAAAAAACAATTTGCAGTTATTTTTAAAGTTCAAAAACTTGGATCTGTCCCCAAAAAGCAAGTTGATCCACACGAGAAAACAAACCCTGAACATCCATGCCAGAGCATAAATCCTGAACCACCCAGAGATCAAGAGGAAAAAAAGACAAAAGAGAGCACAGAAAAAAAAATGGCTCAGAATTTTTTCCTTCTTTTGAGATGCATTTAATTCATTTTTGGCCACTTGCACTGTTATGATCTGGTGGTTTAGGAGCAACATGGGATGAACTCTGAAGGAAGTGGTACCTGTACCGACCGCAGTCCCTAAGCTCAACACAACACTAGAAGTAGCCGTGGGATGCTCCTAACACTCCCTAGGCACCTTGTCACAGCCTGAGAACTAACTACCCCTAAAGATAGAAACAGGAAAACTATCTTGCCTCAGAGAAAATCCCCAAAGGATAGATAGCCCCCCACAAGTAATGACTGTGAGTGGAGAGGGAAAAGACATACACAGAATGAAACCAGGATGAGCACAGGAGGCCAGTCTAGCTAGATAGATAGGACAGGATGGAATACTGTGCGGTCAGTATAAAACACTACAAAAAATCCACACAGAGTTTACAAAAATCTCCACACCTTACTAAAGGTGTGGAGGGTAAATCTGCTTCCCAGAGCTTCCAGCATAATAAATAATAACAATCTTTATTTTTATATAGCACTAACATATTCCACAGCGCTTTACAGTTTGCACACATTATCATCACTGTCCCCGATGGGGCTCACAATCTAAATTCCCTATCAGTATGTCTTTGGAATGTGGGAGGAAACCGGAGTGCCCGGAGGAAACCCACGCAAACACGGAGAGAACATACAAACTCTTTGCAGATGTTGTCCTTGGTGGGGTTCGAACCCAGGACTCCAGCACTTCAAGGCTGCTAATGTTTATGCGTTGATGACTCAACGTTCCCGTGGTTGGATGTCTAAGGCTGGTTTCACATTTCACTGCGCCACCGTGCCGCCCCATTCAGCATCATTAATTCAGCATCACTGAATAAATTCATACTGACAAGCTGGACAAACATAGAAAGCACAGAACGGATAAGTCCACAACCTGTGGACAGAAAAGAGCAAGCAAGGACTTAGCTTTGCTGAACTGGTCAGGATAACAGGGAAATCCAAAGAGATGTGAATCCAACCAGGAACCATTGACAAGTGGCACAAGCTGAAGGAAAGAGCCAGGCTAAATAGCCGAGCAGAATAGACAATCAGTGGAAGCAGCTGCTGACAGCTAAATCCAAGGAGCAGCCACTCCACTTAAAACCACCGGAGGGAGCCCAAGAGCAGAACTCACAAAAGTGCCACTTACAACCACCAGAGGGAGCCCAAGAGCGGAATTCACAACAGCAGACACTGTTAGTAGGCCCCAACCAAACTAGTAGCACCAATGCATTTGTTAGATTAAAAACTATTTAACGAGAGCCTGAAGATAGAAGTTCAGGAAAGGCAACCTGGAGAACACCTTGGAGTGGCAGACACCATTTGTAGAACTCAACCAAACTTGTAGCCCCAATGCAGTTGTTAGATTAAAAACTAATTAACGAGAGCCTGAAGATTGAAGCTCAGGAAAGGCAACCTGGAGAACACCTTGGAGCGGCAGATACTGTTAGTAGGCCCCAACCAAACTAGTAGCCCCAATGCAGTTGTTAGATTAAAAACTAATTAACGAGAGCCTGAAGATTGAAGCTCAGGAAAGGCAACCTGGAGAACACCTTGGAGCGACAGACACCGTTTGTAGAACCCAAACAAACTTGTAGCACCAATGCAGTTGTTAGATTAAAAACTAATTAATGAGAGCCTGAAGACTGAAGATCAGGAAAGGCAACCTGGAGAACACCTTGGAGCTGCAGACACCGTTTGTAGAACCCAACCAAACTTGTGGCCCCAATGCAGTTTTCAAATTCCGATAGGCTGAAAACCTGACAATTGCAGCTCAACTTTTTTAAGAGGAGGACAGCTGTATTGAGTGGCGCAGACAGACACTGGTAGTAGGCCTTACACCACAAAGTTGGCTCGATGCAGGTTTAAAAAAGGTTACAGGGGTATACGGGCAGCATTGGTGTCGTCAGCGGAGGACAATTGGCAGGAGGAACCGCAGACAGACTTACTAGGCCTTAAATTAAAAAAGTTGCCTCGATGCAGGTTTTATTAGGTTACAGGGGTACACAGGCAGCATTGCTGTGGTCAGCGGAGGACAATTGGAAGGAGTGACCGCAGACAGACTTAGTAGGCCTAAAATAAAAAAATTAGGCTCATTGCAGGTTTAATTATGTTGCAGGGGTGCACAGGCAGCATTGGTGTGGTCAGAGGAGGACAATTGGAAGGAGTGACCGCAGACAGATTTAGTAGGCCTAAAATAAAAAAAATAGGCTCAATGCAGGTTTAATTATGTTGCAGGGGTGCACAGGCAGCATTGGTGTGGTCAGCGGAGGACAATTGGAAGGAGGGACCGCAGACAGACTTAGTAGGCCTAAAATAAAAAAAATTAGGCTCAATGCAGGTTTAATTATTTTGCAGGGGTGCACAGGCAGCATTGGCATACCTCCCAACTTTTGAAGCTGGGAAAGAGGGACAAAGTTTGCGGCGCGCAACGCGGTAAATTTTAGCCCACGCCTCTGACCACACCCATTCACTAGTCACACCCATATCCACATCCCAACCACACCCATTTAGCACTGCTGATCACACTGTTCATCTATATATATAATTGTCTAAGGGTTTTTCCGTCTGTCTGTCTGTCTGTCCTGGAAATCCCGCGCCTTTGATTGGTCGAGGCCGCAAGGCCTCGACCAATCAGCGACGGGCACAGCGACGATGATGTCATAAAGGACGTAGAAATCCCACGTTTCTGATTCAGCAACGAGCACAGTATCGACGTAGATGTCATAATGGTTGCCATGGCGACGATGATGTCATAAAGGTTGCCTCGACCAATCAGCGACGGGCACAGTCTGCCGCGAATTCTGGAATCATCATTGTCCATATACTACGGGGACATGCATATTCTAGAATACCCGATGCGTTAGAATCGGGCCACAATCTAGTAAAGAATAATTATAAACAAAAAATATGGCCACACAGTGCTCCATACTGTATAATGGCCACAGATGATGCTCCATACTGTACAATGGCCACAGATGATGCTCCATACTGTATAATGGCCACAGATGATGCTCCATACTGTATAATGGCCACAGATGATGCTCCATACTGTATAATGGCCACAGATGATGCTCAATACTGTAAAATGGCCGCACATGATGCTTCATACTGTATAATGGTCGCACATGATGGTCCATACTGTATAATGACCGCACATGATGCTCCATACTGTATAATGGCCACACATGATGCTCCATACTCTATGATGGCCACACATGATGCTCCATACTGTATAATGGCCACACATGATGCTCCAAACTGTATAATGACTGCACATGATGCTCCATACTGTATAAAGGCCACACAGTGCCCCATACTGTATAATGGCCACACATGATGCTCCATACTGTATAATGGCCACACATGATGCTCCATACTGTATAATGGCCGCACATGATGCTCCATACTGTTTAATGACTGCACATGATGCTCCATACTGTATAATGGCCGCACATGATGCTCCATACTGTATAATGGCCGCACATGAGGCTCCATACTGTATAATGGCCACACATGATGCTCCATACTGTATAATGGCCACACATGATGCTCCATACTGTATAATGGCCACACATGATGCTCCATACTGTATAATGGCCACACATGATGCTCCATACTGTATAATGGCCGCACATGATGCTCCATACTGTATAATGGCCGCACATGATGCTCCATACTGTATATTGGCTGCACATGATGCTCCATACTGTATAATGACTGCACATGATGCTCCATACTGTATAATGACTGCATATGATGCTCCATACTGTATAATGACTGCATATGATGCTCCATACTGTATAATGACCGCACATGATGCTCCATAATGTATAATGACTGCACATGATGCTCTATACTGTATAATGGCCCCACATGATGCTCCATACTGTAATACTGTATACTGGCCCCACATGATGCTCCATACTGTATAATGATCGCACATGATGCTCCATACTGTATATTGGCTGCACAAGATGCTCCATACTGTATATTGACCGCACATGATGCTCCATACTGTATAATGACCGCACATGATGCTCCATACTGTATATTGGCCGCACATGATACTTCGTACCGTATAATGGCCACACATAGCTACTCCTACACATGCGGCTGCGCTCCGTACACACAGCTCCACTCCATACATCTCATACACACACGGCTCCGCTCTGTACACCTCGTACACATACGGCTCCGCTCCATACACCTCGTACAAACACGGCTCCGCTCCATACACCTCGTACACACACGGCTCCGCTCCATACACCTCGTACACACGGCTCCGCTCCATACACCTCGTACACACACGGCTCCGCTCCATACACCTCGTACACAGTCTGCTCCGCTCCATACACCTCATACACACACGGCTCCGCTCCATACATCTCATACACACACGGCTTCGCTCCATACACCTCGTACACATTCAGCTTCACTCCGTAAACCTCATACACACAAGGCTCCGCTCCTTACACCTCGTACACATTCAGCTCCGCTCCATACACCTCATACACACACGGCTCCACTCCATATACCTCATACACACGGCTCCGCTCCATATACCTCATACACACACGGCTCCGCTCCATACACCTCATACACACATGGCTCCGCTTCATACATTTCATATACACACGGCTCCGGTCCTTACACCTCGTACACACTCAGCTCCATTCCATACACCTCATACACACACGGCTCCACTCCATACATCTCATACACACACGGCTTCGCTCCATACACCTCGTACACATTCAGCTTCATTCCGTACACCTCATACACACAAGGCTCCGCTCCTTACACCTCGTACACACACGGCTCTGCTCCATATACCTCATACACACACGGCTCCGCTCCATATACCTCATACACACACGGCTCCGCTTCATACATTTAATACACACGGCTCCGCTCCTTACACCTCGTACACATTCAGCTCCACTCCATACACCTCATACACACACGCTTCCGCTCCATACACCTCGTACACATTCAGCTTCACTCCGTACACCTCATACACACAAGGCTCCGCTCCTTACACCTCGTACACTTTCAGCTCCACTCCATACAGCTCATACACACGGCTCCGCTCCATACACCTCATACACACACGGCTCCGCTCCATACACCTCATACACACACGGCTCCGCTCCGTACACCTCGTACACACACGGCTCCGCTCCATACACCTCATACACAAACGGCTCCGCTCCATACACCTTATACACACACGGCTCCGCTCCATACACCATCTCATACATACACGGCTTCTCTCCATACATCTCGTACACACGGCACTACTCCGTACACCTCGTACACACACCGCTCCGCTCCATACACATTGCACACGCTGCTCTGCTCTGTATACCTTGCACACACATGGCTCCGCTGCGTACACCTCATACACATACGGCTCCTATCCATACACCTCGTACACACACGGCTCCGCTCTATACACATTGCACACGCTGCTCCGCTCCGTATACCTTGTACATGCATGGCTCCGCTCCGTATACCTTGTACATGCATGGCTCTGCTCCGCACACCTCGTACTCACGTGGCTCTGCTCCGCACACCTCGTACACACGTGGCTCTGCTCTGTACACCTCGTACACACACGACTCTGCTCCATACACCTTTCACACTCTGCTCCGATCCGCACACCTCTTACACACATGGCTCCGCTCCGTACACCTTTCACATGCTGCGCCGCTCCGTACACCTCGTACACACACGGCTGCGCTCCGTACACCTCATGAACACGGCTCCCCTCCATACACATCTTACACACACGGTTGCGCTCCGTACACCTCATGCACACGACTCCGTACACCTCTTACACACATGGCTGCGGTCCGTACACCTCATGCACACGGCTCCGTACACCTCTTACTCACACGGCTCCGCTCCGTACACGTCTTACACACTTGACTCCGCTCCGTACACCTCGTACACCCACGGCTGCGCTCTGTACACCTCATGCACACGGCTCCGTACACCTCTTACATACACGGCTCCGCTCCGTACATGTCTTACACACACGACTCCGCTCTATACACCTTTCACATGCTGCTCCGATCCATACACCTCATACACACACGGCTCTGCTACATCCACACTGTAAACACCTCCTGGCCTCACACATACACTTACCCTCCTCTGGCGCCATGGCAACCAGCAGAGTCCTGTACACGGAGGTCCTACCGATCTATCATGTGATCCCTGACTCCTCCCATCCTGTGACCTCATCACAGGTCCTGTTCGCACAGAGCAGCCATTACGTGGTGTGCTGCTCTGCGGGTGCAGCCTGGGCAGGGACTCAGGGAGCTCTCAGCTTACCGGGTGAGATCACTTACCTCCCAACCAGTGCGGGACAATTAATGTCCCGCCCGGGATCGCGGGGCTGGCTGTCAAAATCAGGACAGTCCCGCTGGATCCGGGACGGTTGGGAGCTATGGCATTGGTTTGGTCAGCGGAGGACAATTGTAAGGAGGGACCGCAGGCAGACTTAGTAGGCCTAAAAAAAAAACATTAGGCTCAATGCAGGTTCAATTATGTTGAAGGGTGCACAGGCAACATTGGTGTGGTCAGCGGAGGACAATTGGAAGGAATGACCGCAGACATACTTAGTAGGCCTAAAAAAAAAATTAGGCTCAATGCAGGTTTCATTATGTTGCAGGGGTGCACAGGCAGCATTGGTGTGGTCAGCGGAGGACAATTGGAGGGAGGGACTGCAGACAGACTTAGTAGCCCTAAAAAAAAAAACATTAGGCTCAATGCAGGTTCAATTATGTTGCAGGGGTGCACAGGCAGCATTGGTGTGGTCAGCGGAGGACAATTGGAGGGAGGGACTGCAGACAGACTTAGTAGCCCTAAAAAAAAAAACATTAGGCTCAATGCAGGTTCAATTATGTTGCAGGGGTGCACAGGCAGCATTGGTGTGGTCAGCGGAGGACAATTGGAAGGAGTGACCGCAGACAGACTTAGTAGGCCTAAAATAAAAAATTAGGCTCAATGCAGGTTTAATTATGTTGCAGGGGTGCACAGGCAGCATTGGTGTCGTCAGCGGAGGACAATTGGAAGAAGTGACCGCAGACAGACTTAGTAGGCCTAAAAATCAAAATTAGGCTCAATGCAGGTTTCATTATGTTGCAGGGGTGCACAGGCAGCATTGGTGTGGTCAGCGGAGGAGTATTGGAAGGAGGGACCGCAGACAGACTAACTAGGCCTAAAATAAAAAAAGTTGGCTCTATGCAGGTTTAAATAGGTTTCAGGGGTACACAGGCAGCATTGGTGTGGTCAGCGGAGGAGTATTGGAAGGAGGGACCGCAGACAGACTAACTAGGCCTAAAATAAAAAAAGTTGGCTCTATGCAGGTTTAAATTGGTTCCAGGGGTACACAGGCAGCATTGGTGTGGTCAGCGGAGGACAATTGGAAGGAGTGTCTGACACAGTTAGTACTCCAAAATAGTAAATAGATGTTAATGTCTCGCAAAAAAACAAACAAAAAAAAACAGGTGGCAGTTAGGTACAGGGGTGGGCTCCTCTGCTGACTTTCAGACATTGTTATTTGGCACCAAGTATTTACTGGTGTAAATGTAGGACAGGGCCCCTGAATATTTTAACTAGCATCATACATGTCAACAAATTGGTATTGTCAGTGCCAGGCATTGAAGGATTTCACCGCATAGACTAAACAGTGGTGGAGCATTGAGAGATAATTTTGCAAGTGGTAGAGCACTGTTTGAGCTGGAGTGGGGGGGAGGAAACTCTCTCCTGGCCGGCGGTACTGGCCCAGGGCCCCTCATGTTACAACGGTGTGTCCGACGTTGGGTGCGCACCACCACCACCAGAGACACTTCATTGTATTATGAGGGACCCAGTGCCAGTGCCGTCGCCCAAAAGTGGGCACACCCACCTCTTCAGACAAACGGCACTCTCACGGGTGCTTACGGTGACGGTGGTGACCACGGCCCCGTGGGGGGAGTCAGCCCATTTAGGGAGGTGTAAACATGTCGTGTGCTGGACATACAGCAGCTGCAAATTGAGAAATTGGAACAGTCAGTAAGACCAGTCCAAAAGCAAGACCTTTTTACAGGAAAGTTAGGTGTCAGCCGGGAAATGTGGGGCAAAATAATTAGAAATCCATGAGTGGTTCATTTTAATGAAGGTTAGATCATCAACATTTTGGGTAGCCAGACGACTCCTTTTTTCGGTCAGTATTGAACCAGCAGCGCTGAATACTCTTTCTGATAGCACACTAGCTGCTGGGCAAGCAAGCTCCTGCAATGCATATTCGGCCAATTCAGGCCAGGATGCCCAGTAATCAAATGGGAATGACGGGTGAGGGAGAACATCGATAAGTGAGGAAAAATAGTTAGTAACCATACTGGACAAATGTTGTCTCCTGTCTCTTTGAATTGATGCTGCAGTACCTGTCCTGTCTGCGGTCATTGCGAAATCACTCCACAACCTGGTCAGAACACCCCTCTGTCCAACGCCACTTTTGATTTCTGCACCTCTAACACCTCTGCCCTGTTGCCCCCTGCAGCTCGTGTGAGAACCATCACCGGCGCTGTGTGCTGGGAATGCCTGAATCAAACGGTCTACAAGAGTTGCTTGTTTGGATGCCAATATTTGTTCAAGGTTCTCATGTGGCATGATATTTTGCAATTTCCCTTTATAGCGTTGATCCAGGAGGCAGGCCAACCAGTAATCGTCATCGGTCATCATTTTTATAATGCGGGGGTCCCTTTTTAGGATACGCAAGGCATAATCCGCCATGTGGGCCAATGTTCCAGTTGTCAATTCACTGCTTGTGCTGGGTTGAGGAGCACTTTCGGGCAAATCAACGTCACTTGTCTCCCTCAAAAAGCCTGAACCTGGCCTTGTAACGCCACCAGTTTGTATTGCCCCCTCAGAAGCTTCCTCATCCAAAAAAATATTCATCCCCATCATCCTCCTCGTCGTCCTCCTCTTCGCCCGCCACCTCGTCCAGTAGACTTCCCTGACCAGACAATGGCTGACTCATCAAGGCTTCCCTCGTCCTCAGCTGCAGACGCCTGCTCCTTTATGTGCGTCAAACTTTGCATCAGCAGACGCATTAGGGGGATGCTCATGCTTATTATTGCGTTGTCTGCACTAACCAGCTGTGTGCATTCCTCAAAACACTGAAGGACTTGACACAGGTCTTGTAGCTTCGACCACTGCACACCTGACAACTCCATGTCTGCCATCCAACTGCCTGCCCGTGTATGTGTATCCTCCCACAAATACATAACAGCACGCCTCTGTTCGCACAGCCTCTGAAGCATGTGCAGTGTGGAGTTCCACCTTGTTGCAACGTCGATGATTAGGCGATGCTGGGGAAGCTTCAAAGATCGCTGATGGTTCTGCATACGGCTGGAGTGTACGGGCGAATGGCGGATGTGTGAGCAAAGTCTTCGCACCTTCAGGAGGAGGTCGGGTAACCCCGGATAACTTTTCAGGAAGCACTGCACCACCAGGTTTAAGGTGTGAGCCAGGCAAGGAATGTGTTTCAGTTGTGAAAGGGCTATGGCAGCCATAAAATTCCTTCCGTTATCACTCACTACCTTGCCTGCCTCAAGATGTACACTGCCCAGCCATGACTGAGTTTCTTGCTGCAAGAACTCGGACAGAACTTTCGTGGTTTGTCTGTTGTCGCCCAAACACTTCATTGCCAACACAGCCTGCTGATGCTTGCCACTAGCTGTTCCATAATGGAACACCTCGTGTGCAACAGTGGCAGCTGCGGATGGAGTGGTCGTGCGACTGTGGTCTGTGGACGAGCTCTCGCTTCTGCTGGAGGACGAGGAGGAGGAGGAGGGGGGGCGAACGCCTACAGCCAACTGTTTCCTAGACCATGGGCTAGGCAGAACTGTCCCAATAGGGCTGTCCTCTGTGGACCCTGCATCCACCACATTAACCCAGTGTGCCGTGATGGACACGTAACGCCCCTGGCCATGCCTACTGGTCCATGCATCTGTTGTCAGGTGCACCTTTCTACTCACAGATTGCCTGAGTGCATGGACAATGCGGTCTTTTACATGCCGGTGGAGGGCTGGGATGGCTTTTCTCGAAAAGAAGTATCGACTGGGTAGCTCGTAGCGTGGTACAGCATAGTCCATCAGGGCTTTCAACTAACCGGTAGGGCATCATCTCTAACGAGATTAGTCTAGCAATGTGGGCGTTCAAACCCTGTGTACGCGGATGAGAGGATGAGTACTTCCTTTTCCTAACGAGAGTCTCTTGTAGGGTGAGCTGGACTGGAGAGCTGCATATGGTGGAACTAGCGGGGGTGCCGGTGGACATTGCAGACTGAGAGAGGGTTGGTGATGATGGTATTCTTGCAGTTGGCCTACATACAGTGTTTCCTAACACGAACGTAGTGATTCCCTGACAGCTTTGGCCTTGCGACGAAACCTCCACATTTGCTACAGGTGGTGTGGTAAACAGTGGGCTTACAGTGAGGGAAGGAATGTAGCGTTGCTGACTACCTTCATTGTGAGAGGGTGCAACAACTTTAAGGGACGTTTGGTAGTTAGTCCAGGCTTGCAAGTGCATGGTGGTTAAATGTCTACGCATGCAACTTGTATTTAGATTTTTAACATTCTACACCTCTGCTGACCTCTGCATTTCTTACAGATGACTTTGCACTGATCATTTGGATCTTGTTTAAAAAAGTGCCAGACTGCACTCTTCCTACTATCGGATACCTTTTCAGGCATTGCACACTGAGCTACTTTAACCGCATGGCCACGCTGTCCTACAACTGTTTTAGGTTTTGACACGTTTTTGGCCAGATACGGGCCTGCCAGATGGAAGCTGTTGCGATGTTGATGCCTGCTGCGGCTCCTCCTCCTCCGCTTCAGAGGTACTGCCGGCTGCACCCTGTTCCTTCAATGGCTGTCAATCGGGGTCAACAACTGGGTCATCTATGACCTCCTCTTCTATTTTCTGTGCACCTTCCTCTGTGTCACCGTGTAAGCCGGTGCTATAGCGTTCATGACAGGGATCCATAGTCTCATCAGGGTCAGATTCTGGATCAGTACACTGCGAGGGCAATGTTGTGATCTGAGTCAAAGGATTATAATCTGGCTGTGGCTGTGCACTCCATGTCCGATTCATCTTGTAATGGGCATGGCCTGTTAACAATTTCCCTTTGTAACCCAGGCACGGTATGTGTAAAGAGCTCCATGGAGTAACCCGTTGTGTCGCCTGACGCATCCTTCTGTTGTTCTGGGTGAAAAACACAAGGAAACGACTTGTTCCTGACCAGGAACATCCACTGACGACGCGCTGCTTTTACATTTTGCACTTTCCGAAGAGGAGGCGAAAGAGCTAGAGGCAGAGTCAGCAAGGAAAGCCAAAACTTGTTCTTGCTGCTCCAGCTTTAAAAGCGGTTTTCCTACTCCCAGAAAAGGGAGCGTTCGAGGCCTTGTGTAGCCAGACGATGACGCTGGCTCAACAACTCGAGACTTAGGTGCTATATTGCTTTTCCCACGACCACCTGATACTCCACCACCACTACCATCATTAGCTGGCAATGACCGCCCACGGCCACGACCTCTTCCACCAGACTTCCTCATTCTTGGAAAAATGTAACCAAACTAACAAACGTTATATGGTACTGTAAAACCAGTTAGAAGGTGTACGCAAACTTGTTGTGAATTTAAATCTCCCTTTATAGGTGTGTGAGACTGCAGGGAAAAATCAGGCCCACTGTATTACAGTACACAGCTTCAGTGGCAGACAGTGGCTGACAGATATGCCACTAACAGGACTGACGCAGATGCACACACTGGCAATAAAAATCTCCCTTTTTTTTCTATATGGGAGACTAGTGAATAAATCAGGCCCACTGTATTACAGTATAGTTTCTGTGGCAGAAAATGACTGACAGATACCACAGACAGGACTGGCACAGATGCACAGATTTGCCAATATTAATCTCTCCTTTTTTTATATGGGAGACTAGTGAATAAATCAGGCCCACTGTATTACAGTATAGTTTCTGTGGCAGAAAATGACTGACAGATACCACAGACAGGACTGGCACAGATGCACAGATTTGCCAATATTAATCTCCCCTTTTTTATATGGGAGACTAGTGAATAAATCAGGCCCACTGTATTACAGTATAGTTTCTGTGGCAGAAAATGACTGACATACCACAGACAGGACTGGCACAGATGCACAGATTTGCCAATATTAATCTCCCCTTTTTTTATATGGGAGACTAGTGAATAAATCAGGCCCACTGTATTACAGTATAGTTTCTGTGGCAGAAAATGACTAACAGATACCACAGACAGGACTGGCACAGATGCACAGATTTGCCAATATTAATCTCCCCTTTTTTTTTATATGGGAGACTAGTGAATAAATCAGGCCCACTGTATTACAGTATAGTTTCTGTGGCAGAAAATGACTGACAGAGATACCGCAGGCAGGACTGGCGCAGATGCACTGATTGGCAGTATAAATCTCCATTTTTAGGTGTGAGACAGTGCAGAAAAATACAGGCCCACTGTTTTACACTACACAGTTTCAGGGGCAGAAAGTGGCTTGAAGCTTATATATATATATATATATATATATATATATAAAGGGACTGTACTACAATTACTATCTCCCTACAATAGTTTCACAAAAGTATGGCAGGCAGCAATAAAAAGGACTGCTGCACACAAAAGTGTGGACAAAAACAAGATAGCTGTGCAGAAAGGAAGGAGCAACAGGATTTGTGCATTGAAAAAAGCAGTTGGTTTGCAGAGCGGTGTACAAACAGCAATGCAGCTATCAGGGAGCCTTCTAGGGCAGCCCAATAAGCTACAGAGCTGATGAAGAAAAATCTAGCCTCCACTGTCCCTGCAAAGACAAGGTGGTGTTGGACATTGGAAATCGCTACAGCACAAGCGGTTTTGGGGGTTAATGTACCCTGCCTAACGCTATCCCTGCTTCTGACGAAGCTGCAGCAACCTCTCCCTATACTCAGATCGGCAGCAGTAAGATGGCGGTCGGCGTGCATGCCCCTTTATAGCCCCTGTGATGCCGCAGAAAGCAAGCCAATCACTGTCATACCCTTCTCTAAGATGGTGGGGACCAGGACCTATGTCATCACGCTGCCCACACTCTGCGTCCACCTTCATTGGCTGAGAAATGCCGCTGAACGTGTCATATGAAACGCGACTTTGGCGCGAAGATCGCCGACCGTGTGGCTGATCCCACGCTGGGATCGGGTCGGGTTTAATGAAACCCGACTTTGCAAAAAGTCGGCGACTTATGAAAATGACCGATCCGTTTCGCTCAACCCTACATGCAATCAAAGACTATGCCCTGAAACTAGTGCCAGAATCAGGATGCACGTTGTGGGTGGAGTTTGTACGGCCCCCGAAGGATCGTATAAATATCCAAATGGCCCTTCGCAGAAAAAGACTCCCCACCCATGACCTAGACGATGGGCTAGTGCTGGTTTTAACCCCTGGAACGAGCTTTTTCTGAACCCCTGGAATGCCTGCATGGTGTAACCTTTTGGGGCTGAGGGGACGTGGGGTCTGGAACAGTTGAGGGGAGCGATAAAGGCAGAACTAAACAGGCATTCTAAGACCAAAACCAAAGCCTGGGATACCTTCGTAAGATCAGCTACTGATTGGAAGAGAGATGCAGCCCACTCGGGGGGGGGGGGGGGTAGAGAGACACACTCTAGCTACAGGCAGTTGGGGGGTTCCTGGGGAGGAATATTAGATGGGTTGCAGTGCGTGAGAGAGAGAAAATGTGCCAATGTGAATTATGCTGGGAAGAGAGCTTCTCCCCTGTGGTAGAGCTTACTTAGACCCTGGATCCTGATTCAAACAGTGCCAAGTCGGCGTTGTGTGGAGTAGCTCATGATACTGTGCTGTGGAGGCCAGAGCTGACACTGATGTTATGCATAGGAGGGCGATGCTAAGACAGACAAGGCAGTAGCTGGAGATGGTGCTGGAGGATCCAGAAAACTGTGCAGATTTCTCCTGCACCAGAAGAGGCGAAGCCCAGAAAAAAAGTGAGTATCCCAGTCCCAGCACTGGGAGGTAGGAGTGTTCCGATTAGCTGGGAATGGTGGGCGTGGCCACATGATGAGCCAGCATGCATGCTTGGGTAGGCTGATGTGGACGTGACCTGGAATAGAGCCAAGGACTAAATGTTTGTAGATGGCTGCAGAAGGGGGAGAGAAAGTGGAGTAGATACGATATTAGGACTATTATGCCCTCTATGACAGGAGTACATATCTGGCTCCAGAAGGTGAGCAGGTCAGGGAATGATAATAATAATTTTATTTATATAGCACCAACATATTCCGCAGTGCTTTACAGTTATAGAGGGGATTTGTACAGACAATAGACATTACAGCATAACATTAATCACAGTTCAAAACAGATACCAAGAGGAGTGATGGCGCAGCTTGCAAGCTTACAAACATGAGGAAAAAGGGGAGACACGAGAGGTGGATGGTAACAAATGCTTTCATTGTTCAGATCAGCCATAGTGTAAGGATCGGGTGCTCATGTAAAGCTGCATGAACCAGTTAACAGCCTAAATATGTAACAGTACAGGCACCGAGGACTAATTAACTGCATAAAGTGTATGAGAACATGATACATGATGCGAGGAACCTGATTATGGTCTGTTTTTTTTTTTAATGGGCCACCAGGGATAGTTAGGTGAATGCGTTGAGGCGGTAGACCAGTCTGAACAAATGCGTTTTTAGGGCACGTTTAAAACTGTGGGGATTGATCATATTAACCTGGGTAGTGCATTCCAAAGAATTGGCGCAGCATGTGAAAAGTCTTGGAGACGAGAGTGGGAGGTTCCGATTATTGAGGATGTTAACCTCAGATCATTAGCAGAAGGGAGAGCATGGGTAGGGTGGTAGACTGAGACCAGGGAGGAGATGTAGGGTGGTGGTGAGTCATGGAGTGCTATGTGGATGATGGTAATAGTTTTGTACTGGATTCTGGAGTGGATGGGTAGCCAGTGTAGTGACTGGCATAAGGTAGAGGCATCGGTATAACGATTGGTGAGGAATATGATCCTGGCTGCAGCATTCAGGACAGTTTGGAGAGGGGAGAGTTTGGTAATGGGGAGGCCGATTAGTAGAGAGTTACAATAGTCCAGACGAGAATGAATAAGTGAAACAGTAAGGGTTTTTGCAGAGTTGAAAGTAAGAAAAGGGCAAATTCTAGAAATGTTTTTGAGATGCAGATAAAAAGAGCGACCCAGTGATCGGATGTGGGGAGTGAATGAAAGCTCGGAATCAAGTATGACCCCAAGGCAGCGGGCATGTTTCTTGGGAGTAATGGTGGAACCACACATGGAGATGGCAAAGGTAGGTTAGTAGATGGAGAGAACACGAGTTCAGTTTCTGACAGGTTCAGTTTCAGATAGAGGGAGGACATGATGTTAGAGACAGCGGTAAGACAATCACTGTTTTCTGAAAAGGCAGGAGAGATATCAGGAGAATTGTATAATTGGGTGTCATCAGCATAGAGATGGTACTGGAACCCAAATCTACTGATTAGTCGTCCAATAGTAGCAGTATACAAAAAGAAGAGGAGGGGGCTTTGGACTGATCCTTGAGGAACCCCAACAGTAAGGGGAAGGTGAGAGAAAGAGGAACCAGCAAAAGATACAGTGAAAGAGCAGTCAGAGAGATAGGAGGAGAACCAGGAGAGAACGGTGTACTTGAGGCCGATGGAGTGTAGCATAGTGAGGAAGAGCTGATGATCGACAGTATCAAATGCTGGAGAGATCCAAGAGAAATAGCATGGAGTAGTGACCATTAGATTTAGCTGTTAGTAGATCATTAGAGACTTTAGTGAGGGCAGTTTCAGTAGAGTGTAAAGAGCAGAAACCAGATTGAAGAGGGTCGAGAAGAGAGTTATCAGAGATAGTCGATAAGATGGGAGTGGTCCAGGTGTTCAAGTTTAGAGATGAAGGGAAGATTAGAGACACGTGTATAATTAGTGGCAGTTTTGGTTGAGGGATTTTTTTTAAGTAATGGATGTATGATGGCATGCTTAAATGAGGGAAAGATACCGGAAAAGAGAAAAAGGTTGAATATTTTTGCTAGGTGAGAGGTGACAGCAGGGGAAAGGGACTGAGATGTGACGGAATGGGGTCGCTGGTTCAAGTGGTCAGGGAGAAGATGCAAGGAGCCTGATTACTTCATCTTCTGTAACTGGTTCAAAGTCAGAGAGTGAGTTAGATGCAGTGGGGGAGGGATGACAGTGCATGGTATGAGGGGATTGGGAGATAATTTCCTGTCGGATGTGGTCAGTTTTTTCTTTGAAGTAGTTGGCCAGTTAGTCAGTGCGGAGATCCGTGGTTGGAGCCTGCACTCTTGGGTTGATTAGGGAATTAAAAAAGTGTCAAAGAGACATTTAGGGTTATTGGACAGTGAGGTGATGAGGGTGTTGAAATGGGTTTCTTTGGAGAGGTGAAGGGCAGAGTTGAATGTTTTTAGCATAAACTTATAAAGGATGAAATCTTCGGGTAGATTAGATTTTCTCCACAGGCGTTCGGCGCACCTGGAGCACCGCTGCAAGAAACGTGTTTGCAGTGTGTGCCAGGGTTGTCACGGTCTGTGCCGAGTTGTACTAAGTATAGGAGGAACAATTTCATCCAGGGCACTTTGCAGGGTTTCATTGTAATGCTTCAGTGCAGAATCAGTACATGAGAGGGAGGAGATAGGGGCCAAGGAGGACTGCAAGTTCTTCATAAGTTTCTTGGTGTTAATGGCCTGTGTTTCTATAAGTGTGGGTGACCTGACTGGGATGGCAGTTCTTGATAGAGAATGAAAGAAGGTTGTGGTAAGAGAGCGGGAGAGGGGAGCTTGCAAAATCATCCACTGAGCAAAGCCAGGAGAAGACCAAGTCGAGGGAGTTTCTACCTTCATGCGTTGGAGAGTTAGCATGCTGCGAGAGGCCGAAAGAGGAGGTTAGAGATAAAAGATGAGAAGCAGATGCGGAGAGGGGTGAAGCAATGGGGATGTTGAAATCACCCATGAGGGTGGGGATGTCACAGGAGAGAAAGTATGGAAGCCAGGTGGCAAAGTGATCCAGGAACTAATGGGAGAGGTCGGGAGGACGATACACCACTGCCACTCGCATGGAGAAGGGGATGTAGAGTCTGACAGCATGGACCTCAAAAGAGAAGATAAGTGAGGGTACTTGGGAGATTACCTGAAAGGTGCATTTGGTTGATAGGAGCAGACCAACACTTCCACCTGCTCTGTTGTCCGATCTTGAGGTATGAGAAAAGTGTAGTCCACCATATGAGAAGCAGCGGTGTCTGACTGCTGGATCCAGGTTTCAGTAAGAGCCAGGAGGTTAAGAGAATTAGAAAGGAAGAAGTCATGGATGAAGAGGAGTTCATTACACAGAGCGAAATTTCCAAAGGGCACAATTGAAAAGAGGCAGAAGGCACGCATAGGATATTAATAAGGTTAGAGGGGTTTGAGTGTAGCAGTTGGGAGGTTAGCCTTGTAATAACATGGGGGGGCCGGGGTTGGAAGAGATGTCTCCTGCAATTAGGAGGCTAGAAAGAGTGAGCAGATGGTTAAGTGATTTGTGAGAGCGTCTCTTGTGTTGGATGGTGGGACTGAATGGATCTGCGCTGTTAAGCAATGTGAAGAGAGCGCGAGTGCTATACATAAGAGAGGAAAGGCCAGAGGGACCGATATCAATGGAGTGTAAGAGTTAATGCAAGGATGGTGGATGTGAGTGAATGCAGCAACCACGATATAGATTATACAAATGCATATGGTGAATATTTCTGTTCCAAATGAACAGAGAATAGATTTATTCCATTGTCTTACCCGTCTCCTGCCCAACTGCCATGTTTTAACTGCCAGTATTTCGATTAAATGTGCACAAATGCTCCTCTGCATGAATGCTTCCCCAAGCTATATCTCAATTTATAGGAGGCTTGCTCTTAGAATTTTTTTTTCTCTCGTTAGCAATCAAACTAAGTTGAGACAGCAGGACACAATAAATGCAGTGAACAGAAAAATAAATGTCCAAGCCAACATGGATCATAAACCACTTTGAAAACAGGTATGTGACCTCTCTACATAAGAGACAAGCAGTAGTAAGTTCAATAGCTATATACCAAAACAACAAAACAAATGCTTGCTGAGATGGCTAATAAATCTAGATACATGCAGGATTCAATGCCGGAGATAGAATGAGTTAGATACCATTCAGGTTGCTTGCTGACATTGAATGGAGTGAAAAGACATGCAAGATAGTTCAGAGGTTGAAAGATATGATTACCATTCAGGTTGCTTGCTAATATTGAATGACAAGAACCAGTGTACCCGTCCTCCGTGCAGATGCCCTGAACCCTCCTGATGTGTTAGGGGAACAGGGTCCTGCTGGATGAAGCGGGGAGACCACAGTAGTGACAGCAGTGGGGAGAACAGAGGGACACAATTCCACACTGTTGTTCCAATCACAAGCAAAATTGAAATCATTATTAAAAAAATAGGGATTTTTGTGTACTCACCGTAAAATCCTTTTCTCCGAGCCAATCATTGGGGGACACAGGACCATGGGTGTTATGCTGCTGCCACTAGGAGGACACTAAGTTAACACATAAAGAATAGCTCCTCCCCTGCAGTATACACCCTCCTGCTGGCTCTAAGTGAACCAGTTCTGTAAAAAAGCAGTAGAAGTTTAACATTTAAGAAGAATTAACTTTGTCAAAACCAAGTCAACACAGAAAAACCAAAGCCAATAGGCGAACAGGGTGAGTGCTGTGTCCCCCAATGATTGGCTCAGAGAAAAGGATTTTACGGTGAGAACACAAAAATTCCTATTTCTCCTACGCCTCATTGGGGGACACAGGACCATGGGATGTCCTAAAGCAGTCCCTGAGTGGGAAACAATCCACTGCAATTGCTCCTTGTACCCACAAGTTACAGATGCGGCACTGCCGCCTGCAAAATTTGTCTGCCGACGGACGCATCTGCCGAGGCCTGAGAATGGACATGGTAATATTTTGTAAACGTATGCAGGCTGGACCAAGTCGCAGCTCTGCAGACTTGTGATGCCGATGCCTGGTGCCGGATGGTCCAAGACGCACCCACTGAGTAGAATGAGCCTTAATCCATGCTGGGACGGAGTGACCTCTGACTCGGTAGGACTCCCGGATAGCTGAACGAATCCACTTGGCTATCGTAGCTTTGGAAGCAGCTAGACCTTTCCTTGGCCCTTCCGGGAGCACAAAGAGGGCATCAGACCTGCGGAAAGATGCCATCCTCGAGACATATCTCCTAAGAGCTCTCACCAAGTCCAGTGTGTGAAGAGCCTTCTCGGTGCGATATTCTGGTGCCGGGCAAAGTGAAGGCAAGACAATTTCCTAATTGAGGTGGAAAGATGAGACAATTTTCGGTAGAAAAGACGGGGATGTTCTCAAAACCACCGTATCCTGATGAAAAATGAGGAAAGGAACTTGAGAAGACAAAGCCGCCAGCTCTGAGACTTGTCGGATGGACGTGACCGCAACCAGGAAGGCAACTTTCCATGACAAGACAGGGGAATGTCCTGCAGAGGTTCAAAAGGGGCCTCCTGCAAGTCTCCAAGGACCAAATTAAGGTCCCATGGTTCCAACGGCATCTCATAGTGCGGCACCACATGGGAGACTCCCTGAATGAACGTCTTCACCTGTAATCTGTTGGCAATTCTACATTGGAACAGGACTGACAAGGCTGAAATCTGCCCTTTGAGAGAACTAAGGGCGAGACCTAAGTCCAAACCCAACAGAAGGAATTCGAGGATGGAAGGAATGGAAAATTCAAGAGAGCGTCCTCGGTCCTTGCACCATGAGGTCTTCCAAATGCGATGATATATACGCATAGACATAGGCTTTCTAGCATTGATCATGGTAGAAATGACTTTCTGAGAGAAGCCTGCCTGTGTTTGTGTTAGCACCCAGGATTCAACGGCTATGCCATCAAACACAGGGCCTCGGAGTTCTGGTGGTAAATGGGGCCCTGGGACAACAGGTCTGCGCAATTCGGTAATCGCCAGGGGACATCGGCGACTAGTTGAACTAGTTCGGTGTACCAGGCCCTGCGCGGCCAATCTGGCGCAATGAGGATTACTGGTATCCCCTCTGCTCTGATCTTCTTGATGACTCTTGGCAGTAAAGGAAGCGGGGGAAATATGTACGGAAGCTGGAACTGATGTCATGAGTGAACGAGTGCATCTGCCCGATAGTGTTATGAAAGGCAATTCAGTACCACAATGGACATAGCGCTCAGAGCACATACAGTGATCTGACAATAACCCAAAATCATAGAACGAGCTCTGAGACGTGGAAACTCTGCAGACCGCAATTCCTAATCCTCTCCAAACAACACTAGAGGCAGCCGTGGATTGCGCCTAACTCTGCCTATGCAACTCGGCACAGCCTGAGAAACTAACTAGCCTGAAGATAGAAAATAAGCCTACCTTGCCTCAGAGAAATACCCCAAAGGAAAAGGTAGCCCCCCACATATAATGACTGTGAGTAAAGATGAAAAGACAAACGTAGAGATGAAATAGATTCAGCAAAGTGAGGCCCGACTTTCTTAACAGAGCGAGGATAGAAAAGGCAACTTTGCGGTCTACACAAAACCCTAAAGAAAACCATGCAAAGGGGGCAAAAAGACCCTCCGTACCGAACTAACGGCACGGAGGTACACCCTTTGCGTCCCAGAGCTTCCAGCAACAAAATAGACAAGCTGGACAGAAAAAATAGCAAACAAATAGCAAAGAAGAACTTAGCTATGCAGAGCAGCAGGCCACAGGAATGATCCAGGGAAAAGCAAGTCCAACACTGGAACATTGACAGGAAGCCAGGATCAAAGCATTAGGTGGAGTTAAGTAGAGAAGCACCTAACGACCTCACCAGATCACCTGAGGGAGGAAACTCAGAAGCCGCAGTACCACTTCCCTCCACCAACAGAAGCTCACAGAATCAGCCGAAGTACCACTTGTGACCACAGGAGGGAGCTCTGCCACAGAATTCACAACAGTACCCCCCCCTTGAGGAGGGGTCACCGAACCCTCACCAGAGCCCCCAGGCCGACCAGGATGAGCCACATGAAAGGCACGAACAAGATCGGGAGCATGGACATCAGAGGCAAAAACCCAGGAATTATCTTCCTGAGCATAACCCTTCCATTTAACCAGATACTGGAGTTTCCGTCTAGAAACACGAGAATCCAAAATCTTCTCCACAATATACTCCAATTCCCCCTCCACCAAAACCGGGGCAGGAGGATCAACAGATGGAACCATAGGTGCCACGTATCTCCGCAACAATGACCTATGGAATACGTTATGTATGGAAAAAGAATCTGGAAGGGTCAGACGAAAAGACACAGGATTAAGAACCTCAGAAATCCTATACGGACCAATGAAACGAGGTTTAAACTTAGGAGAGGAAACCTTCATAGGAATATGACGAGAAGATAACCAAACCAGATCCCCAACACGAAGTCGGGGACCCACACGGCGTCTGCGATTAGCGAAACGTTGAGCCTTCTCCTGGGACAAGGTCAGATTGTCCACTACATGAGTCCAAATCTGCTGCAACCTGTCCACCACAGTATCCACACCAGGACAGTCCGAAGACTCAACCTGTCCTGAAGAGAAACGAGGATGGAACCCAGAATTGCAGAAAAATGGCGAAACCAAGGTAGCCGAGCTGGCCCGATTATTAAGGGCGAACTCAGCCAAAGGCAAAAAGGACACCCAGTCACCCTGATCGGCAGAAACAAAGCATCTCAGATATGTTTCCAAGGTCTGATTGGTTCGTTCGGTCTGGCCATTAGTCTGAGGATGGAAAGCCGAGGAAAAAGACAAGTCAATGCCCATCCTACCACAAAAGGCTCGCCAAAACCTTGAAACAAACTGGGAACCTCTGTCAGAAACGATATTCTCTGGAATGCCATGTAAACGAACCACATGCTGGAAGAACAATGGCACCAAATCAGAGGAGGAAGGCAATTTAGACAAGGGTACCAGATGGACCATCTTAGAAAAGCGATCACAGACCACCCAAATGACTGACATCTTTTGAGAAACGGGAAGATCAGAAATAAAATCCATAGAGATATGTGTCCAAGGCCTCTTTGGGACCGGCAAGGGCAAAAGCAACTCACTGGCACGAGAACAGCAGGGCTTAGCCCGAGCACAAATCCCACAGGACTGCACAAAAGCACGCACATCCCGCGACAGAGACGGCCACCAAAAGGATCTAGCCACTAACTCTCTGGTACCAAAGATTCCAGGATGACCAGCCAACACCGAACAATGAACCTCAGAGATAACTTTATTGGTCCACCTATCAGGGACAAACAGTCTCTCCGCTGGACAACGATCAGGTTTATTAGCCTGAAATTTTTGCAGCACCCGCCGCAAATCAGGGGAGATGGCAGACACAATTACTCCTTCCTTGAGGATACCCGCCGGCTCAGACAAACCCGGAGAGTCGGGCACAAAACTCCTAGACAGAGCATCCGCCTTCACATTCTTAGAGCCCGGAAGGTACGAAATCACAAAGTCAAAACGGGCAAAAAACAGCGACCAATGAGCCTGTCTAGGATTCAACCGCTTAGCAGACTCAAGATAAGTCAAGTTCTTATGATCAGTCAATACCACCACGCGATGCTTAGCTCCTTCAAGCCAATGACGCCACTCCTCGAATGCCCACTTCATGGCCAGCAACTCTCGGTTGCCCACATCATAATTTCGCTCAGCAGGCGAAAACTTCCTGGAAAAAAAAGCGCATGGTTTCATCAATGAGCAATCAGAACCTCTCTGCGACAAAACAGCCCCTGCTCCAATCTCAGAAGCATCAACCTCGACCTGGAACGGAAGAGAAACATCTGGTTGACACAACACAGGGGCAGAAGAAAAACGACGCTTCAACTCTTGAAAAGCTTCCACAGCAGCAGAAGACCAATTGACCAAATCAGCACCCTTCTTGATCAAATCGGTTAATGGTTTGGCAATACTAGAAAAATTGCAGATGAAGCGACGATAAAAATTAGCAAAGCCCAGGAACTTTTGCAGACTTTTCAGAGATGTCGGCTGAGTCCAATCATGGATGGCTTGGACCTTAACAGGATCCATCTCGATAGTAGAAGGGGAAAAGATGAACCCCAAAAATGAAACCTTCTGCACACCAAAGAGACACTTTGATCCCTTCACAAACAAAGAATTAGCACGCAGGACCTGAAAAACTGTTCTGACCTGCTTCACATGAGACTCCCAATCATCCGAGAAGACCAAAATGTCATCCAAGTACACAATCAGGAATTTATCCAGGTACTCTCGGAAGACGTCATGCATAAAGGACTGAAACACTGATGGAGCATTGGCAAGTCCGAATGGCATCACTAGATACTCAAAATGACCCTCGGGCGTATTAAATGCAGTTTTCCATTCATCTCCTCGCCTGATTCGCACCAGATTATACGCACCACGAAGATCTATCTTGGTGAACCAACTAGCCCCCTTAATCCGAGCAAACAAATCAGATAACAATGGCAAGGGGTGCTGAAATTTAACCGTGATCTTATTTAGAAGGCGGTAATCTATACAAGGTCTCAGCGAACCATCCTTCTTGGCTACAAAAAAGAACCCTGCTCCTAATGGTGACGATGACGGGCGAATATGCCCCTTCTCCAGGGATTCCTTCACATAACTGCGCATAGCGGCGTGCTCAGGCACGGATAAATTAAACAGTCGACCTTTTGGGAATTTACTACCAGAAATCAAATTGATAGCACAATCACAATCCCTATGCGGAGGTAGGGCATCGAACTTGGGCTCATCAAATACATCCCGGTAATCAGACAAGAACTGTGGAACCTCAGAATGGGTGGATGGCGAAATTGACAGAAATGGAACATCACCATGTACCCCCTGAGAACCCCAGCTGGACACCGACATGGATTTCCAATCTAATACTGGATTGTGGGCTTGTAGCCATGGCAACTCCAACACGACCACATCATGCAGATTATGCAACACCAGAAAGCGAATAACCTCCTGATGTGCAGGCGCCATGCACATGGTCAGCTGGGTCCAGTATTGAGGCTTATTCTTGGCCAAAGGCATGGCATCAATTCCTCTCAATGGAATAGCACACTGCAAGGGCTCTAAGAGAAACCCACAACGCTTAGCATACTCCAAGTCCATCAAATTCAGGGCAGCGCCTGAATCCACAAATGCCATGACAGAATACGATGACAAAGAACAGATCAAGGTAACGGACAGAAGAAATTTTGACTGTACCGTACCAATGGTGGCAGACCTAGCGAACCGCTTAGTGCGCTTAGGACAATCAGGGATAGCATGAGTGGAATCACCACAGTAGAAACACAGCCCATTCAGACGTCTGTGTTCTTGCCGTTCAACTCTGGTCAAAGTCCTATCGCACTGCATAGGCTCAGGTTTAAGCTCAGGTAATACCGCCAAATGGTGCACAGATTTACGCTCACGCAAGCGTCGACCGATCTGAATGGCCAAAGACATAGACTCATTCAAACCAGCAGGCATAGGAAATCCCACCATGACATCCTTAAGGGCTTCAGAGAGACCCTTTCTGAACATAGCTGCCAGCGCAGATTCATTCCATTGAGTGAGCACGGACCACTTTCTAAATTTCTGACAATATACCTCTATCTCATCCTGACCCTGACAAAGAGCCAGCAAATTTTTCTCTGCCTGAGCCACTGAATTAGGTTCATCGTACAGCAATCCGAGCGCCAGAAAAAACGCATCGATATTACTAAATGCAGGATCTCCTGAGGGTTGCCGCGCAAAAAAGAAATAACAATCAAAACCTGTTGAACTGGATCACCAGAGGAGCGAGGTTTCAAGGCCAGAAATAATTTACAATTATTTTTGAAACTCAGAAACTTAGTTCTATCTCCAAAAAACAAATCAGGAATAGGAATTCTTGGTTCTAACATAGATTTCTGATCAATAGTATCTTGAATCTTTTGTACTCTTGCCGAGAGCTGATCCACAAATGAAGACAGACTTCTAATGTCCATTGCTACACCTGTGTATTGAACCACCCAAATGTCTAGGGGAAAAAAAAGGCAAAACACAGTGCAAAGAAAAAAAAATGGTCTCAATACTTCTCCTTTCCTTCTATTGAGAATCATTAGTACTTTTGGCTTCCTGTACTGTTATGAAAGGCAATTCAGTACCACAATGGACATAGCGGTCAGAGCACATACAGTGATCTGACAATAACCCAAAATCATAGAACGAGCTCTGAGACATGGGAACTCTGCAGATCGCAATTCCTAATCCTCTCCAAACAACACTAGAGGCAGCCGTGGATTGCGCCTAACTCTGCCTATGCAACTCGGCACAGCCTGAGAAACTAACTAGCCTGAAGATAGAAAATAAGCCTACCTTGCCTCAGAGAAATACCCCAAAGGAAAAGGCAGCCCCCCACATATAATGACTGTGAGTAAAGATGAAAAGACAAACGTAGAGATGAAATAGATTCAGCAAAGTGAGGCCCGACTTTCTTAACAGAGCGAGGATAGAAAAGGCAACTTTGCGGTCTACACAAAACCCTAAAGAAAACCACGCAAAGGGGGCAAAAAGACCCTCCGTACCGAACTAACGGCACGGAGGTACACCCTTTGCGTCCCAGAGCTTCCAGCAACAAAATAGACAAGCTGGACAGAAAAAATAGCAAACAACTAGCAAAGAAGAACTTAGATATGCAGAGCAGCAGGCCACAGGAATGATCCAGGGAAAAGCAAGTCCAACACTGGAACATTGACAGGAAGCCAGGATCAAAGCATTAGGTGGAGTTAAGTAGAGAAGCACCTAACGACCTCACCAGATCACCTGAGGGAGGAAACTCAGAAGCCGTACCACTTCCCTCCACCAACAGAAGCTCACAGAGAGAATCAGCCGAAGTACCACTTGTGACCACAGGAGGGAGCTCTGCCACAGAATTCACAACACGATAGCTGCTGGATTGTGGGACCGAGCTATGAAGTCGGGACCTTGGAATTTAGCCGTGATGCCATCAGATTCACGTCCGGGGTTCCCCAACAGATCTGGTGGAAGATCTCCGGATGGTGAGACCACTCTCTGGAGTTGAGACCATGACGGCTGAGGAAATCTGCCTCCCAATTTTCCACTCCCAGGATGTGAACTGCTGAGATCATTGAGCGGTTTTCCTTGGAGAATGGCCTACCTCGGTCATGGCTGCCTTGCTGCGTGTTCCCCCCTGCCAGTTGATGTATGCCACTGCCGTGGCAGTCAGACTGAATCCTGATGGGACGACCCACCAGGAAGGGATGGAATTGGAGAAGAGCGAACCTGATTGCCCGTATTTCCAGGATATTGATGGGCAGGCGTGCTTCCTGAAGAGACCAGCGGCCCTGAGCCGCGTGATGGTGGAACACCGCTCCCCAGCCCAGAAGACTGGCATCTGTTATCACAACTAGCCAATGTACTGGGAGAAAAGACTTCCCTTGATTCAGGGAGGACTTTAAAGTCCACCACCTGAGAGACTGTCTGACTCACTGGGGAAGGAGGAAACAACGATAGAGATATAACAGGTTCCTGTCCCACACAGCCAGGAGAGCATGTTGTAAGGGGTGGAGGTGTAGTTGAGCGAATGGAACCGCCTCCATAGCGGCTACCATCCTGCCACGGACTCTCATACTGAAATGCAGAGAGTGAGTATGAGGTTGGGAGAGCTTCTGAGCTTCCCGCTGTAAGACTGAGATCTTTTCCGGGGGAAGAAGTACCAACCCCTGGGATGAGTCCAATATCATTCTTAGAAAGGAAATTCGCTGAGCCGGTACTGGGGAAGATTTTTTGAAGTTTATCTTCCAACCCAGGCGTGAAAGAGTATCTATTGTGATGGTCATGGCCTCCTTGCAGGTGCGGAAAGAGGGGCCTTTGATGAGGATAACGTCTACAGTCATGGCCAAAATTTTTGAGAATGACACCAAAATTATATTTTCACATGATCTGCTGCCCTCTGGTTTTTATTAGTGTTTGTCTGATGTTTATATCACATACAGAAATATAATTGCAATCATATTATGAGTACCAATAGGTTATATTGACAGTTAGAATGAGTTAATGCAGTAAGTCAATATTTGCAGTGTTGACCCTTCTTCAAGACCTCTGCAATTCTCCCTGGCATGCTCTCAATCAACGTCTGGACCATATCCTGACTGATAGAAGTCCATTCTTGCATAATCAATGCTTGCATTTTGCCAGAAGTTGTTGGTTTTTGTTTGTCCACTCGTCTCTTGATGATTGACCACAAGTTCTCAATGGGATTAAGATCTGGGGAGTTTCCAGGCCATGGACCCAAAATCTCTATGTTTTGTTCCATGAGCCATTTAGGTATCACCTTTGCTTTATGGCAAGGTGCTCCATCATGCTGGAAAAGGCATTGTTGGGCGCCAAACTGCTCTTGGACGGTTGGGAGAAGTTGCTCTTGGAGGTCATTCTGGTACCATTCTTAATTCATGGCTGTGTTTTTAGGCAAGACTGTGAATGAGCCGATTCCCTTGGCTGAGAAGCAACCCCACACATGAATGGTTTCAGGATGCTTTACAGTTGGCATGAGACAAGACTGGTGGTAGCACTCACCTCTTCTTCTCCGAATAAGCGGTTTTCCAGATGTCCCAAACAATCGAAAAGGGGATTCATCAGAGAAAATGACTTTGCCCCAGTCCTTAGCAGTCCACTCCCTGTACCTTTTGCAGAATATAAGTCGGTCCCTGATGTTTTTTATGGAGAGAAGTGGCTTCTTTGCTGCCCTCCTTGAAACCAGGCCTTGCTCAAAGAATCTCCGCCTCACAGTGCGTGCAAAAGCACTCACACCAGCCTGCTGCCATTCCTGAGCAAGCTCGGCACTGCTGGTAGTCCGATCCCGCAGCTGAAAGTTTTAAGATACGGTCCTGGCGCTTGCTGGTCTTTCTTGGGTGCCCTGGAGCCTTTTTGACAACAATGGAAGCACTCTCCTTGAAGTTCTTGATGATGCGATAGATTGTTGACGAAGGTGCAATCTTTGTAGCTGCGATACTCTTCCCTGTTAGGCCATTTTTGTGCAGTGCAATGATGGCTGCACGTGTTTCTTTAGAGATAACCATGGTTAACTGAAGAAAAACAATGAGACCAAGCACCAGCCTCCTTTTAAAGTGTCCAGTGATGTCATTCTTACTTAATCATGACTGATTGATCGCCAGCCCTGTCCTCATCAATACCCACACCTGTGTTAATGGATCACTAAAACGATGTTAGCTGCTCCTTTTAAGGCAGGACTGCAATGATGTTGAAATGTGTTTTGGGGGTTAAAGTTCATTTTCTGGGCAAATATTGACTTTGCAAGTACACTAATTGCTGTTAAGCTGATCACTGTGACATTCAGTATATGCAAATTGCCATTAGAAAAAATGAAGCAGTAGACTTTGGAAAAATTTTATATCTGTCTCATTCTCAAAATTTTTGTCCATGACTGTAGATACAGTAACACCACCACACCTCGGGTATGAAGGATGGCCATGGCAGCCACCATGACCTTGCTGAATACCCTGGGAGCAGTGGCGTGGCCGAAGGGCAGAGCAGCAAATTGAAAGTGGTCATCCTGAACTATGAAGCGAAGAAACCGTTCGTGAGAAGCTAAAATAGGAATGTGGAGGTACGCGTTCTGGATGTCTATAGATGCCAGGAACTCGCCCTTCTCCATGGAGGCGATGACAGAACGAAGCGATTCCATCTGGAACCGTCACACCCTAACGAACTTGTTCAGCAGTTTTAGGTCCAGTAAGGGCCGTACTATACCGTCCTTCTTTGTTACAATGAACAGGTTTGAATAAAATCCTTGAAACCTTTCGCTTTGAGGGACCGGGATAATAACCCAGTTTTCTTTTAGAGAGCTTATGGCCTGGAGAAACTCTGATGCCTTTGCCCTGGGATGAGACAGGAAAAAACAATTTGGTGGAAGAGAGGAGAATTCTATCTTGTATCCGGAGGACACTAGGTCGCAGACTCATTCTTTGTGAACGAACGAGAGCCACGCGTCGCTGAAGGAAATCAGGCGGCCGCCTACATTGAGGGTGTCCTCCGGATACCGCAGGGAGTCATTGTGTGGGAGACCTGCCCGGTCTGGACCCCCCAGATCCTGACTGCCTAGGCCTGCCTCTCCAAGAAGGGGAAGGTTTGTAAGAGGTCTGAGGACCTCTATCCCTACGTTGTGCCCGGCCAGGTACAGAAGATGTGGAAGTAGAGGACCAATTTGAGTTGAAGCGAAAAAATTCGGGACCGAGCCTGCTGCTGCTGGTTCCGAAAGGGTCGCTATTGTGGAAGAAATTTATACTCTTCCCTCCAGTGGCATCGGAAATTAATTGGTCGAGCTTTTCGCCAAAAAGGCGACCGCTCTGATATGGAAGAGAAGTCAATGACTTTTTGGAAGCAGAATCCGCACGCCCGTCCTTGAGCCATAAGGACCTCCCGATGGTGATGGCGTTTGCTGCTGCTGCTTGCGAAGCACAGTTAGCAGCGTCCAGGGACACAGTAACTACAAAATCTCCAGCTCTGGCTATTTGAGTAGCGAGGTCTGCTACCTTGGGGGGGAAAGATCGGTATGCAGCACCGCTGCAGACAAGACCTCAGCCCAGTGGGTCATAGCCTTAGCCACCCAAGTAGCGGCAAAAGATGGGAAGAGTGCGGCTGCTGAGGCTTGAAAGGCTGAACGCGCCATATTGTCGATCTGACGGACGATCGGTTGGGTTTTTAATAGAGGCACCCTTCCGAAGAGGATAAGACCGATTTAGTAGCGAGGCATGATATCGGAGGATCTACCAGGGGAGATTGTGACCAATCTTTTCTTAGATCCTGGGCAAAGGGATGTTTTGATTCCATGGGCTTCTGCCCTGTGAATCGTTTATCAGGGCAGATCCTGTGAGATTCAATGATTAAATTCGAGATGAGTGGCAAACACTCTGAGCTCACTTGGTACTCTTAAAGGACACGGCCTGATTTGTCTTAGATAAAGGTTCCTCAAGTCTCAAAGCCTTATTCACTGACTCAAGTCGAGAGTCTCCTGATCATGATGAAATTCCTGATCTAGGGACATGTCAGAATCGTCCTCTGAAACAGGTTCTCTACTAGCCCCAATGGAAGGGGAGCGAGAAATGGAGCTCTCAGAACCCGAAACCCGGTGATGTTCTGGGGGTATGGCAGGAGTCCTTTTCCTGGAAGAGCGAGAGCTCCTTGACAAGGTACGACCCCTAGAGTATGAGGGGTTTTGACAATCTGAAGCGTCATCCGTAAGTGTCCTGGTTAGAGGAGGGGTCTCGGAACGATTCTAACGCTTTTACCGGGGATGCCATAGACCATGTAAGGGAGGTAGCCCACTCAGGGGGACCAGGCTCACTAGGTTCGGTATCAGTAACAGGTGGTTTCTGAAGTCACCGGTTCACAAGCTGTGCACAATGCAGTATTGTGAACCTGGGGTAATGAGACCTTACAAGAGGTACATGCAGCGAAGAATACAGTGTGGGTTTTCCCAGACTTTTTGTGAGACCTTGATTGAGACATAGTAGCCGTGAGGAGAGCGCTTACTAACAAGGGAAGGGTTAAGCTGTTTCTGCAGCTAACCAAGGTCCTGTGTCTTGAGTCCCCAGGGGAGGTCCGCAATGTATGCTCCTGAAGGCTGTGATTAGGAGAGCTGGAGCAGCGCTGCAGCATCAGCGCTGTGTGTGTCCCAAGATGGCCACCGAGATCTGTGAGAGCGCTTCTCAGGGAATGAGAAGCGCTAGAAAAGATGGGCGGCGGTAATTGCCGGTGGGCGTGGCCAAAAACTCGGGCCTGTATGAAGGAGGAAAGCCGGGGTTAAATTTTAAAACTTGTGGTTGCGACCGCTATTAGGTCCATCACTCAGCCACGCTCCTGCATAGAAATGCCGCACTGTGGGCCCGGGCTTTATGACCTGTTAGAGGTGCGGACCTTCCATACCCTGGGGACCAGGACCCCCCAGCGCCTCAGCCCCCGCAGTGTACACATGGTAGATGCGGTGGGCCAGTGTTCAATCCACCGTCGCCAGTCAGGGAGGGGGTGGAGAGCTTCTGCCACCATGCGTCACCCGCTATATCAGTGGTGATGCAGTGGGGGGCTGCACGGACGCCATACATGTCAGGCTATGCACCTGGCTCCAGGAGAGGTAGATGGAGGGCTACTCCATGTGGGCACCTGCTATGGAAGGGGGAGATCAGAACGCGAAGGAACAGTCGCCCGTAAGGTCAGCTCGGGGCTGGCATCCAACGTTGCAGTTAAGGATACGGGAGGAACGCTCCACTTACTTGCCTATTGATGATTCAGGGGAGATCGGAACCTAAAAAGGATCCATCGCCCCCATTCGCTCCGTTAAGGGAAAAAAGCCGGATGCCCTTTTAATGAGCCACGACAGCACCCACTTTGAGAGAGGGACCCGCCCATAGGAACAGGAAACCTACAGAGATAAAAAGGGCGGTCCCCCTCTCCTCCTCAGTTGTTTTTCAGAGTACAAGAGGAACCGCCGTTGTTAAATTAGTGTACATCCTTAATTGCAAGTACATCTTATCATATCTATAATCACCCATGCGAATATTTAGTATTAATAATCATACATATCTACTAGGGTGGGAAGTGACAGGGTGCTGTCGTGGCTCATTAAAAGGGCATTACCGGTAAGTAATCCGGCTTTTTACCCTTTGCCACGACAGCACCCACTTTGAGAGATTTGCAGAGAACCTTCACCTGGGTGGGATTACCGTACTAAGGACAGCTCTCCCGAAAGCCAAGTCAGATGTAGAAGACAGATCAAGTCTATAATGTCTATAGAAAGTTGAAGGCGACGACCAGGTTGCGGCCTTACATATGAGCTCGATGGAGATATCTTTATTCTCCGCCCACGAGGATGATACGGCTCGAGCTGAATGCGCCTTTACTCCCTCTGGAGGATCTTTGCCTGTTGACAAGTATGCAAGACAGATGGCATCTTTGATCCATCGAGACAAGGTAGCTTTTGTGACCCCATAGCCTTTTCGATGAACCTGAAAAGAGACAAACAGAGCCCTACTCTGTCTGTAGGACTGGGTTCTCTCTATGTAGCTCAGGACTGCTCTTTTTACATCCACCAACATATGTAGCTTCTCCTCCTCTGAATTTGCTGGATTATCATAAATGGAAGGTAGAAAAATTTCTTGGGATCTATGGTATTTTGTAGCTACTTTAGGGAGATATAAAGGATCGGGTTTGAGAACTACTCTGTCCTGATATGTCATTAGGAACGGAGGATTTATGGAAAGAGCTTGGATATCTCCCACTCTTCTGGCAGAGGTCAAAGCTATCAATAAAGCTACCTTGTATGTAATATTTTTTAGATGGATAGAATGCAAGGGCTCAAAGGGAGGTCCCGTTAAGGCATCTAGGACTAAATTCAAGTCCCAGGGTGGTAAACGTGGGACATGTACTGGTGTACATCTTTCACATGCTCTAATAAATCTTATTATCCATCTATTACCAGCAATATTAGCACTATGAAGGACTCCCAAGGCACATACTTGAATTCTCAAAGTATTAACTGATAACCCCAGCTCATGTGTTGGGGTCGTCACGACAATACCCTTCCTTCACCAGTCATTCCAAATCAGAATAAAAGCATGTTGGTACCGGATAAGAATGAGTCAGACACAATGCTGGTTCAAACTCATTGCATGCTCGTGTGTAACGTCACAGCAACAACTGAACTTTATTTCCTGATACACAACATTACATGATCTATTGGGGGAAGGTGTGCAGAGGGCGGGGATAGGCAGGGTTTAAGCAATGTATCTAGTATTCAGTCCTTCTGGTTGGCTCTGACGTCATCTGATGAATCTTTCTTTGTCCACATCTTGTTAAGTTTCGAATTCCAGAGAAATGATACTTGGCTTCTGGAATGTGTAACTTGTTTCTTCAGCCGAGTGAAAGTGAGGCAAAGGTGAATACTGGCAACCATCTTAAATACAGTTAAATTTGCATTTAGCAAGGAAAGAGAAAAACTTATTGTTTCACAGCATAATATATAAAAGTACAAAACAGTATAAAGATATATATTTTCACCTTGACAATCCCCCCTAAACACTAAGTTTTTCCCTAAAAAGAAAGATCCTTCGAGACTGTCCATGTGATGGGGAAAGGGGAGGTGGATTTCTTCATCCAGACACCTCAGAAGCTCTCCCCTTGTGAGAGGCCTCCAGGCAGCTGAACCCTTCACTAGCTTCACATGGTGTTCTCCTGCTGTCCCTAAACTAAATCTCTTAACATCATCTGAGAATAAGGGGTTTTGTCTAACATCTTTTTTTTTTTTTTTTAACCATTCAATTTTTATTGAGAAAACAGAGTACAATTAAAATGCAACATGGGAAGGAAAAAGGGGGAGGAAGGGGGAGGGGAAGAGGCAGACATAAATGTAAATATCCACGATCAAGAATGAAACAAAAAAAAATTACAATACATGGGCGCATACATAGCTATGATATCAAACAATTGAGTCAGCTGGCAGAAGAAGGGGGATGGTGGTCAGGCGAGGAAATAAAGGGTGAGGAGACCCAAGGGTCCCACCACGTAAGGACCTTATTCTTTTTTGCAAGACAGTCCGCAGTAATCGACTCATAACTAAAGTGCAGATTAATTTTGGATATCAATTCAGGTCTGGAGGGAATATTAGAAGATTTCCAATGCTTTGCAATACATTGTCGGGCCGCCACAAGAATATTAGAAATAATGGGTTGAAGGGAAGATGGGAAGTCCAAGAGAGATATACCCAATACTGCTAGAGGGCCAGTTAGGTTGATAGGAAGATGGGTCACCTCTGAAAGAATCGCTTCAACCTGACGCCAAAATATTTGCACACTAGGGCAACTCCACCATACATGAGCCAGCGAACCAGAAACACCACAATTTTTCCAGCATAATGGGGAAGAGGAGGGATAAAATTTAGCTAATTTAACAGGAGTGAAGTACCATAGGAGCTGAATTTTTTTGCTTTGTTCGAGGTGACCAAGACACGAAGAGAATTTGGAAGGATGCAGCATAGCCATGCTCCAATCCTCCGGGGAAGCCTCGAATGCAAGGGCACCCTCCCAAGTGGACATAAATGGGAGTCTCTCAGAGAAATCATGGGAGAGGAGGGATTTATAAATGATGGAAATGCCATGATCAATCCACGTGTTTGGTCTGAAAAATCTGTGGATTGGGGTCTCCATACCCAGGGGGGAGACGGCCACACCGAAGGAGTTACAATGTTTAAGGAGGCTACGAATTTGGAAATACTGAAAAAAAGCCCTAGGAGGCAAGTTATAGCGAGCAGTGAGGTCCGCAAATGATCTCAGGCCCGACTCATTATAGAGATCATTCACTCGGTGTATTCCGCAGTCCCCCCAGGCAGAGAGAGACAAACCATCTATTGCGTATTCTAATGCTTGAATAGAGACGTAGTCAAATATAAAAGGGAGGTAAGTAGGGCAGAGACTTGTCCAGACCTTAGTGGCAGAGCAAATTGTTTTAAGAGGGGAGCTCCGACTGGGCGGCTGGAGCAAACAGATCTCCAGCAACAGTTTGAGGGAACCCCTAGGGGCAAAGCACGACTCAATATGGAACCACTGGAGGGAGGAGTTCCCCTCCCACCAAATCTTAAGGGGGTCTAGGAGAGCAGCTTTGTGGTAAAGGTGGATATTAGGGGCACCAAGACCTCCCCTGGCATATGGGAGAGACATTAGAGAGCGTTTTATTCTATGTGGCTTGTTATTCCAAATAAAACGGTCAATAATTGCTTGAAAAGCAGAGAGGTACTTAGAGGGGATAGCGAAGGGGAGGCATCTAAAAAGATATATAAGTTTAGGGAGAATTAACATCTTAAACGTTTGTATCCTAGCCATCCAGGATAGATGAGAGCAGGCAAGCTGGTCAATTTCTTTTTTAATTTCGTGGAGGGTTGAATCACAGTTAAGGCGAACAATGTTTTTAATATGGGTAATTTGAATACCTAGATAAGTGAATCCGAGCGGAGACCATATAAAAGGGTAAATATTTTGGATTTGAAGTTGGAGAGAGGAAGAGATAAATAGGGGAAAAATTGTGGACTTGGACAGATTTAGCTTATAATAGGAGGCTTCAGCAAATTGGGTAAGAATGGAAGACACTGCAGATAGTGACTGTAGAGGAGCAGAGCAAGACAACACCACATCGTCGGCGTAGAGGCCAATTTTGTGTTCCTGACTTTCCACCATTACCCCCCTAATGTCAGGGCATTGCCTCACCACAGCCGCCAGGGGCTCCATGACTAAAGCAAAGATGATGGGGGAGAGGGGGCAACCCTGCCGGGTCCCATTTGAAATAGAAAATATACGGGATTTAAAGCCAGCTGAGCGAACTGAGGCACAAGGATTGGAATACAAAGCCATAATAGCTGAAAAAATCTGGCCAGTAAGACCAAATTTGTGCAAAGTAGATGCTATATAGCCCCAGTGCACCCGATCGAACGCCTTTTCCGCATCAAGAGATAGGAACACACTGGGGAGGCTCCGCCTCTCCACCACATCCAGCAGGTCGATCAAGCGTCTCGTACCATCTCTAGTTTGCCTACCCGGGACAAACCCAACCTGGTCTGAGTGAACCAAGGATGGGAGCACCGATAATAACCTATTGGCCCAGACCTTAGCATATATTTTTACATCGCAATTTAAAAGGGCGATGGGACGAAAATTGCCAGGAGAGGTCATAGGTTTCCCAGGTTTAGGAAGTGTCGAAATACAAGCCTCCAGACCCTCTCTCTCAATAGTACCCATAGAGCGCCAGTAGTTAAATAAACGAATGAGAAAAGGAGAGAGGATAGTGAGAAAATGAGAGTAGTATGAGAAGGAAAAGCCGTCTGGACCCGGGGCAGAGCGTTTTTTGGCCTCTTTGATTATTTGGGAGATTTCAATTGCTTCTATAGGGCCGTTAAAGAGCGACAACTGCTCCGGATTAACAGTGGGGAGATTCGCTTTATTCAAAAAAGCGTTGAGTCCTGAGAAGGTTGAGGAGTATTTACGTCAGAATCTAGGTTATATAATGAGGAGTAGTATGAGGCAAATTCTTCAGCAATATGAATTGGGTTGTAAATCCGAGAACCATCTGACTTAAGAAGATAAGCAATTTTGGTTTGGGCTTCTTTTTTTTTAACGCGTTTAGCTAGTAAGGCGCCTGCCCTGTCACCCATGGAGTAAAATTTGGCTTTCGATTTCCTGAGCGAATTTTCTGCTCTATGGAGGAGGAGCTGGCGAAGGCGCAGGCGTGCATCAGAAAGATTGGAAAATAATTGAGGGGAGGGGCAGGCTTTGTGGCAAGACTCCAGCCGGGCCACTTCAGCCAAGGCAGATTGAAGATTTAAGTTATACTTGCGTTTAGCTGTCGCAGCCATCTTAATGAAAAGGCCACGAGCCACTGCCTTGTGAGCGAACCAGAGGGAGTCCTCACGCACATCCGCCGAGTCATTAAAGGCAAAGAATTCCTGCAAAGAGTTTTCAATTAGTGTAAAGTTCGCTTGCTCAGAGAGAAGGTGGTCATTAAGGCGCCAGTGTGAAGGGGGTCTGATTGCAATAGGGTCTTCTAGGGAGACTGACACAGGAGCATGATCAGACCAAGTGATATTACCTATATTTGCAGACATGCAGTGGGGGAGAGCGACATCATCTACTAAAATATAATCAATTCTACTGTAAGAACCGTGACGAGGGGACCAAAATGTGTAGTCTCTCTCATTACAATGGAGATATCTCCAGATATCGTGTAAATTGTAGGAGCTAATCAGCTGGGCCGCATCACCCCTGGCCACGGCCGACGATGAACAGTCTAGATTCTTGGATACTGGAATGTTGAAGTCTCCGGCAACTAATTTATGACCATGCTGATAATTACCTAAGATTTGAAATAAATTATTTAGAAATTTAACCTGACCAAAATTTGGGCCATACACAGAGGCAATGGTGTAAGGGGTATTGTTGATTAAACATAAAATTATAATGTATCTGCCCGCAGGGACGGCTGTAGAACTAATTAGCTGGAAAGAGTTAGCCTTGCTAAAAAAAATTGCCACCCCAGCCTTTTTGGTCTTCCCATTTGCAAAAAATTGGTGGGGGTATAGATTCGAATACATTCTTATATTGTCCCGTTCTAGTAAATGAGTCTCCTGTAAGCATATAATATCGTGTTTGGATTTAGCGAGCTGACGCCAGACAATCGATCTCTTACCAGGGGAGTTGAGGCCGTTAACATTAATAGAATATAAAGAAACACTCATTGTAATATGTTACACAATTTGCTGAAGAAGATATGCAAACCCATTACCCACAAAAAAAGCATAAACATGTCGTGGGATACCTCGCAAACTCCATCTGCGACGAGGGGGGGGGGGAAGAGGAAAAGGAGGGGGGAGAGGGAGGGAAGGGGGAGAAGGGAAAAACAAACATACAAAATCCAAACATTTAAACAAGGGAACATCCAGGGAAATCCTGAGTCCGAGGTGAAAATAGAAAACAGTTCACCAATGGGGCAATATGCTGAGCGGAGTCCTGCCAGGAACCAGCCTCAGCAAAAAACTCAGCAAGCAAAAAGAAGAGAAAAAAAAAAAAAAAAAACGAGAACTAGAACTGAGTGGGAAAAAGGAAAAAATAAATTCTTCCAGCCAGGAAATGGTTAAAATAGACATTTCAGGCGACCTTCCAGTCAGGGGTAATACGGCGTCTCCGGGGACCAGATCCTTCAGGTTTGGTGGAAGCAGAGGCAGGAGTGGGCGCAGGAGGGTCAAAACCCCATTGGGACAGGGTCTTGGCTGCTTGCGACGGGGATAGGCACGTGGTAAATGAACCGTCTTTACAAATGCAAAGTTCGGTGGGGAAACCCCAGCGGTATAATATACCCTTTTCCCTCAGGATTGAGGTGTATGGTGCAAAAGCCCTGCGGAGGGCTAGAGTTCCTGGAGACAGATCAGGGAAAACTGCAATGGTAGCAAATCGTTCAGGTAGCGACGGCTTCGATCTTAGTGCTTGCAGAAATTCCTCCTTTAACAAAAAAATGGATGCGAGCTAGTACATCTCTGGGTACCGCAGGGTCAAGGCCTGAGGGTTTAGGGATCCGATGAATACGGTCGATCACAACGTCATCTTTGGAATAAAGTGGGAGAACAGATATGACAAAGTCTTGTAGAAAGGTTCTGAGATCATCAGCCCCAATTGATTCAGCAATGCCTCTTAGTTTCACATTATTTCTCCTGGATCTGTCTTCCAAATCCAGGGTTTTAGCATGAGTTTTGGTAACAAGCAGCTGCAGGTTATCATGAGCTTCCCACAAATCATTGTGAGAAGCTACCAGTTCGGACATTTTATTTTCAAGATGATCCGTGCGGCCTCCCAGCTCCTCCACCTCCCCCCTGAGCTCTGCCATCATGGAACGCATATCCTCCTGCAGGGAGGTACGGAGGTCACCAAGCATGTCTCTGAGCAGCGTTGCTGTAACTGGAGCCTCTGAGAGATCAGCCACTGCTGTGCTTGAGGCAGAAGACTGAGAGCCTCGGCGTGCAGCTCTGGAGGATCTAGGAGAAAGCGGCGCCATCTTGGGCCTCTGAGGCTGCTGAGGGGTGGCTGCAAAAAAGTCCACAATGCGCCTGGAAGGGTCCCCTGCGCCGGCTTTAGATTTCCCCATACACTCACCGAACGGTAAGGAGCAGGAGTGGGGAGTTCTGGAGGAGAAAGCACCGTCTGTGCACTGCTGTGTGCCGCTTTATGAGTCCTGGGAATGGAGCTCCCACACTATGCAACCTGCACCATCAGAAGTCAGGCCACGCCCCCGGGTTTTGTCTAACATCTTGAGGGGGACATACTTAGGGATTTCCCCTGGATCAGTGCCATTGTACTCTAGTGGGTCTACTTCTTGGTTGAGGAAGGTGCCAGTCGGAGTTGCCTCAGTGATAACCTTTTTATACAGGGGAATAACACAACAGAGGATTATCGATCCAACTACAAGAAGAGCAATCAGTACTAGACAAGCTTGTTGGAGGAATCCTTTGAGCCCACCCAACCAGCCGGAAAAGAAAGATATGTCTACTTCAGCATTAATTTTTAATTCTGCTGCTAACCCATTTATCTTTTTTAAGGGCTATCATGGTCTTTCCATTTACCCCAGAGTTCTGAGGGATATAGGTACAACATTCCTCTCCCACCATCCCACAGACTCCTCCTTTCTCAGCTAAGATCATATCAAGGGCTAGTCGGTTTTGGAGGATCATTCTAGTGTTAGGGCCCAATTCCTCAACTATACCTTGGAAGGCATCGCAGGTAAAATTGACAAACCTTTGTTCACTGTAATATATGTAATTGATCCAATCAACATTTTTATTAATCTGCACTTGTGGATTAAAGATGCAAAGCTAGCACAGATCTGGTTCTGGGCTTTAAATTGGTCAGGCACCCCCCTTGGCACTCCAATGCCATCGACATATACCAATAGATCTTCTTCATAACTCATGTGGAGCTGATCGAGACTTCTCCTCTTTCTGGTATATTCATCAGGTGTCTCTGGATCCCAAAGTAAAATCTTGAACTGCATAGCTAGTTTAACAAGGGTGCATTGACCTGTCCAGGTATTAGGCAACCTAGGACGGAGCTTACCATCTCCACATAACCAATAAATATCGTACATATACTGTGTATGATTAGCTAACAAGTCAGTATCTAGGGAACTGTTCTCTTTGCAGAAACCCGTCTCGAAGACTCCTACTGGTGTACCTGTAGTGTCATGGGAATTATAGCAGGTATAATTATCAGCTAATACGGTTATCCCTCCTGGGACCTTTAGTGTGGGTTCTTCATGAATTAGTGGGACATAATCTGAGCAATCAGTGGGCTTTAAACCCTTCAACAGATTCATAACACAGGTAGTGGTATTGTCATCAGGAAAAAACAATGCATGTGTGTATAGATGTGTATTCTCTGCAGCACAAGCAATACATCCTACAGAGATATTTTGGACTCGTACATTGTATCTTACCCATTCTAACCATAAATTTTTCATTGGGGCTGTTTGTGTTTCTATGGAGAAAACTTCTAACACATATATAATACTGGATGATTCCCTCTACCACCCGTTGAGTCTCGGGGCACTTGACTATATCACAAAAATCAAATCTCCAGATATTTACTGGGGCCGTTAGATTTACCCAGAGAATAGTGGCACCGGAATTCTTATTTACAATAGGGGCCGGGGAGGTAGGGGCGAAGATGGCCCCCAGCCCCAGGACCAAAAACAACAGCAACATCTCTCTTCAATCACCACTGTGACTAAGTGCTGGTTCGGTCTCTTTTGCAGTGTGAAGCGTAGATCCAGGTGCTCTTTCCTTCAAGTTTTACTGACATAGCTTTTCACGACCATAAGACCACCAGACTTCAAGTTGTGACCAATATCAGTTTCTGCTGAATCTGGAAGGGAAAAAGAAACTAAAACATGGGTGTTAGCAACATTTTTTACTAAGCTGAATAACATATTGAACAGCAAGGTCAGTTTCTTCTGACAACTACTGAGACTGAAAATTTACAACTGAGAACCTAGCACCAAACAATATCTCATATGGGGACAGGCCATGTTTTGCAATAGGGGTAGTACAAATGTGTAAGAGCCCTGGCCATGGAGCCGTAGTCTCCTGCATCAATTTGGTCAATTGTCCCTTCAGCGTGCCGTTCAGCCTCTTAACTTTCCTACTAGATTGTGGATGGTACGGAGTATGGAGGGCTACAGTGGATCCAAGCATTGTCAGAACCTCCTGATACACATGAGAAGAAAAGGGCCGGGTCTTGGTCACTTTCGACAACTTCTGGAACACTATATCTGCATATAACTTCCATCACCAGTTTCTTTGCTGTGGTCTTTGCAGTCACGTTGGTAACAGGGAATGCTTCTGGCCAACTGGAGAACATATCGACAACCACCAGACAATAGTCATACCTTCCAGACTTAGGCAACGTGATAAGGTCCACCTGGAGCCTTTGGAAAGGATAGTCGGGCTTAGCAAGGTGCTTCGGGGGTACACGTTGAAGTTGACCGGGATTGCAGGTCTGACAGACACCTCGATGTGTGGGCCCATGCGCCCACGTGGCAATAGCAGGGTACATCCGCTTAGGGAGACACACAAGTTGGTCCTTTTTCCAGCGACCATTGTCCATACGTGCTCCATCAGCTTTCCACTGCTTCACTTCTTCCTTTGGAGACATTCTCTGCATCGTCATTAAGCGGTCTTGCGGGGTCCGGCAGAAAACCTCAGTCTGTCGTAGATCATCGGGTTCCTGTAGAGTCAGTGTTTCTTGTAACTGTTTACGCTGAGAGCGTGTGGTCACCATAGCTGATATGGTCTGTTCAACGGAGAGCAGCGGCTTTTGCTTGCATATCCGCAAAGGCGTTACCACCAGTCTGTGGACTGTTCCATAGTACCATGCTCCTTAACTTTGATAATGGCCACCTGGGTAGGTAATTCGATTGAGTCCATGAGGGTTTTAACAGCTTCAGCATTCTTCACTGGAGTCCCGGCAGTAGTAACAAATCCTCGATTGGCTCATAGGGCTCCGAAATCATGAGCAATACCAAATGCATACTGTGAGTCCGTGTATATATCAGCCCGCCTGTCTTTGGCCAGAACACATGCAGTAGACAGATCCTGACGTTCTGCTTCTTGTCCTGACAAGGAGGGAGAGAGTGCAGCTCCGGGCAATACAGTATCTTCCGTAGTAACAGTGTATCCAGTGTGGAATCTGCCAAAATCATCAGCATATCTTGAACAGTCTTTCAAGGTCTTGTAGAGAGGTAGCATTATGTGGGATGTGTCCGGTATCCACTGACACAATAAGTACATAGTCCAAGGAAACGCTGGAGCTCAGTCTCATCCTTTGTAGCTGACGGCTATTTTTCTTTCTTCTGTGAGGTGTCTGGCACCCTGAAGGAGACAGTGACCCAAAAATATCACTTGACCAAGGCAGAACCGAAGTTTCGAGGCCAAAACCCGACAGTTCAGATCTGCCAGATACTTGCGAAAACTAACAGTGGCAACAATGGCTTCCGGCTCTGTCCGTGCACACAACAAAAAAATTACCCACATACTGAAGCAGCGTGACATAAGGATATTCTAACTGCCAGGGTTAGAGACACTATCCCCATTTTATTTTTTTTTCAAACTGATCGGGAAAGGGCGTGTAAGATACATATCTCATTATACTCATCTACATAGGGGTTATATAACATAAATACCATCTCACTATCATCTTGGCTCACCAACTCTCTAGGTCTGCTCAGGTGCACTTATACGTCCATCATATTGTCTTTGTCTGTATAATGGGAAAGGTTTGTTCTCAGGGTCAGGCAATTATTTTAGCGTAGCTAGCTAGTCAGAGGGCTTCCAGGGATAATACTCCTGTATCTGTCTTACACTACCTGATGTGGTTGATTCTCTGGTGGTGGGGGTGACTAGATGACCGGTTGGGGGTGACATGACATGCTGGTCTACAGCTCCTTCCCAAAAGGATTACTGTCAGCTTACTCCCAAAAGTTAATGTCCCCACTACCCACAATCCTGTGTCAGCTTCTTATATCACTACATGTGATCTTATCTGGACAGGAATCAGTGTAATTCACTTAGGTTGGGTTGCAACACAGATTATACAAGTATTTCTCCAGTCTGGGTTTGTCTGACCGCAATATTTACAAGTCCATCTGTCTTGTCTTGGTCTGAGAATTAACATGGCAAGGAAGATTTCCAGACACAGGGTTAAAATGGATATTGGAATATGACACTGGATTTGTGTAAGGGAGGGGGAGCTGGAGCTGAAGTCTTCTGCTTCTTGGGCCACTGATAAGGAAGCGAGCTGCGAGCTGTGTCCTTGCAGCTGTGGTGGGGGGAGGGGGATTAGAGAGCGAGTAAAGATCGCTGCAGCTGCTGATACAGAATAGGTTAAGTTCTTCTGGACTCAGCGCGTACTGAACCAAGGACAGAATATACACAACTCCGTATTCTTCAGCGCAGCTGGCCCCCCTTTCTCTGGCCCACAGCACAAAGAGAAATAAAAAAAAAACAATTTGCGCAAGGGTTCACCCCTCCCATCGGCTATAAACACAGAGATAAGAATATACAGCATTCCTCAACACAAAAGAAGAAAAACAACAACACAGCTATTTGACTCCCCCCTCCCATCGGGTGTCTCAGAAAACCACACAGAGTAGCGGAATACAGCAATTCTCACTTAATTCATTTCTACAAAACCTTCACACAACTCATATACCAAAACACCTTAGAAAAACTAATGATTGAGATATTTTATAGCCAAACACGGGCTCTGCATCCTCTCATCCTCCCTCTCCATCAACCTCTTTCTTTAAACCTCGCGCAACTCGCAGATGAGCTTGCACTTGTTCTAACAATCCTTTCTCTTTCAACATTCTTGACTGCCTTCTTGCCCTCCCGTGACTCTACTATTGTCTTGACTTCCACAGCATCCTCACTTAACTCGTGGGGCACGGACTTCTTCTGCCATAAGAGACGCAACATGACTCACAGAATACTACGCCCTTCTGCAGTAGGCCGCTGACAGCGGTAACAACACTGGTTTCCCAACAAAAAAAAACACGGAGCCTCGCGTTCGACGTGCTGTCCCTAACCTCTGAACACCAGTGATTAACAGTCTACCCTGTCACAATATTCTAAACGTTAAGAGGCGGTCTCCTAGTGAGAGCCCTCCACAGAAAAACAGGTGGTCCCCTCTCGGGACGTCTTAATTACCTATCTGGACAATATCACAGAGGCTGCGTCTCCTATCCCTTCTCAAAGCCGCCCCCAATCTACAAACTTCCTCAATCTTTCACTCTATCACTACTAGGCAACAGTCACGGGTAGGGTGGTTGAATGGAGTACAATGACCGGTGGAGGAGGTGTGGTGTACACGAGGACGCGCAGAGTGCGACGTCTCTCAGTTGCTGGTTCGAAGCGTGGCACGGGATCGCGCTCGGTCTCACCACTCGACCGGTCACTCCTCAGACCCAAGGAGACCACAGACTAACCAATAACGGCTGAAACACTAGCAAGTGTGACACATACATAGTATGTGATCTCCACTTACCGTGTTTGGAGGGTGATCAGTCCTCGAGGTCAGCCACTACAGGTGTCGTCCACGGACGTCCAGGCATGGGTCCAGGGGGTCTCGGATCGCGGGCCATGCCCCACGTTGGGCGCCAAATTGTTGGGGTCGTCACGACAATACCCTTCCTTCACCAGTCATTCCAAATCAGAATAAAAGCATGTTGGTACCGGATAAGAATGAGTCAGACACAATGCTAGTTCAAACTCATTGCATGCTCGTGTGTAACGTCATAGCAACAACTGAACTTTATTTCCTGATACACAACATTACATGATCTATTGGGGGAAGGTGTGCAGAGGGCGGGGATAGGCAGGGTTTAAGCAATGTATCTAGTATTCAGTCCTTCTGGTTGGCTCTGACGTCATCTGATGAATCTTTCTTTGTCCACATCTTGTTAAGTTTCGAATTCCAGAGAAATGATACTTGGCTTCTGGAATGTGTAACTTGTTTCTTCAGCCGAGTGAAAGTGGGGCAAAGGTGAATACTGGCAGCCATCTTAAATACAGTTCAATTTGCATTTAGCAAGGAAAGAGAAAAACTTATTGTTTCACAGCATAAGAATATATAAAAGTACAAAAGAGTATAAAGATATATATTTTCACCTTGACACATGCCTCTTTGTAAAAATTAAAGGATGGCTTTAATAGGAACGTTGCTAGAAAAAGGTTTTGTATAAAAGTCGAGGAATTTTCTCCATATTCTACTATATATTATAGTTGTAGATTTTTTTCTGCTTAACAGTAGTGTGTTGATTAGCTCTTGAGAGAACCCTCTCAAAGTTAATATCTGCCTCTCAAGTTCCACGCCGTGAGGTGGAGGCACTTTACTTGTGGATGGTAGAATGGACCTTGAGACAGTAGGTCTGGTGTCATTAGCAGAATCCATGGATCGCAAACTGACATCGCTCGAAGACAGGAGAACCAGGGCCTCTTCGGCCAAAATGGGGCTATCAGAATCACCCTCGATTTTTCTTCTCTTATCTTCTTGACCACCAATGGAATTAGCATCATTGGTGGGAAGGCGTAGGCTAGATCGTAATTCCAAGGATACTGGAGTGAGTCTACTATATCTGGATGATCTGCCAGATTCAGGGATGCAAACATTGGCACCTGCCTGTTGCTCCTGGTTGCAAACAAATCTATTTGCGGAAGACCCCATATGTCCACTGTTTCTGAATATGCGAGGATTGAGGGTCCATTCTCCCTGGCGGAGCATGTGACGACTTAGGAAGTCAGCCTTTGAGTTTTCTACTCCTCTGATATGAACAGCCATGAGAGAAAGGAAATTGGGTTCTGCTAGATCGAATATGTCTGCCGCTGAACACATCAGACTTCCCGATCGCGTTCCGCCTTGCCGATTTAAATATGCGACGACAGTTGTGTTGTCCGATCGGATCTTGACATAAAAACCACAAAGCTGGGGAAGGAAAAATTTCAAAGCATAATATACTGCATTTAGTTCTTTCCAGTTGGAAGACTGCTGAATCTCTAAAGAATTCCAGCGACCTTGGGCTATATTTTGATCCAGATGGGCTCCCCACCCCTCTGGGCCTGCGTCAGTAGTGAGTAATTTAGAGGACCTAATTGTCCATGAGACTCCTCTGGACAAATGGTCCTTATTTAACCACCAAAGAAGTGATTGAAGCACATCATCAGATAAGGTAATTTTTGTATTTAGATGCTCCTGGCAATATGACTGAGCATGGAGTATCTGGTGTTGTAAAGCCCTAGTATGGTATTGGGCCCATTGAACCGCAGGAATGCAGGAGAGTGAACCCAAGAGAGACATGGCATCTCTAAGGGACATATGAGGACTAGATCTTGCTGTAGTGACTTTTGAAATTATGGTTGATTTTTTGGATTCTGGTAAGAGACATTTTTGACTTACAGAGTCCAAGACTAGTCCTAGGAAGGACTGAAGTTTCTGGATGCAGCCTTGATTTTTTGAAGTTTACAATCCAGCCTAGAGCCTGTAATGATGAAATGGTATTAGACAAGCGTTCTTCACACTGAGATGCTGAATTACCAATTATTTGGAAATCATTTAAATAGGGCACAATTAGCGTGTCCTGATGACGTAGATAGGCCATCACCTCTAGCATGACTTTCGTGAAAATCCGAGGAGCCATAGAAAGGCCGAATGGCATGAACGTAAACTGGAAGTGACGGACCCGGCCTTGTAGGTTTACCGCCACTCTGAGATATTGTTGGTGGTCTGCATGGATTGGAAGATGGTAATATGCATCCTTTAAATCCAGACCTGCCATAAAGCACCTAGGAAACAAGTTTTATGGTTGGTCTTATTGATTCCATCTTAAAAGGTATGCTCATGCAAAAAAGAATTTAGCTTCTTTAGATTAATTATAGTACGAAAAGTACCATCTGGTTTCGGAACCAGAAATAAAGGGGAATAAAATCCCCTCCCTTCCTGACTCTTTGGTACTTCGATGAGAACACTCTTAGCCAAAAGGCTCAGAACTAACTGAAGCGCTTCTTGTTGTTCCGGCGCTTTTAGTGATGTTACTACAAAGTTATCCTGTGGTAATTTAAAGAAATCTAATCTTAGTCCAGATTTTATTAGACGGAGGATCCATTGATTTGATGTTATATTTTCCCATTTATGATAAAAAAAACTTCAGTCTGCCACCAACTGGGATCTCATTACTGATAGTATCGCCCCCGCCTAGATGTTTCGGGGTAACTATATAAGGCACCTTTCGGTTTGGTTTCTTTTGATTCCCAGTGGTCTTTTTGTGGCTCATACGGCCTCCTCCTGTTAAATGGCCGTCTTCTAAACGCTCTCCTGTAAGAAGGAAGAAACTGTTTAGGGAAAACTCTCCTTCTCTCTCCTGCCTTGTTAAGTAGGTCATCCAGGACCTTCCCAAACAAGAACTCACCCTGGCATGGGATTGAACATAATCTGGTCTTTGATTGTGCATCTCCCTTCCATCCTTTGAGCCAAAGGGCACGACGAGCTGCATTGACCAGACCTGCTGACCTCGCTGCTAAACGGAGGGAGTCCGCTGAAGCGTCAGCTAAGAATGCTGCGGCACTTTTAATCAGTGGCAAAGTTTGGAGAATTTTATCTCTTGAGACCCTGCTCTTTACTTGTTGCTCCAGCTGGTCTACCCAGACTAATAGTGACCTGGCTGTGCACGTGCCTGATATAGCTGGTTTGAAAGCTCCTGTATTCGTCTCCCATGATCTTTTCAGGAGAGCTTCTGTTTTGCGGTCTAAGGGATCTAGTAAGATTCCTGCATCCTCCACAGGGAGAGATGACTGTTTCGAGGTGGATGCCACAGCTGCATCAACTTTTGGGACTTTGGACCATACCGCTAAGTCCTCATCACTAAAGGGGTAACGTCTCTTAGAAGAGGACGGGAGAAACCCCTTCCCGTTTGTCCCATTCTTTCTTTACCAGGTCCTTGATGGCAGAGACTACTGGAAAAGCTCGTCTCTTTTTATGACCCAGACCTGCAAACATAATATCTTCAGCAGATTTGACTCCTTTAGTGTCTGGGCACCCCATAGTATTTCTAATGGATTTTATAAGGTTGTCAATGCTTTCAACGGGAAAACATGCTCCACCTTCATCTTCAGAGGAACTAGGAGATGATCCTGAGGTGTTGGATGATCGAATTAAGCTCTCTTCAGATTCTGAACTGGAGACAGGCGTTTACTATCATGCTTTTTTAAGGACTCTGATCCCAGAGACTGTATTTCTTGCCGTATTATGGCTCTAATATTTGTGGCCGTAACAGCCGCCTCATCCTGTAAGGTTTGGCTTATACAGGACTGACACAACCTTTTAGGATATGTGTCAGGTAAGGGCTGCGTGCACAGAGCACACTCTTTATGTTTAGATTTATTGGTCTTCTTAGCCTAGGGGAGATCAGAGAAGGAAGGGATCAGCTTATAGGTAGAGGATGTAACACTCACCCAGTGAAGCCATCATTTCCATTATCATACCGGTCTTGGAGGAGGAGACACTGTGCGGGGTCTGAGTAGAGCTGTATCCGTACTCCTTGATTTACTTCTATGAGTGTCAGATCCATCCATGGAACGACCACTCTTTTTAGCCGATGACTTTGAACCCTTAGCGCTGCTTTTGTCAGCGCTATCGCGTTCCACTGCCAGTGGAAGCTATCTGCCGGGAACGACATACTGAGCACCAGCTCTGCGTCACGGCCTCTCATTGGAATCGCGCGGCTCCCAGCAGCGCGCCGCCCACCGCGAACCAGAAGTGCTCCAACCACCTCCGGTTCAATGAAGAAGCGCAGACTTACTTGCGCATCAGGGTCGGCGCCGCTCCTAGTACAGCCGGAACCGGCGCCCCATGCACACACTCCCTCCGAAGGCCGGACTTCCACACCCGGAACCTGCCGGCCAGTACCCAGACGAGGGGGGGAGGCTGCATGCAGTGGCTACCCCGCCGCTGCTTCTGATGCCACAGCCCCTGCTGTCACCAAGAGAACCACACAGGCGGGTGCATAGGCTCAGGTAAGAAAAAGCGGAGGTGCTCCAACCACCTCCATCTGTAGGTATTCCAGGGATTTCCGATAGGAACAGGAAACCAACTGAGTAGGAGAGGGGGACCGCCCTTTTTATCTCTGTAGGTTTCCTGTTCCTATGGGCGGGTCCCTCTCTCAAAGTGGGTGCTGTCGTGGCGAAGGGTAAAAATAGAATAAACAAAAAATGAAAATAAAAATGGTGGGGTCTGAAAGCAGACCCAAGTGCCTCCTACAGACACTAAGGTTCACTTAGAGCCAGCAGGTGGGTGTATACTGCAGGAGAGGAGCTATTCTTTACGTGTTAACTTAGTGTCCTCTAGTGGCAGCAGCATAACACCCATGGTCCTGTGTCCCCCAATGAGGCGTAGGAGAAAGAACTTACTTAAGGTTGAATTGAAGCTGAGTGCAGCCCAGTTTCCACCTCCTACAGACAGGAAGCTAAAACTAATTAGATGCGTGCCAGTTCGTGGGTATACACTGCTTAAGAGCCATAATTAGCCAGCTCTTCCCTCTCCTAGTGTATCCTCACCCACCCCCTGCAGACTGTGAGCCCTCGCGGGCAGGGTCCTTCCTCCTTATGTACTCGTGTGCCTTGTTATCTGCTCATGTTTAATGTATTTGTCTATATTTGCCCCGTATTCACATGTAAAGCGCCATGGAATAAATGGCGCTATGAAAATGTATAATAATAATAATAAATTAAGAGGAGCTTCTTATGCATAGTGTCAGCCTCGTAGTAGCAGCACCCATGGTTTACTGTATCCAACAATGAAGCGATAAAGGTCTCATTTACATATCATAAACAGACTTTAGAAATACATTACGCAAAAAGATCTTTAGAAATTGTAATAAAGGGACTGTTAGGCAGGGCATTTACATATACAGATAACTGCTGGCGGGTCTGGGGGCATGGAAGGTTCCTTGCCTTATTGAGGGTATAATAATGTGTGTTTATGTGAACTGCATATAATTCCCACCTGGTATGCTGCTGTCCATCTACTCTGCCTTTCCTGCAATGTGTGTTTATGTGAACTGCATATAATTCCCACCTGGTATGCTTTGCTTACCCATTGTTTTCTATCCATTCGTATTTCACTTCCCTTGCTTCTTGCTTGCATACCTGAGTGGCCATCTACCCCACCCCCCTCTTTATGACCTGGCTTAACTGTGAACATGTGCTCTAGACACACACGCCCACATCCTCCCTCTCAGCTGTGAGCCCTTAGGTGCCCATAAATTCATAGCCATGAGTCTGACCAGACGTGTCTGACCATCTTAGAAATTGCATTTTTAAATTGCTATGAATTAGACTAGAATTGGACTGGAATTGACTGGAAGGTAAAGGAATAGAAAACCACTATAATGTTTCGGTTTCTTTTCACATTCACCCCCATACTACTCTATTTCTTCCTATCTCCTGTAGTCCCTCCACCCAGTAAAGAACTAGTCATTTCTCCCTCCATCCTCCCCAGTCATCTCACCTCCTCCACAGAACTATTCCTCCACATACAATCCTTTCTCGCCAGGCACACACGGCCACATCATGACCTATCCAGCTCACACCTAACGCTCTGTCTGCTGCTCCTCATTGCTGGCGACATATCCCCAAATCCTGGCCCTCCTCATCACATCCCCACACTCATTTCTAATCCCCTGCCACGATCCTCTACACGTCCTCGCAACCACAGTAACCTCATACCCATTCATCCTGCCCCCACTCCCCCAATTTCCCTATCTGGAGCACTATGGAACGCACGCTCTGTCTGCAATAAACTTCCATTTATCCATGACCTCTTTATCAATAACAAACTCTCCTTCCTCGGCATCACTGAAACCTGGCTCACCCCTTCTGACACAGCCTCCCCTGCGGCACTCTCTTACGGTGGCTTCCACCTTTCTCACACACCCCGCCCCAGCAGCAAGCATGGCGGAGGAGTTGGTTTTCTCCTGTCAGATAACTGCTCCTTCACCCCAATCCCACTGCCACCCTCTGTTATCCTCCCTTCCTTTGAGGTGCACTCTGTGCGCATCTACTCCCCCTCCAACTGGCTGTCATCTACCGTCCCCCAGGGCCAGCCACCACCTTCTTCGACCACTTCACCACCTGGCTACTCCACTTCCTCGCCGCTGACATCCCCACTATCATCATGGGCGACTTCAACATCCCCATTGACACTTCCCTCTCAGCTGCCACTAAACTTCTATCTCTCACTTCCTCCTTTGGCCTCACTCAATGGTCTTCTACAGCCACCCACAAAGATGGTCACACACTGGACCTCATTCTCACCCGCCTCTGCTCCCTATCTAACCTCTCAAACTCACCTCTTCCTCTTTCTGACCACAACCTACTTACATTCTCTTCCCTTTCCACTCCTTGTCTACAACCCCCACCCCACAAACTCTCACACCCTCGCAGAAATCTTAAACACCTTGATCTTCACTCACTCTCTGAATCCCTCCTCCCTCTCACAGACATAAGCTCCCTACACAATGCGGATGATGCTGCCACTCTATATAACACCACAATAGCTGCAGCTTTGGAATCTCTTGCCCCTCTCACACATACCAAAGCTCGCAAAATCAACAGACAACCCTGGCACACCAGCATGACAAAAGAACTGAGGCGAGCTTCCAGCGCTGCTGAGCGCAGATGGAAAAGATCCCACTCCATCGAGCACTTCATCGCATTCAAACAGTCCCTCACTGCTTTCAAAACCATGCTCGCCACAGCAAAACAAACCTACTTCTCATCTCTCATATCCTCCCTGTCTCACAACCCCAAACAGTTATTCAACACCTTCAACTCTCTCCTCCGTCCCCCAGCACCTCCTCCCTCCCCACTCATCTCAGCTGAAGACTTCGCCTCATTTTTCAAGCAGAAAATTGAGAACATCAGAGACAATTTTAGTAAACAACCCCCAGAACCCTTCCTCCCAACTACCCAGCCCTCCACCTCCAAAACCAACTTCTCCACCATTACAGAAGACGGACTCTCCACTCTACTCTCAAGATCGCATCTCACCACCTGTGCACTTGACCCACTCCCATCCCACTTCATCCCAAACCTCACCACAGTCTTCATCCCAACCCTAACCCATCTCTTTAACCTATCACTAACAACTGGCATTTTCCCCTCAAGCTTTAAACATGCCACAATCACACCTATCCTCAAAAAGCCCTCTCTTGACCCATCCTCTGTATCTAGCTATCGCCCTATATCACTTCTCCCCTTTGCCTCAAAACTACTGGAACAACATGTCCATATTAAACTGTCCTCCCATCTATCTTCCTGCTCCTTCTTCGACCGCTTTCAATCAGGCTTCCGGTCACACCACTCCACTGAAACTGCCCTAACTAAGGTCACCAATGACCTATTAACCGCCAAGAGCAAGCGACACTACTCTGTCCTCCTCCTCCTGGACCTGTCCTCTGCCTTTGACACAGTGGACCATTCCCTGCTGCTGCAGACCCTCTCATCCCTTGGCATCACAGAATTGGCCCTATCCTGGATCTCATCATACCTAACTGACCGTACATTCAGCGTCTCCCACTCACACACCACCTCCTCACCTCGCCCCCTATCTGAGTCCCGCAAGGTTCAGTTCTAGGACCCCTGCTCTTCTCCATCTACACCTTTGGCCTGGGACAGCTCATAGAATCTCACGGCTTTCAGTATCATCTCTATGCTGACGACACACAGATCTACATCTCTGGACCAGATATCACCTCCCTACTAACCAGAATCCCTCAATGTCTGTCTGCTATTTCATCCTTCTTCTCCACTAGATTTCTAAAACTTAACATGGACAAAACAGAATTCATCATCTTTCCCCCATCTCACGCGATCTCCCCAACGAACCTATCCATTACAGTAAACGGCTGCCCACTCTCCCCAGTCCCACAAGCCCGCTGTCTTGGGGTAATCCTTGACACTGATCTCTCCTTTAAACCACATATCCAAACCCTTTCCACTTCCTGCCGCCTCCAACTCAAAAATATTTCACGGATCCGCACATTCCTAAACCAAGAATCTGCAAAAACCCTAGTCCATGCCCTCATCATCTCCCGCCTTGACTACTGTAACCTCCTGCTCTGTGGCCTCCCCTCTAACACTCTTGCACCCCTCCAATCTATTCTAAACTCTGCTGCCCGACTAATCCACCTGTCCCCCCGCTATTCCCCGGCCTCTCCCCTCTGTCAATCCCTGCACTGGCTCCCCATCACCCAGAGACTCCAGTACAAAAGCCTAACCATGACATATAAAGCCATCCACAACCTGTCTCCTCCATACATCTGTGACCTCGTCTCCCGGTACTTTCCTGCACGCAACCTCCGATCCTCACAAGATCTCCTTCTCTACTCCCCTATTATCTCCTCTTCCCACAATCGCATACAAGATTTCTCTCGTGCATCCCCCCTACTCTGGAATGCTCTACCACAACATATCAGACTCTCGCCTACCATCGAAACCTTCAAAAAGAACCTGAAGACCCACCTCTTCCGACAAGCCTACAACCTGCAGTAACCACCGATTGACCAAACCGCTGCACGGCCAGCTCTACCCTCACCTACTGTATCCTCACCCATCCCTTGTAGATTGTGAGCCCTCGCGGGCAGGGTCCTCTCTCCTCCTGTACCAGTTGTGACTTGTATTTTTCAAGATTATTGTACTTGTTTTATTATGTATACCCCTCCTCACATGTAAAGCGCCATGGAATAAATGGCGCTATAATAATAATAATAATAATAAAAAAAAAAAAAAGCACTATAGCTTTTTGATGTTTGTTTATTCTCCTCCAACAATCTTTTTTGCTTGTTTATAGAGTAGAATAATCTGGCAATAGAATGCATGGGCAGAATTAATTTTAATAAGTGACAAGCACCTTAGCAAACCAGAGTCTGTTAACTAAACAAGATTAACCTAAAACACAAGTATGGTATGAAGGATGTATTGTTTGTTAGTGCACGCGCACCCCCCCCCCCCCCGTGAGATTGTATAAATAAGTGTACACGTGGTGTATATATAGGCATATATACACGCTAATTATATATTTGTATGAAAAAAGGAAACAAACAGCTTTTATGAAGGCCTTTTTATCATCTAAATTTACAAGTGTATAGAACAGAAGTGTACTGAAACAAATGCTATCTGACAGAAAACATCTAAACAAAATGTAAACATACCTAAGACACTGTAATAAACATCTTTATTAGCATCCAGAATTTTTCTGGCACAAATTTTGCTTGTGGAAATTTTTCTGAACATTTGTGTAGTTAGTAATGATATCAGACCTGCATTAGTAGTCACACAGCAGGAAATTGATATTCAAAGCTTTATGTTCATTTAGTTGTCCAAATAGTAAAACAAAATGTTTTATTGTCGTTAAATGGAAATAGACCAAATCTGATATAACTAACACCAGTATCACTGATATTTACAAAAATGATTTTCGTAATAAGTTAAAGTCAATGCAACATCCATGCAAGCTAGAATAGAGATCTAGCTTTTTGGTTACAAGAACATGAACTATTGAAAAGTTCCAAGAAGTGGACAAGCCTATTCTTCTAGACTGCATCCATTCCTCTCATCGATGATGTAAAGCCCAAGCCCATGCCCCTTTGTGTATGGGTTTGTGATCTTGCCATTTCATATTGAGCATCTAGGTTTCTAAAAACTTCTTCCTGTTGCTTCATGGTCTGGAAATTTTCTGACTCCACAGCACTTGTTCCAGCTTCTTCTTCACTCTAGTAAAAGACAACATCATTATATAGATTTCACATGGTAGGAACTGCAATGCTGTAATACTAAACTACTCTACAATAAGATGAGAGAGAGAGAGAGAGAGAGAGACTTCATGCATCTGATTCACTGTTCTTTGTGTGTATATACTTTATTAGTTTTGTGTGGGCACAGGAACAGTTATATTATTATTGATTATTGTTATTTTTTTCTATAACAAAGCTGTTATTTTACTGTTTAAGTGTTTGTACTAGCACTTAGATACAGGAAAGATATACACTGTTCCAAGAAATGAAGGGAACACTAAAATCCCACAACCTAGATATCACTGAATGAAATATTCCAGTTGTAAATCTTTATTAATTACATAGTGGAATGTGTTGAGAACGATAAAACCTAAAAATGAGCAACGTAAATCACAAGTAATCCCACGGAGGTCTGGAGTTGGAATGATGCTCAAAATCAAAGTGGAAAAAGAAGTTACAGGCTGATCCAACTTCAGTGGAAATGCCTCAAGACAAGGAAATGATGCTCGGTAGTGTGTGTGTGGCCTCCACGTGCCTGTATAACCTTCCTACAATGCTTGGGAATGCTCCTGATGAGGTGGCCGATGGTCTCCTGAGGGATCTCCTCCCAGACCTGGACTAAAGCATCAGCCAACTCCTGGACAGTCTGTGGTGCAACGTGACGTTGGTGGATGGTGCAAGACATGATGTCCCAGATGTGTTCAATCTGATTCAGGTCTGGGGAACAGGCGGGCCAGTTCATAGCTTCAATGACTTCATCTTGCAGGAACTGCTGACACCCTCCAGCCACATGAAGCCTGGCATTGCCCTGCATTAGGAGGAACCCAGGGCCAACTGCACCAGCATATGGTCTCACAAGGGGTCTGAGGATCTCATCTCGGTACCTAATGGCAGTCAGGCTACCTCTGGCAAGCACATTGAAGGCTGTGCGGCCCTCCAAAGTAATGCCACCCCACACCATTACTGACCCACTGTCAAATCGGTCAAGCTGAAGGATGTTGCAGGCAGATCGCTCTCCATAGCGGCTCCAAACTCCGTCACATGTGTTCAGTGAGAACAGGGCGCCAGTGGCGAATTTGCCAATCCTGGTCTTCTGTGGATAATGCCAAGCGTCCTGTACGGTGTTGGGCTGTGAGCACAACCATCATCTGTGGACGTCGGGCACTCACACCATCCTCAAGGAGTCTATTTCTAACCGTTTGTGCAGACACATGCACATTTGTGGCCTGCTGGAGGTCATTTTGCAGGGCTCGGGCAGTGCTCCTCCTTTTCTTCCTTGCACAAAGCCTGTTGTAGAGGTCCAGCTGCTGGGTTGTTGCCCTCCTGCGGCCCCCTCCATGTCTCCTGGTGTACTGGCCTGTCTCCTGGTAGCGCCTCCAGCCTCTGGACACTACGCTGACAGACACAGCAAACCTTCTTGCCACAGCTCGCATTGATGTGCCATCATGTATGAGCTGCACTGCCTGAGCCACTTGTGTGGGTTGAAGAGTCCGTCTCATGCTACCACGAGTGTGAAAGCACAACTAACATTCAGAAGTGACCAAAACATCAGTCAGAAAGCATTGGTACTGAGATGTGGTCTGTGGTCACCACCTGCAGAACCACTCCTTTGTCGAGTGTGGCTTGATAAGTGGACAGTTTGATTTCAGAGAAGTTTTATTTACTTGGAGTTAAATTCTGTTTAAGTGTTGATATAGCTAGAGATCGCTATAAAGACAGATAGATATATATAGTAAAAAAGGAACAGCACAATAGTTCACAGCGGGTGCCAGGCCTCCAGGCTAAGTCTAATACTTGCCAAACTAAACAGAAGAAAAAAAAAAGAAGAAAAAAAACTGAAGGCAGCACTCCAATTGTGTGTGTATATATATATATTTATTTTTTTTTTCATATTCTTGCGCTGAGCTTGGCGACTGAAGAGCGGTACTGTTACTACCGTCACCGCTCTTCAGAGTCGCTGGGTCTCGCCAGGTCTGGGCTAGTAGTGGGGGTGTCTGATAGACACCTCTCCATTACTTACACCAGGGATTGATAGCAGCTGACATCAACCCTAAAAATCATTACACATACCAGAATTAAATGCTTTGGCGGCTGGAGAAAGCAGTAGAGTTAGCACCCGGCGCATGGGAATAGAGCTAGCTACACCTGTCATCATCTTTGCCTCATCTTCCTGCGAAGCATTTCTGCTGTATTTACATGCACTGATCTCAGGCCGCTAAACGAGTGTGATCGACAATACTGAAGTCGTTTGCTTGTTTCCCGGCCTCTTTACACCAACTGAGAAAGAATGATGGGGACAGAACAATCAAAATTAGATCAATCTGTTCCCATACAATATCATGTTATCAGCAGCACATCTACAGTTTACACCGGCGATGTGCTGCTGAGAACAAGGATTTCTGTTCCCACAAACAATCCAATCACTCGATGAATAGGCAGTATTTTGCTTGTTTAGTATAATACATCCCATAGTCCTCCATATATTATAGTGTGCACCTCAGTCCTCCATATAGTATAATACACTCCTCAGTCCTCCATATAGTATAATACACTCCGCATAGTCGTCCATATAGTATAATGTACTGCCACAGTCCTTCAAATAGTATAATACACTCCTCATAGTGCTCCATATAGTATAATGCACCGCCATTGTCATCCATGTAGTACAATTCACTTCCCATAGTATAATGCACCCCATAGTTCTTCATATAGTATAATGTATTCCCCATAGTCCTCGATACAGTATAATGCAGCCCATATAGTATAATGATGCCACTCCAGAGGATAATGCAGCCACCCCACAGAATATATTGTAGACCCGAGTATAATGTAACCTCCCAAGAGAATATAATGCAGCCCCCTCATATAGTATAATGCAGCCCCTGCATATATATGGTAGCCCCCTCATAGAGCATAATGCAGCCCCCCATAGAATACAATGCAGCCCTAATCATATAGTATAATGCAGCTCCCCATTGCATCATATTCTATCACCCCTCATGGAATATAATACATCCCCCATAGAATGTAAAACAGCACAGCCCCCATAGAATGTAAAACAGAACAGCCCCCATAGAATGTAATACAGCACAGCCCCCATAGAATGTAATACAGCACAGCCCCCATAGAATGTAATACAGCACAGCCCCCATAGAAAGTAATAAAGCCCCCCCAATAGAATGTAATGCAGCCAGCCCTCATAGGATGTAATAAAGCCCCCCCAATAGAATGTGTTACAGTACAGCCCCATAGAATGTAATACAGAACAGCCCCCATAGAATGTAATACAGTCCCCCCCCCAATTGTCCCACAATCATCCAGTTATCACTCACTGATAGATATATATAGATATATATATATATATATATATATATATATATATATATATATATATATATATATATATATATATATATATATATATATATAAAAAAAAAAAAAATACGCTCACCTCGCCTCTCCTCGTGCCCCGCGCTGCGGTCTTCAGCAGCTGCAGTCAGCCCGGCCACACAGCAGGTGCGCGATAATATGACATCGCGCACCCGCAGTGTCAGCGCGAGGCAGAGCGGGAAATGATGGCAGAGGGAGAGACAGTGGACGCTCTCTCCTCCATCATTGCATTCAACTGAACCGGCGTCTAGTTGAATGCGGGGCGGGTGATCGGGGGGAGGCGAGTCGGTCCTGGCGCCGCTGATAGCAGCAGCGGCCCACACCTGGCACCGGCCCTTCTGGCATTTGCCAGAAGTGCCCGAAGGCCAGTCCGGCCCTGATCATACATGTACTAGATTGTGGCCCGATTCTAACGCATCGGGTATTCTAGAATATGCATGTCCCCGTAGTATATGGACAATGATGATTCCAGAATTTGCGGCAGACTGTGCCCGTCGCTGATTGGTCGAGGCAACCTTTATGACATCATCGTCGCCATGGCAACCATTATGACATCTACGTCGATACTGTGCCCGTCGCTGAATCAGAGACGCGGGATGTCTACGTCCTTTATGACATCATCGTCGCTGTGCCCGTCGCTGATGGCGGCCTCGACCAATCAGAGACGCGGGATTTCCAGGACTGACAGACAGACGGAAAAACCCTTAGACAATTATATATTTAGATGGAGAGTCCCCATGCACGCCTGTTAACTTCTTAAATGCCGCTATCAATCATTGACAGTGGTCCGCTGTCTGTGCTGTTCACCTCAGCCCTCACAATGTCCCGGAGATGCAGTCATGGGGTGCTGTTGGTTTGCCACAACAATCGGGGGCCTAGCATGACAGCACTCTTGTGAAGACCAGCATATGCCTAACCTTCACAAAAAGGAGGCAGTGATTTTTTTTGTATACACCGCAACAATGTTGTATTGCAGTATATAGAACAATCAGATTCAACTCCTCTAGCAGGACAAAGAGGGGTGGGGGATTTTCTTTGTTTAATATCCTAAAAATTGTAATTACTCCCCTTTCTCGCATTAAAAATAAAGATTGTTCCCTGCAGATTGTCCATAAAAGTACAGCTTAATTTTAAATTTAATCCAGATAGTAAATGCATTAAGAAAAAAGAAAAAAAAAGTCAAACACTGGCACAGTTTTTTTTGTCAAAAATACAAATAAGTGATCAAAACTTCGCATGTACCCCAAAATGATAACAGCACCAGCTTGCCCTGCAAAACTTTTCACACAGGTCGGTCAACAGAAAGAGGGGTTTTCGGTACTCACCGTAAAATCTTTCTTGGAGCCTTCATTGGGGGACAAAGGTAACCGTGGGTGTATGCTGCTGTCCCTAAAGAGTACTGAACGATAAATCAGAGTCAAGACCCGCTTGTAGAAAATCAAGGATGGAAGGAAAAGGGACATAGGGACCAAAGTGTTGTCTTCACTCCATGGGAAGAAGGCCTTCCAGTATCTGTGGTAGATAAACGAAGATGCTAGTTTTCTCACACTAAATCATGGTCTGAATGACCTGGTGGGAAAAACCGGCCTTCCTCAGGACTGTGTCCTCTACGGCATGCCGTTAAACTCAAGACTGAACTCTGGTGGAAGAGGGGGCCTTGTAAGAGAATATCTGGAAGGTCCGGAAGCCTCAAGGGATAGTCCATGAGCATGTTCACGAGCTCCGCATACCAGGCCCGTATCGGCCAGTCCAGAGCCATCAGGATAATGGGGAATCCCTTCTAGCTTCATCTTTCTCACGACTCTTAATCAAGGGGAGAGGCGGAAAAAGATAAGGCAGATGGAATTGTGACCACGGGATTACCAGAGCATCGCAACCGATTGCTACTGGACCCCGGGACCTGGCTACGAACTGAGGAACCCTGTGGTTCATCCGAGAAGCCAACAGGTCGATGTCCAGGGTGCCCCATATCTGGTTGAAGATGGCAAGGCTGATAGACCACTCGCCTGATGAGACCCCGACGGCTCAGAAAATCGGTTGCCCTATATTCTACCCCTGGAATGTGAACAGCTGAACTGGAGGGAACGTGACGTTCCGCCCATCGCAGAATCCTTGTTCCCTTTATCATAACCTGTTTGGTGTGAGTCCCGCCTTGATGGTTTATGTAAGCCACGGCCGTGGCGTTATCCGACTGTATGTGGACTGGCTGGCTGCGAGGAGAGTCTGCCAGCGGTGAAGGGCAATAAAAATTGCCCTGATCTCCAGGAGATTGATGGGGAGAGCGGCTTCTTGGGTGTTCCAGCAGCCCTGCGCTGTGTGATATAGAAAGACCGCTCCCCAACAGAGGAGACTGCCATCGGTGGTGATGACCTACCACTGGAGAGAAGAAAGGATTTCTCTTGTAGGACTGATGCTGATAGCGTCCACCAGGTCAGGGACTGCCTCACCTTGAGAGACAGAAGCACAGGCCGGGCCAGGGAGACGGTCCTCTTGTCCCAAGCTGACAAGAGGGCCAGCTGAAGAGGAAGGGTATGGAACTGGGCAAAAAGAATGGCTTACATGGCAGCAAACATCTTCCCCAGAACTCTCATGCAGGACCATAGGGTGGAGAGGAGCTGGTCGCTTTAGAGTGCGGATCTCCTGGCAGAGGGATGAAAACTTCTCCTTTGGAAGGAAGACACAGGCTTGGGTCATGTCGAACCTCATACCCAGAAACATCAGGTGCTGAGCTGGATTAAGGTAGGACTTCTCTCTGTTGATCAACCAGCCGAGACAGACCAGAGTGATTTGAAGACTCTGGTCGCAGTCTCGGCGGGACGGCCCTTTGATCAGAAGGTCATCAAAGTAAGGAATTATGAGCTTCCCCTTGTAGCGAAGGATGGCCATGACCGCTGCCATGACCTTCGTGAACACTCTGGGGGCAGAAGCCAGGCTGAAGGGAAGGGCCGTGAACTGAAAAGATCCTCCTGGATAGCAAGCTGTAGGAATCTCTGATGCTGAACACAAACAGGAATGTGAAGATGAGCATCCTGAATGTCTACAGAACAAAGGAATTCTCCCGTTTCCATGGAGGGAGAAAAATAGATTTTGTAACTGGAAGTGACTATCGCTGACCCAGACAGCCATGCGTCCCAAAAGAGATGAAGTTGGCCTCCCACCCTGGACAGATTCCTGGTTGGAGGGAGGCCAGTCATGCCGAGGATAACCTGTTGGCGTGAGATCCTGAAGGCTTGGAAGAGCGACCAAAGGGTCGCCAGTGTAGCTGGTTTGAAGGTCGGCTTCTTCCTTTCCACTTGGGCAGAAGAGTGGTCCTGTAATGGTGAGGAAGACCCTGAAGAAGAGAAGGGTTGAAAGGAACGAAATTGAAGTGACCTTTTCCTTTTAAAAGGGCGCTTCGGTTTAGACTGGGGAAGCAAGGTGCTTTTCCCGCCGGTAGCATCCGAAATTATTTGATCCAGCTTGGATCCAAAAAGTCTAGCGCCTTGGAAGGCAAGACCATTGAGGGACCTTTTTGACGGTGGATCTGCATTCCACGCTTTCATCCTGAGAATGTGGCGTATATCAACGATGTTGCTGGTAGCCCTGGCAGAACAACCAGCCACATCTAAGGAAGCGGTAAAAAAATATTTGCCGGTATGGGCAATTTGATCTGCCAAATCTGCCATCTCATCCAGAATACCCCGACGAAGCATTCTTGCCCAAGAAGACATGGACTTTGCCACAAAGATGGGGGAAAAATGGGACACAGGGGGGCGCTGGCTAATTCAAAGGCTGATTTAGCTAAGGATTCAATCTGTCTATCCGTAGAATCCTGAAGATATGCACCGTCTGGTAGAGACAGGACTGTCTTGGAAGACAGGCGAAAAACCAGCGGATCCACATTAGGGGATTCTGCCCATTTACCAACGAGGTCTGGCCTAAAGGGATCGAGAATATCCAGCTCCTTCCTTCCTCCTGAGAAGCGCATTTCAGGGTGTTAGCAGTATTTAGATAAAATCACCTCAAATTCCCTGTGATTAGGGAAATTACGGGAAGGACGTTTTACAAAAAAAGTGCATAGTCCTCCTTTAGGCTGTGTGCACACCTTGTTTTTTTTTCGCGGTTTTTCCCCGATAAAAACGCTATAAAACCGCAAAAAAAACGCACACAATAAGCATCCCATCATTTAGAATGAATTCCGCATGTTTTGTGCACATGATGCGTTTTTTTCCGCGAAAAAAAAAAAACGCATCGCGGTAAAAACCGCAGCACGTTCATTAATTTTGCTGTTTCTTTTGCGGATTTCCCACTACAAAATGCATTGGGAAGTGTCCGGAAAAAAACACACGTCAAAACCGCATGCAGATTTCGTGCAGAAAACGTCCAGTTTTTCTCAGGAATTTTCTGCGAGAAATCCTGAACGTGTGCACATAGCCTTAGGCTCAAACTTTGGGTAATTGCCAAGATAAGGCTATTTACCATATCCTGCATCTTTGAGGTCTGTTCCGTATCAGACTCAGACTGGTAATCCACATCCCACCCAAAAACCGTCTCCGAGGAGGGGGTATGGGGTGAGGAATGCATCTGGGAGGATGCAGAGGGGCCCAGGGAAATAAGAGGAAGAACTGGAAAGAGCCCGCTTCCTTTGCTTTAAAGCCAATTCGTCCCTGTGAAGGTTGCGGTCAAGTGCATGTGAATCATCGTGAGAGGCGTTTGGAGCACTGGTGGCAGTAGACAAATGTGGAAGTCCCTCCAGGACCTGTGAAACTTTTGACAGTTCGGAGACCGACCGACATGGCAACAGGCCATTCCGGAGGGAGGGGAGTGCTCTTATCCTGGCTGTTAGAGGGCTCCTGTGGGGCAGACATGGTGGAGGGGATGCATGACAGGCAGAAAGGGGAGGATAGGCCTGAAGACCATTTCCTTTTGCAGAGGGCACAGGCGTAGTGAATTACATTGGGCTTAGAAGGGCAAGAAGAAGCCTCTCTAGGGTTGGGTATAAGTTGAGCTTGGGAATACTGCTGAGGAGGAGCCAAGACAAAAAGAAACAGAGCCTACCCGATGCCAGCGACGAGCAGAAGAAAGAACTGTGGAAGCTGTGTCCCCCTATGAGCAGAGCGTCCGCAGATCTACAGAGAGTGCAGAATATGGCTGTGTCCTCCATGTGCAGAGCGTAGGATATGGCGGCCTAAGAAAGCAGATGCAGTCTAGGCTGTGTCACCAAATCAATGAAAGTTCCCCTACTATTGTCTGGGGGTTTGGCGGGGGCGTGGCTAGAAGAGAAGGAAAAAGCCTCCTATAGAACAAAAAAAAAAATGTGCGAATTAAACATGCGGTGGTGTTAAATTAAGTGCGGGAATGGATGCGGCTAGGGGAGGGGGAGTGTCCGCAAATACGGAGTCCGGCCATGAGAAAAATGGCGGCGGCTGTTCCCTACCACTAACGCCGCCCTGTACCTTTGCGATTAAGGGGACAATGCTCCCAGGGATGACGCCTACCGCTGCAGAGGGAAAGGAGGGAGACATACCTGTGCGGTCCCGATCCCTCTGCAGTGATGAGGATAACATCAGGAGCCCTCAGGGTGGGTGAGGGTCACTGGAATCGGGGATCCTCCTTCCCGCACAGTCTCCAGACGGTGCAGAAGACTGTCAACTCTTTACAAGAAGGGGGAAGGCCACCGCTGGTGACCACAGTCTTCCTCCTAGCCCTCTTCGAGGAAAGGGGTGGGATAGGGAAAAGGCAGAGGACCGGCCAACTGGAATCACCCTGAAGCACCTGTAAAGGTGACCGGGGATTAGTTCCTGCCTTGCGGGCCCGAGAGTGAGCGATGTGTGTGACACCACACCGCTTTCTCGGTCTCATACATATGGGAAAACAGGGTGAGAAATTACACCCCATTACCCTAAGAAAAAGGAACCTGAAAAACAAAAGGGAAAAAGATTAATAAACACAAAACAGGGAACCTGCCAAGGAAAATGTGTATCTGGGTGCAGATGCATGTCTGCCTTCTACAGACACCAAGCTTAATCTGAGGTACTTTGTCGGTGGGTGTATGCTGCTGAGGAGCAATTTTCCTTTTTTGCCTAGTGTCAGCAGCATACACCCATGGTTATCTGTGTCCCCCAATGAAGCGATAAAGAAATTAAAAAGACAAAAAAGGCTTCTTTTTACCCACAAATGTGAGAATTTGTTTTCTTAACTAAAATAAAAAGCAAACAAAAAAACAAAACAAAAAAAAAAAAAAAAAAACACAGGAACTGGACAAATTCATTATTGCTATAATCATACAAACCTGGAGAATCATGGTACCAGGTAATTTGCAGCACAGAATGGACGCCGTAAAAGCAACCTACAAAAAACTATGGTGGAATTGTTTCTTAATTATTTTTTCAATTTCGCAGCATATTTTTTCTTTTTTCCAGCACACTGGATGGTACAATTTGCTCAGCAAAAACCAAACTTTCGTATGGTTATGCTGACAGAAAAAGAAAAAAAAAAATAGAACAAAAGAAGAGGAACAAACAAAATCTCAAAAGTTTACAACAGTTTGTGGCGGGAAGGAGTTAAAAGGGAGATTTTTGTGTACTCACCATAAAATCTTTTTCTCCGAGCCAATCATTGGGGGACACAGGACCATGGGTGTTATGCTGCTTGCCACTAGGAGGACACTAAGTAAACACAAAGAATTAACTCCTCTGCAGTAAACACCCCTTGACTGGCCAGTAATGACCCAGCTCGGTAGTAAAAGCAGTAGGAGGAGTATAAGAAAAACCAAGACAAATAAACTATGTCAAAAACTTAGGACCAAACCACAACAACCACCAGCCAATAGGCTAACAGGGTGGGTGCTGTGTCCCCCAATGATTGGCTCTGAGAAAAAGATTTTACGGTGAGTACACAAAAATCTCCTTTACTCCTACACCTCATTGGGGGGACATGGGACCATGGGACATCCTAAAGCAGTCCCTGGGTGAAGAGCAATTGCACTGCTAAAACCTCATGTACCACTGGCTTACTGAGGTACCGCAGTCTGCAGAATGCGCCTGCCAAGGGCAGCGTCTGCCGAAGCCTGGGTATGAACGTGATAGTGCTTTGTGAACGTATGCAGACTGGACCAAGTCCCAGCTTTGCAAAGCTGCTGTGCTGACGCCTGGTGCCGAATGTCCCAAGAAGCACCGACCGACCGAGTCGAATGCGCCTTAATCCCTGCTGGGACAGGGGTGTTCCTGATGCGTTAGGATTCCTGGATAGTGGAGCAAATCCACTTGGCTAGAGTGGCCTTTGAAGCGGGTAGACCTTTCCTATGTCCCTCCGGAAGCACTAACAGGACATCCGACTTACGGAAGGGAGCCGTGCGAGATATGTACCACCGAAGAGCTCTAACTACATCCAGAGTATGGCGAGCTTTCTTGATACGATGGGCTGGTGCAAGACAATGTCCTCATTTAGATGAAAGGAGGAGACGACTTTAGGTAGGAAAGAGGGAGAGGTCCTCAAAACGGCCTTGTCTGGATGAAAAATCAGAAAAGGGGATCGGCAAGAGAGGGCTGCCAACTCAAACTCTCCTGATTGACGTAATCGCCACAAGAAAGACCACCTTCCATGAAAGGAGGGTGTGAGATGTCCTGCAATGGCTCGAAAGGGACCTCCTGAAGAACCCCGAGAACCAAGTTAAGATCCCATGAAACCAAAGGCATTCTATAGGGAGGGCCCACTCGGGAGACTCCTTGGATGAACGTTTTAACCGGCAGTCTGGAAGCGATCTTTCGTTGGAATAGAACTGACAATGCGGACACTTGTCCCTTGAGCGAGCCTAGGGCAAAGCCTGACTCTAAACCTGATTGGAGGAACTCCAGAAAGGACGGAATGGAGAACACCAGAGGAGAACGTCCATGGGCATTGCACCATGAAAAGAAGATGCGCCAGGTGCGATGATAAATGTGCATGGATACGGGTTTCCTAGCACGAATCATGGTAGAAGAAACCTCTGGAGAGAATCCGGCTTGGGCTAAAATCCAGGATTCAACGGCCACGCCGTCAAAGACAGGGCCCCGGAGTTCTGGTGGCAAATCGGGCCCTGTGAGTGAAGATCCATGCGATCTGGGAATCGCTAGGGGAGGTTGGCCACCATTTGGACGAGTTCCGCGTACCATGCTCAACGCGGCCAGTCCCGGCGTGACAAGGATCACCAGTCTCCCCTCTGCCCTGATCTTCTTGATGACCTCCGGGAGCAGAGGAAGAGGAGGAAATATGTACGGCAGCTGGAACCGATGCCTCGACAGAACCAGAGCGTCTGCTCCGATGGCGCAAGGATTGTGGGATCGAGCAATGAACTGGGGAACCTGGTTTAGTCTTGAGGCCATGAGATCCACATCCTGCGTCCCCCAGCGAAGACAAATCTACTGGAAGACTTCCGGATGGAGGGACCACTTGCCCGAGGCAAGACCTTGGCGACTGAGGAAGTTTGCTTCCCAATTCTCCACACCCGGTATGTGGATTGCCGAGATGAGCGAATGATTGGTCTCGGCCCAGCGTAGGATGTGGGAGACTTCGAGCATGGCTGCCTTGCTGCGGGTTCCCCCTTGCTGGTTGATATACGCCACGGCTGTGGCGTTGTCGGATTGGATTCTGATGGGATGGCCTGCGAGAAGGTGGTGAAAATTGCGTAAGGCAAGTGTGATCGCTCGAATCTCCAAGAGATTGATTGTAAGATGCGACTCTCGTGTGAACCAACGACCCTGTGCCGTTTGGTGATTGAAAACTGCCCCCAGCTCAAAAAGGCTGGCATCGGTGGTCACCACTAACCAGCGCACTGGGAGAAAGGACTTCCCTTGGTTCAGGGAGGACTGTGGCGTCAACCACCTGATGGTCTGCCTGACCTGTGGGGACAGGTGAAAACGACAGTCGAGGGAGAATGGACTCCTGTCCCAGGCTAACAGAAGCGCCTGTTGCAGGGGACGGAGATGGAACTGTGCATACGGAACGGCTTCCATCGCCGCAGCCATTTTCCCGAGGATGCGCATCGCGAGGCGAATGAAGTGAGGGACTGGGCGGGAGAGCTAGCGCGCTCCCTGTTGTAAGGACAAGACCTTCTCTGAAGGGAGAATGACTAACCCGCGGGAAGAGTCCACAATCATGCCCAGGAAGCAGATTTGCTGAGCCGGCACTGGAGATTATTTCTCGAAGTTGATTTTCCAACCCAGGCGAGAAAGAATCCACAGTAATACTTACAGGCAGAATGGGACGGACCCTTGATTAATAGGTAGTCCAGATACGGAAGAACTACCACTCCCCGAGCGTGAAGAATGGCCATGACAGCTGCCATGACCTTCGTGAACACTCTGTGGGCAGTGGCAAGTCCGAAGGGCAAGGCCACAAACTGGAAGTGTTCTTCCGGGACTGTGAAGCGCAGGAACTGCTGATGAGAGGGAAAAATCGGGATGTGTAGATAAACATCCTTGATGTCTATGGATGCAAGGAACTCTCCTTTTTCCAGGGACGCGACAACGGAACGGAGCAAGTCCATCCTGAAGTGTCGGAGCTGTATGAACTTGTTTAGCAGCTTGAGGTCCAGGACAAGGAATAGGTTGGAGTAAAACCCCTTGAACCTTTGGTTGAGGGACCGGAACGATGACACCGTCCCTTTGAAGTGCCTCTATGGCCCGGAGAAGATGTGACGCCCTTGATTTGGGTGGAGAGGACTGGAAGAAGCGTGGTTTGGGGGGAAAGAAGAAAACTCGATTTTGTATCTGGAGGACACGAGCTCTCTGACCCACTCGTCGTGAACGACCGAGAGCCAATTTTGACGGAACGAAAGAAGACGTCCGCCTACTTTGACGGTGTCCGCTGGACACGTCGATGAGTCATTGTGTAGAAGGTTTAAGGGATGCGGATGCCTTAGGGCCAGAAGGTCTCGGTCTGGGTTTCCAGGAACGGTTAGGTCTGTATGAGACCTGGGAATTTCTGTTTTCCCGCCGTCCCGAATCAGGGGAAGTGGATGACCAACTGGAGTTGTTAGGAAAGGACCGGAACCGAAACAGTTGATTCCGAAAAGGCCGGGCAGGTTTTTGCTGGGGAAGAAATTTACTCTTCCCTCCGGTAGCGTCAGAAAGGATTTGGTCTAGTTTCTCCCCAAATAAACAGCCAGCTTGGTAAGGTAAAGAAGTCAGCGACTTTTTAGAAGCAGAATCTGCTCGCCAATCGCAGAGCCACAAGACCCTCCTGATGGAGATTGCGCTTGCAGCCGCTTGCTCTGCGCAATTAGCCGTATCTATGGAAGCGTTCACTACGAAATCTCCGGCCTGAGCCATTTGGTTAGCGAGTCTGGCCGCCTCTGGGGGGAGATTACTATCCTGGACGGTAGAGGTTAACACCTCTGCCAAGGCAACCATTGCCTTAGCCACCCGGGTAGCAGCAAAGGATGGAAGGAGTGCTGCTCCTGAGGCCTCAAAGACTGAGATAGGACTGTTTTGGATGCGAGTCGCGATATGGCAGGATCCACAGAAGGAGAGAGAAGCAACTCCTTCATCAGGTCTTTGGAGAAAGGATATTTAGCTTCCGTGGCTTTTTGAGCCGCAAATTGCTTATCCGGGTGTTCCCTGTGTTTTTGGACAATGTCCTGAAACTCAGGGTGATTAGCATATATCTTTTGAACGCGTTTAGTCTTTTTAAAAGACACAACATGTTCCTGAGTGGATACAGACTCCTCATCCACCATTAGTGTTTTGTTGATTGCCTCAATAAGGGAGTCAAGTGTCTCCTGACCAATAGAGGAGTCTTGGGTTAAAGATTCCTTCGACTTGTATTCCGAGTCATGTACGCTGCGACCCTTGGGGGAGCGAGAAGATGAGCTCGCAGATGCTGAAGCTCGAGCGTTTACGGGGGACGAGGGAAGGGTTCTTTTCCTGGAACCCCGAGATTCCCGCGGTACAGTACGCCCCTGTGGTCGGACGGCCCCGTACCGGTGCCAGATTCCGACGCGGTTGACAGAAGAGAGTTCTGTCTTAGGGAGGATCCCCGGAAGGAGTCCAATACCTTGACCAAGGAATCCATTGAACGTGACAGGGAAGCAGCCCACTCAGGAGGGTTAGGCTCAATGGGGTCAGTGGAGAAATTGGAGGTGGAGGCAGAAGGCGGCTGCGCACAGGCCGGGTCACAGTTCTGACACAAAGGGGTATTGTGGGCACAAGGCAACACAGAATTGCAAGTGGCACATGAAGTAAAAAACACAGTGTACTTTTTTGGAGCCGGCTGGCGGCCGCGATGCCACCCCTAATGATCGCCGCTGGCGTCTAGCCAGTGATACCTCTCCCCAGGGACCTGGACAGCACCTTCCCACGCAGGCGTGAGGAAGGGTATTAATCACCGAGGAGGATTCCGCATGCAGCTCAATCGATCCTCTTTATGCCGGGGTCTTACGGGCTGTGCCTACCGCAGGGATCTTACGGGCGTGCCTACCGCAGGGGACTTACGGCTACTGTGGGGATTACATGACGCCGTCAGGTGAGGGCTTAATTGCCCGGGAGATACACATAAGAGGTATACTCTATGTGCTCGCCATCTTACAGGGGGGAGATCAGGACCGTATAGGAACCGTCGCCCTAGCATAGATTAGGCGTGGCCAAGTCATCGCAGGAGAGGAACGGGGAGGTATACTCGCCTGTTCATTGTTCGGGGGAGAGCAGACCCTGAAAAGGAATCAGTCGCCCCTTCACTCCGTTTATTAAAAAATAAAAATTTACAGAAAATAAATGTAAGAAAATAAAAACGTTGGGGTCTGAAAACAGACCCAAGTGCCTCCTACAGACACTAAAAGAACTGGGTCATTACTGGCCAGTCAAGGGGTGTAAACTGCAGGAGGAGGAGTTAAAAAAAATCTTTGTGTTTACTTAGTGTCCTCCTAGTGGCAAGCAGCGTAATACCCATGGTTTTGTGTCCCCCAATGAGGCGTAGGAGAAAGGGTTACTACTAGGACAACCCCTTCTTAAACTAAATGTTCAGCTGAGCTCTGATAAAACAATAAAAGCTTACACTCAACTCAAGTTCCTGCACTTGTGGTTCCGGAGCTGTGATTCTGTGGAATGACATGTGATGCCCGGCGCCCAATCAGCGTTTAAGTCACCGTCTCTGCCTTTGAACAATCTGAACGTGAAAAGGAAGTCCAGGATGAGCTGCAGCACGGCTTCCTCTTCAGGTCGTGTGAAGGCAGACACAGTGACACCAGTGTCCCATCAACGCATTACAACCCCGGGGAGAGCGAGTGTCGACACTGTGGAAAAGGTGCAGGCACAGGAGGCAAGTATTGGCTTTATTATTTTATTGGGGGCATAACATTTAGCTTAAGAAGGGGTTGGCCTAGTTGGGAACAACGCCTTTAAAATGAAATAACTCGAAATACAAGAGCACAACCAAGTATTATGCTACCACAAGATGGTGGCCCGATTCTAACTCATCGGGTATGCTAGAATATGCATGTCCACGTAGTATATTGCACAGCCCACGTAGTATTTTGCACAGCCCACGTAGTATATTGCACAGCCACGTAGTATACAGCACAGAGTCACGTAGTATATTGGCCAGTCACGTAGTATATTGCCTAGCCACATAGTATAAAATAAAAAATAAACATACTCACCTTCCGAGGGGCCCCTTGTAGTCCTGGTGGCTGTGTGCGGTGCACGTGGCAGCTTTCGGTCCCAGGGTTGGTATGAGCGCAGGACCTGTGATGACGTAGCGGTCACATTACCGTGACGTCATGGAAGGTCCTTCTCGCATAGCATCCCTGGCACCGGAGCCTGACGCTTGCACTGCTGAGGACACCGCGCACGTCGGAGGGTGAGAATAACGTTTTTTTTTTTTTTAAATTATTTGTAACATTAGATCTTTTTACTATTGATGCTGCATACGCATCATCAATAGTAAAAAGGTGGTCACACAAAGTTAATAGCTGCGTTAATGGAGTGCGTTACACCGCGGCATAACGCGGTCCATTAACGCTGCCATTAACCCTGTGTAAGGGCTGACTGGAGGGGAGCATGGAGGCATGGAGCGGGCACTGACTGCGGGGAGGAAAGAGCGGCCATGTTGTCGGCGGACTGTGCCCGTCGTTGATTGGTCGTAGCAATGGTCTTGGGGGTTTTGCCACGACCAATCAGCGACTTGGATTCCCATGACAGACAGAGGCCACGACCAATGAATTATCCGTGACAGACAGAAGGAAATGACCCTTAGACAGTGTGTGTGTGTTTGTGTGTGTGTATATATATATATATATATATATATATATATATATATATATATATATATATATATATATATATATATATATATATATGCACACGTACACGCACATACATACATATATATTAAATTGCAACTTCACCAACCTTTATTCCCATTAGCTTCCTAAATTTTACATTTTGGTCCTTGTTTCCAAAATTGAGTTTCTCCCATATTTCAGCAGACTGCGATTTGTCCTGAAATGAAAAATGAGCAAAAAACAACGATGTAAAGCTTCACTGCTGCAACTATCATCCCCAGAAAACAATTTTTAATTAGATTTATACAGCTATATAACCATCCTATCATAATCATAGTTATTGGTGTATTTACACATCATGCTATTCAGGAAGATTATTTTCTTGTTTGTACAAGGGTGAATTCTGCTGGATTACATCTGCATTTCTTATTCGATTAGGTTTTCATTTACAATAAAACAAACTGCCACAGTTTTTAACAGTATGGCAGGATAAGATTGACTGCAGTCTATATATGGAAACTTGGCACTCAAGTATGATAAATAGAGATTAAATTTTATTAGTGATGTTACACAGAAAATAAGACATTTCGATCTACAAGTTGAAGTGCATCTCCTGAGTAGCAGAGGATATCGCATAGCGCTGCTCTGTACAAGCAGTGATTACTTATCCATCAGACTGATGAAGGTCAAGTTGTAAACTGAAACTTCTCTATTTTCTGGATAATACCACAAAGAAAATGTCATCTCTATTTATGACACTTGATTGCAAAGTTTCTATATATTTTTTAAAAAAAAAAAATTTCCTCCTGAAATACTTTCATTAAAACTCTCACCCCTTCTTTCTTGCCTTGCCAAAGCATCTTTCGTTTTTTCTCTTGCTCTGCAAACCTCATTGGATTAACTGCTGCTGGATTATAATAACTAGGAACAGAGATTCCAGTTTCTGCCAATGCCTTGGCTTGCAATGCGGCCATCTGAGCTGCCATAGCTATCTGAGGAGTCACTTGAGTTCCAGATGCCAACAATGCTGCAACGTTCAGAACAGACCCACCACCGGCAGCAGCAACTGAAGAAAAAGGGAAGAAGAAAATAAGTAACGTTCATATGCAACTTTACTAGTGTTTGAATAACCCACTCAAAGGGAATCCATTACGAGATTTTTGCTCCCCCATGTGAGACCACCATGATGTATGGTAAAAGACCGAATTCCAGCAACGTATTACTTTACTGCTTGCTACAGTTTAGATAAAAATCAAGATTTTATCTGCTATAAATCTACCAGTTCTCTGAATAACCCCGCACACACCACCGATTGGCAGATTTCTGTGTACACTTGTGCATAGCCAAATCAGTGGTGGGGGCAGGGTTATACAGAGCTCAGGAGTATGGAGGACTACATGGCAGCAAGTTTATTTGTGCTCTAGAGGTAATATTCTTCTGATAAAACAGGCCATTAAGTGATGAGGGTCTGTCTACATCATGCTGTTCTCAGAATAGATGGCAAAAAACATTTTAAACTTAAAAGGGTTTTCCACACGAACAAAGGTAATTGTAATCAACATATTAAAATCGATAGATCTTTGAATATTAAGTTCCACAATTGCATGTGTTCATTGAAATGCCCCTGTGGTGACAATCTTATAAATGTTCCTGTGCTGTGTACTGTCTGACCATGCAGGAACCTGGTCTGATCATACCACATCTCTTGGGCAGGTGGAGGGGGTGCAAAAGAGTATACTGACATTACAGCAGGGGTTTGCAGCTGGTTCTTTGAGGTAAAACAGGGATTTTTGTGCACTCACCGTAAAATCATTTTCTCTGAGCCACTCATTGGGGAACACAGGACCGTAGGTGTATGCTGTTGCCACTAAGAGGCTGACACTGAGTTAGTACAGAGATAGTTAGCTCCTCTGCAGTATACACGCTCATGCTGCCTCCCAGAGAACCAGTTCAGTGCAAAAGCAGGAGAACATTAACAACATATAAAAGTACAACATGACGAACTAACGAAAAACACTAGGGTGGGTGCTGTGTCCCCCAATGAATGGCTCGGAGAAAAGAATTTTACGGTGAGTACACAAAAATCCCTGTTTCGCCTTCGTCTCATTGGGGGACACAGGACCGTAGGACATCCCAAAGCAGTCACTGGGTGGGGAAACAACAGAAAACATCAGGCTTCACGTAACTGCCGCCTAGATGCGCGCCACTGCAACCTGCAGAATTCTTCTGCCCAGCCCCGCATCAGCTGAAGCTTGAGTATGAACATTATAGTATGTAGGCTGGACCAAGTTACAGACCTGCTCTGCAGACGCCCAATGAAAAATTGCCCAGGAAGCACTCACTGACCGAGTCGAGTGTGCCCTGATCCCCACTGGGATAGGCTTACCTCTGATGCGGTAGGACTACTGAATGGTGGAACGAATCCACCTAGCTATCGTGGCCTTTGAAGCGGCTAGACCCTTCCTGTGATCTTCAGGAAGCACGAACAAAGAATCCAACATTCGGAAGGACGCAGTCCTCGAGACGTACCTTCTCAGAGCTCTGACTACATCCAGAGTATGGAGAGCTCTTTCCAATCTGTGGACTGGTGGATGACCAAGAACGGAGGACGGCAAGATAGAGCCGCCAACTCGGAAACGCGGCGGATAGAAGTGATGGTCACAAGAAAGGCCACCTTCCAAAATAGGAGTGACAGGGGAATCTCACTGAGGGGGCTCAAGGGGGGAAACCCTCAGAACGTCCAGTACCAGGTTTAAATCCCATGAATCCACAGGGGCCCTGTACGGAGGAACAGTGTGGGCCACTCCTTGAAGAAAGGTCTTAACCTGTGGTCGGGAAGCTAAAGTCTTCTGAAAAAGGATGGAAAGCGCAGAGACCTGGCCCTTCAGGGAACTAAGAGCCAGGCCCGAATCCAGTCCTGCCTGAAGGAAGGCCAAAATGGAAGGCAGGGAAAAGGACATAGATGAAACGCGGTTGGACTCGCACCAACGGAAGTAAGCGTTCCAGGTACGATAGTAGATCCTGGAAGACGAAGGCTTCCGAGCCTGAATCATGGTGTGAATCACCCGGTCCGAAAGGCCGGATGCTCTTAGAACTGCGGTCTCAACAGCCATGCCGTTAAACTGAGCGACCGAGAATTCGGGTGGCAGATCGGACCCTGAAACAGCAGATCGGGCCTGTCTGGAAGGCGCCAGGGAGCGTCCGCGAGAAGATTGACAAGCTCCGCGAACCAAGCTCTTCTGGGCCAATCTGGGGCAATCAGAATGACCGGCACCCCTTCCGCATTGATCTTCTTCAACAGTTTGGGAAGTAATGGAAGGGGTGGGAACAGGTAGGGCAGCACGAACTGTGACCAACGAATGGCCAGAGCGTCGACGCCCACTGCGAAACCTTCCTGTTCATTCGAGACGCCGTGAGATCCACATCCGGAGTCCATCATCGAAGACAAATTTGATGGAAGACCTCCAGATGCAAGGACCATTCCCCTGCCGCGCGGCCCTCGCGGCTGAGGAAGTCGGCGCGGCCCAATTGTCCACGCCGGGGATATGCACAGCGGATATCACCGGAACCGTTGCCTCTGCCCAGAGGAGGATCTTGGATACCTCGGCCAAGGAGCTCCGAGTCCCCCCTTGATGGTTGACATATGCCACCGCCGTGGCATTGTCCGTCTGGATTCGGATTGGAAGACCCCTGAGAATCCTTTCCCAGTGACGAAGGGACAGAAAAATGGCCCAGATCTCGAGGACATTGATCGGCAAGGTTGCCTCCTGCGCTGATCAGCGGCCCTGTACAGTCAGGTGGTGAAACACCGCACCCCAGCCGAGCAGGCTGGCGTCCGTCGTCACCACCTGCCAGTGAACTGGAAGGAAGGACCTGCCCTGGGAGACAAGAGGTGATGTGAGCCACCAGTTGAGAGACCGTTTGACCTGGGGAGAGAGTCGGATCGGGCGGTCCAGGGAGAAGATGGACCTGTTCCACTGAGACAGGATGGCTTGCTGAAGAGGTCGCGAGTGAAATTATGCGAAGGGAATCGCTTCCAATGTTGCTACCATCCTCCCCAAAACCTTCATGGCCGATCGGAAGGAGGTAGACCGAGGGCCCTGGAGCACGCGTATGTCCCGACGAAGGATGGATCTCTTGTCTTCGGGAAGAAAGACCTCCGTCTGACGAGTGTCGAAGAGCATGCCCAGAAAGATGACGCGCTGAGAAGGAATAAGGTAGGACTTCTTCCGGTTGACCAGCCACCCGAAGATTGCCTTGTGCAGGCATGTACTACGGAGGACAGAGAATGAACTTCAATCCAATATTGCAGCCAGCGGGTAAGGAAAGGGTGAATCAAAAACCCCAAAACCCCGCCTCCATGGCTGAAGATTGTTCCCTCCAAATTCAGGTGACAGTGTCCCTTTAAATGTTCTTCCAATTGTCCCATCCACAGGAACATGGATCTTGCTACTGATGTGGCTGCGATGTTAGTCTTTATTAAAGCTGCTGAGGTCTCCCAGGCTCGACGTAAAAGGATATCCGCCTTGCGGTCCATTGCATCCTTGAGGCTAGATGAATCCTCAAAAGGTATGGATGTCTTTCTTGCCACCTTGGCTATGGGAACATCTACTTTAGGAATTTCTTCCCATATCTTGATCTCTTCTGGATCAAAAGGAAGACTGTTTTTAAACTCTCGGGACATCACCAATCTACGTTCCTCATCTTTCCATTCCTGTGTTATCATACGACGAATGTGTTCGCTCACTGGGAACCCTGTCTGTTCTTGATACGCGAGACCTCCAAACATCCCCCCCGGGAGGAAGCGGTTCAACCAAGGAGCCCGTCCGCTCGACTGGTCTCTGGGAAGTTTCTGCCTCGGGCTACTATTGCGGGGGAAGGATATTGGTCTTAGCCGCACAGTCCCCCAAGCCCTCCGGACTGGTGAGTTTTCGTGCTGTACAGCGCTGTTTTCTCTCGTGTGTCCCTCCATGCAGGGACAGGAAAAAATTTAAAGGAAAGGGGGCGGAGTGGGACCTTTTAACCCCTTTACCCCCAAGGGTGGTTTGCACGTTAATGACCGGGCCAATTTTTACAATTCTGACCACTGTCCCTTTATGAGGTTATAACTCTGGAACGCTTCAACGGATCCCAGTGATTCTAACATTGTTTTCTCGTGACATATTGTACTTCATGACAATGGTAAAAATTCTTTGATAGTACCTGCGTTTGTGAAAAAAAACGGAAATTTGGCGAAAATTATGAAAATTTCGCAATTTTCCAACTTTGAATTTTTATGCAATTAAATCACAGAGATATGTCACACAAAATACTTAATAAGTAACATTTCCCACATGTCTCCTTTACATCAGCACAATTTTGGAACCAAAATTTTTTTTTGTTAGGGAGTTATAAGGGTTAAAAGTTGACCAGCAATTTTTCATTTCTACAACACCATTTTTTTTTAGGGACCACATCTCATTTGAAGTCATTTTGAGGGGTCTATATGATAGAAAATACCCAAGTGTGATACCATTCTAAAAACTACACCCCTCAAGGTGCTCAAAACCATATTCAAGAAGTTTATTAACCCTTCTGGTGCTTCACAGGAATTTTTTGAATGTTTAAATAAAAATGAACATTTAACTTTTTTTCACAAAAAATTTAATTCAGCTCCAATTTGTTTTATTTTACCAAGGGTAACAGGAGAAAATGGACCCCAAACATTGTTGTACAATTTGTCCTGAGTATGCCAATACCCCACATGTGGGGGTAAACCACTGTTTGGGCGCATGGCAGAGCTCGGAAGCGAAGGAGCGCCATTTGACTTTTCGATGCAAAATTGACTGGAATTGAGATGGGACGCCATGTTGCGTTTGGAGAGCCCCTGATGTGCCTAAACATTGAAACCCCCCACAAGTGACACCATTTTGGAAAGTAGACCCCCTAAGGAACTTATCTAGAGGTGTGGTGAGCACTTTGACCCACTAAGTGCTTCACAGAAGTTTATAATGTAGAACCGTAAAAATAAAAAATCATATTTTTTCACAAAAATTATCTTTTCGCCCCCAATTTTTATTTTCCCAAGGGTAAGAGAAGAAATTGGACCCCAAAAGTTGTTGTACAATTTGTCCTGAGTACGCTGATAGCCCATATGTGGGGGTAAACCACTGTTTGGGCGGATGGGAGAGCTCGGAAGGGAAGGAGCGCCGTTTGACTTTTCAATGCAAAATTGACTGGAATTGAGATGGGACGCCATGTTGCGTTTGGAGAGCCCCTGATGTGCCTAAACATTGAAACCCCCCACAAGTGACACCATTTTGGAAAGTAGACCCCTTAAGGAACTTATCTAGAGGTGTGGTGAGCACTTTGACCCACCAAGTGCTTCACAGAAGTTTATAATGCAGAGCCGTAAAAATAAAACAAAATTTTTTTCCCACAAAAATTATTTTTTTAGCCCCCAGTTTTGTATTTTCCTGAGGGTAACAGGAGAAATTGGACCCCAAAATTTGTTGTCCAATTTGTCCTGAGTACGCTGATACCCCGTATGTTGGGGCGAACCACCGTTTGAGTGCATGGCAGAGCTCGGAAGGAGCGCCATTTGGAATGCAGACTTAGATGGAATGGTCTACAGACGTCACATTGCGTTTGCAGAACCCCTAATGTACCTAAACAGTAGAAACCCCCCCACAAGTGACCCCATATTGGAAACTAGACCCCCCCAGGGAACTAATCTAGATGTGTTGTGAGAACTTTGAACCCCCAAGTGTTTCACTACAGTTTATAACGCAGAGCCGTGAAAATAAAAAATCTTTTTTTTCCCACAAAAAATCTTTTTTAGCCCCCAGTTTTGTATTTTCCCAAGGGTAACAGGAGAAATTGGACCCCAAACGTTGTTGTCCTATTTGTCCTGAGTACGCTGATACCCCATATGTTGGGGTAAACCCCTGTTTGGGCACACAGGAGAGCTCGGAAGGGAAGAAGCACTGTTTTACTTTTCCAACGCAGAATTGGCTGGAATTGAAATCGGACCCCATGTCGCGTTTGGAGAGCCCCTGATGTGCCTAAACAGTGGAAACCCCCCAATTATAACTGAAACCCTAATCCAAACACATCCCTAACCCTAATCCCAACAGTAACCCTAACCACACCTCTAACCCTGACACACTCCTAACCCTAATCCCAACCGCAAATGTAATCTAAACCCTAATTGTATCTTTAGCCCCAACCCGAACCCTAACTTTAGCCCCAACCCAAACTGTAGCCCCAACCCTAGCCCTAACCCTAGCCCTAATGGGAAAATGGAAATAAATAAATTTTTTTAATTTTTCCCTAACTAAGGGGTGATGAAGGGGTGTTTGCTTTACTTTTATAGCGGGTTTTTTAGCGGATTTTTATGATTGGCAGCCATCACACACTGAAAGACGCTTTTTATTGCAAAATATATTTTTTGCATTACCACATTTTGAGAGCTATAATTTTTCCATATTTTGGTCCACAGAGTCATGTGAGGTCTTGTTTTTTGCGGGACGAGTTGACGTTTTTATTGGTAACATTTTCGGGCACGTGACATTTTTTGATCGCTTTTTATTCCGATTTTTGTGAGGCAGAATTACCAAAAACCAGCTATTCATGAATTTCTTTTGGGGGAGGCGTTTATACCGTTCCGCGTTTGGTAAAATTGATAAAGCAGTTTTATTCTTCGGGTCAGTACGATTACAGCGACACCTCATTTATATCATTTTTTTATGTTTTGGCGCTTTTATACGATAAAAACTATTTTATAGAAAAAATAATTATTTTTGCATCGCTTTATTCTCAGGACTATAACTTTTATTTTTTTGCTGATGATGCTGTATGGCGGCTCGTTTTTTGCGGGACAAGATGATGTTTTCAGCGGTACCATGGTTATTTATATCTGTCTTTTTGATCGCGTGTTATTCCACTTTTTGTTCGGCGGTATGATAATAAAGCATTGTTTTTTGTCGCGTTTTTTTTTTTCTTACGGTGTTTACTGAAGGGGTTAACTAGTGGGCCAGTTTTATAGGTCGGGCCGTTACAGACGCGGCGATACTAAATATGTGTACTTTTATTGTTTTTTTTTTTTTATTTAGATAAAGAAATGTATTTATGGGAATAATATATATATTTTTTTTCATTATTTTGGAATATTTTTTTTACACATTTGAAATTTTTTTTTAAAAACTTTTTTACTTTGTCCCAGGGGGGGACATCACAGATCGGTGATCTGACAGTTTGCACAGCACTCTGTCAGATCACCGATCTGATAGGAGTGCAGGCTGCTTCACAGTGCTTGCTCTGAGCAGGCTCTGTGAAGCCACCTCCCTCCCTGCAGGACCCGGATCCGCGGCCATCTTGGATCCGGGCCTGGAACAAGCAGGGAGGGAGGTAAGACCCTCGCAGCAATGCGATCACATCGCGTTGCTGCGGGGGGCTGAGGGAAGTCCGCAGGGAGCCCCCTCCCTGCGCGATGCTTCCCTGCACCGCCGGCACATCGCGATCATCTTTGATCGCGGTGTGCCAGGGGTTAATGTGCCGGGGGCGGTCCGTGACCGCTCCTGGCACATAATGCCGGATGTCAGCTGCGATAGGCAGATGACACCCGGCCGCGATCGGCGGCGCTCCCCCCGTGAGCGCCGCCGATCGCGCTGGACGTACTATCCCGTCCATGGTCATAGGGGCCCACCCCACATGGACGGGATAGCACGTCCGATGTCAGAAAGGGGTTAACCTCTCGTGTTGTTTTCCTGTCCCTCCAAGGAGGAGGAGGAGGAAGTCCTCCAGTGTGCTGTCAGGGGGACGTCCTGGAAATATCGTAGTTACTCACCGATAACGGTATTTCTCTGATCCCATGACGGCACCACGGAGAGAGAGGGATCCGCCCTCAGGGACAGGAAACCCACAGGTTAAAAAGGCGGGACCTCTCTTCCACCTCAGTTTGGTTTACAGAGCCTTGACAGGACTTCAGCTGTAACTTAAATGGTTATTAAACAACAAAATAATTAAATCTTTCCTTTTATTTTGCGACACCTCGTGACTAAACATTAGTAGTGTGCACAATCACGCGTGAAAAGGAGGGAATATACGGGTGCCGTCATGGGATCAGAGAAATACCGTTATCGGTGAGTAATTACGATATTCTCTTACCCCCATGACGGCACCACGGAGAGAATTTCATAGAATGTATATTAGGGTGGGATTACTGCCTCCAGAACCCTCCTACCAAAGGTTAGGTCTGAAGAGCAGGATAGGTCCAGTTGGTAGTGTTTGAGAAATGTAGAGGGAGAAGACCAAGTGGCTGCTCTACATATCTGGTCAATCGATGCTCCTGCCCGCTCTTCCCAAGAGGTTGATACCGATCTGGTTGAATGAGCTTTGATCCCTTCTGGAGCAGCTTCATTGGACGAGGCGTATGCTAGTGATAGCCTCCCTTACCCATCTCGCCAATGTTGCTTTTGACGCTTTGTGCCCTTTATTTGGACCCTGAAAACAGACACCTGCCTTTCCTACACTCCCTTGTGGCTGTTATATATTGGGTCAAGCATCTCTTAAGATCTAGTGTGTGTAGGGACTTCTTTCGTTTTTGGGATTTGGGCAAAACGATGGTAAGGATATTTGCTGAGATCTATGAAAACGTGATGCTACCTTGGGCAGGTAAGACGGGTCAGTCCTAAGGACTACTCTTCTAGTATCTGGGTTAGAGGCGGGTAAGCTGAGAGAGCCTGCAAGTCACTAATTCTGCGTCCTGAGGTTAATGCTACCAGGAGAGAGGTTTTCAGGGAGATTATCTTTAAGGAAGCTTGAGACAAGGGTTCAAAAGGCGCTTTCGTGAGTGCAGAAAGTACCAGGTTTAGGTCCCAGGGAGGCGAAGTGTGGTGTATGACTGGTTTAGACCTAATTGAAGCTTTTACAAACCTTTTTATCCAGTGATTCCCTGCTAGGTCACAGTTGTATAAGGCACCCAATGCTGCAATTTGAACTTTAAGGGTACTTGTTGCTAACCCTTTTTCTAATCCTTTCTGAAGGAGTACTAGCACTTCCTTAATTGGGATTTTCCCCGACACACTGACATTTGGATTAGAGAAGAACTTCTTCCAGACCTTGCCATATGCTCTGGTAGTTACTGGTTTCCTACTGGACAAGAGTGTTGAAATTAAATTTCAGGAAAACCCCTTTTTTGCTAAAAGTTCCCTCTCAAATTCCATGCTGTCATGTGTAGGTTTTTTACTCGTGGATGGTTTATTGGCCCTTGGCGTAGAAGATTTTGGATGTCTGGGAGAACCCATGGCTCTGTTACCGACATCAAGCGTAACCATGCAAACCACGTTCTCTTTGGCCAGAACGGGGCTATCATAAACACTCTTGCCCTGTGCTCCCGGATTTTCTTCAGAACTAATGGAATTAATGCTATCGGATGAAAGGTATAAGCCAGTTGGAAGTTCCAGGGAATCAGAAAAGCATCTAGGGTCACTGGGTTCCCCCGTGGGTCGATTGAGCAAAATTTCTGTGTTTTCCGGTTTAGATAGTTTGCGAACAAATCTATTTCCGGTACTCCCCAGCAAGCTACGATGCGGTTGAATATCTCTTGGTTCAACTCCCATTCCCCCTGTCTTAACTGTGTTCTGCTTAAAAAAATCTGCCACCTGGTTCTCTGTCCCTTTGATGTGAAGGGCTGACAGAGAATACAGATTGGTTTCTGCCAATGTCAAGATAGATTTTGTCACTTCCATCAACGAGCGGGACCTTGCTCCCCCCCTGGTGATTGAGGTATGCCGCCACCACCACCCTGTTGTCTGATAGTACTCTTACATGATGGGAACGGAGGAAAACTAGGAAGTGTTCAAGTGCGTATTTTACCGCCAAGAGTTCTTTCATTTTTGATGAGTTTTCTGTTTCTGACCAAGGGCTTTGGGCAATTTGATCTTTCAAATGAGCCCCCCCAACCCCATGCGCTCGCATCCGTGGTTAGGGTTACCGAAACTGGCCATACCCATGGAACCCCCCTGGTTAAGTTGGTCGGGTCTATCCACCAACCTAGGTCTATCCAACAACCTATTGTTCGTGAGATTTTTAAGCGCTTTTCTAAATCCCCTTTTAATCGGAGTTGTGCTTCCAGTATCTCCCACTGGAAATCTCTGGAGTGGTACTGGGCCCATTGGTCTGCTGGCATACAGGCTGTCATTGACCCTAACACAGACATTGCCTTACGTAAAGTGATGACTGGAGAAAGCCTTATTTGAGTTATTAGTTGATTCATGTTAACTTTCGTCCCTTTGAAGACGACATTCTTGTTTTGTCGAATCTATCATTATTCCTTAGTACTGTTGTATTTGTACTGGAATAATTCTGGATTTTTCTAGATTCAACATCCAACCCAAATTTGACAAGGTTGTCATCACATTGTCTAGCTGTTGACTGCAATAGTGTGAGAATCTGCCCACTACCAGGAGATCGTCCATATATGGGACTATTAGCACGTCTTGCTCCCTTATATGGGCCATCACTTATGCCATCAGTTTCGTAAATACTCTCGGGGCTACAGCAAGGCCGAATGGGAGAGCTCTGAACTGATAATGTTTCAGTTCCCCTTGCATTATCACCGCCACTCAGGTATTTCTGGTAACTGGGATGGATAGGCACATGGTAGTATGCGTCTTTCAGATCGACTACAGTCATGAAACAACACAGGTTTTTATTGTTTCCATCTTGAAACTTTGGGTCACTAGATATTTGTTCAATTTTTTTCAGGATTATAATTGTTCTGAATGTCCCATCTGGCTTTGTTCGGAGAAAAAGAGGAGAATAAAATCCCGTATCTTTCTCCTGTTGTGGGACCTCCTCTGTAGGACATTCTTTGCGAGTAGACTGTATATTTCCTTTTGTAGGGCCAGTTGTTCGACCTCTGCATTTCTCTGTGGTGTTATCATGAAATGGTTGCGTGGCATTGTATGGAATCTCAATTTTAGACCTGTCCTTATTATACTCAGTGTCCACTCGCTCCCTGATATTTTTTCCCAGGCTTGAAGGAAGTATGTTAGTCTTCCTCCCACCTGGGGCGCACCTTCATTGGGATTGCTTCTTGTCCGGTTTGTTAAACATGAAGCCTCTGCCTTTAAATGTTTTATCTTCCCATCCTTCTTTTTGATTTTTTGGAGGACGTTTACACATGAACTTCCTACCCCGAAAGGGCCGTTTGTAAGATTGGTTAAGAAACCCTGGGAAGGCTTTCTTTTTGTCTACGGCCTTCGAGGATATCATCTAGGGTAGGCCCAAACAAAAATTCTCCCTCACATGGTATGGAGCATAATTTTGCTTTTGTTTGTAGGTCTCCTGGCCAGCATTTGAGCCATAATGCTCTTCTGGCTGTATTAGAAAATTAAGCTGACCTTCCCGTCAGTCTCACTGAGTCTATGGAAGCGTCTGCCAAATATGCAGCAGCACCCCTCATTACCGACACGGAATCCAATATTGTTTCCCGTGAGGTTTTGTTCCTCAATTGAGATTCTAGGTGGTCCAGCCACACCATCAATGCTCTTTCCGTGCATGTAGCGGCTATTCCTGGTTTTAAACCCCCGCTAGCTGCTTCCCAGTAGCCTTTTAAGAACACCTCGGCCTTCTTGTCCATAGAGTCCTTAAGGGTCCCCATATCCTCAAAGGGTAACGCAAATTTTTTAGAGGCCTTCGCAATAGCGACATCTATTTTAGGTGCTTTTCCCCAAGAAGAACATGCAGGGTCGTCGAACGGATATTTTCTCTTTGGGGCTAGGAGGACTTTCTTGTCTGGCCTCTTCCACTCTTTTTTATTAGGGTCTGAATTTTTTCGTTCAACGGAAATGCCCGACGTTTTCTCTGCTCTAAGCCGCTGAACATAAGGTCTTCTGACATTTTTTTTGTACCGAGTGTCTGCTAGCCCCATAGTTGTTCTAACCGCTTTTATTAGCGCATCTGTTTCTTCTATAGGGAAACAGTTACGACCACTCTCTGATGATGTCGAGCATGATGAAGAGGACAGGGAACTATCAGAACTATATTGGATACTGTGTTCCTCACTAGAACTGGGATCCGGCGATTTACGTCTCGATTTGCATTTCCTTTCAAGGCTTTTTGCGTTTTTCAACGCATCTTCCACCTGAGATTTAATCAGTTCTTTAAGGACGGATACAAATCTTGGGGATTCTTCACTTAAAGTTCTCTATGCAAATAGAGTTTTTTGACCCATGTGGTAGGTAAACCTGCAGAGCAGATTGCACACACTTTGTGCTTAGTTTTCCCCGTACATTTCTTTCCCTAGGGACACAACAAAAAAACCCTATTTAGAATATGGACATTTCCGGAGTTCGCTTACCCTCCTGATATGAGGGAGGTACCGGTTCAGGTCTTGGAGATGCGTCCTCAATTTGAACCGTTGCCTTCCTTCTGGATCCACTGGAGCCTCTGCTGCGTTGTGATCCAGAGCTGTGGCGCTGAGTAGGCTGTGGTTGCGGGTCCTGCTGCGGGCGTTTTTTCGGTAGGGGTTGCAGAATTTCTTCTGCGGGTTGCTCTGATCCACTCATGGTGAAAATAGCTGAGTAGCGATTCTAGGCTGCTCAGCTGTTTAAATCCCCCGCAGCGCCATTAGCTTCCGGTTTCCAGGCGCCCCTGCGCTGACCCGGAAGTACTCCCGCTGCGCCTGCGCACTAAACTGTGGCAAGTCTCGCACGCCACTAGAGCCTCTGCTGCACGCCATGCTGGCCGCCAGCGCCTGGGGGTATCGGAAGTGCCGCCGCAGCCGCCTCCATATCGTCTGTTCCTGTCGGTGGCCGCCGCCACCATTCCCCCAGGGCCCCAGACCGGCGGTAATTTACCAGGTAGCCGCTGCTACCTATTACCGGTCGTGTGATAAAAGGGAAGAGGCAGACCAGATTCCTCTTTCCTGCACCTACTCAGGGCCCGCCGACCCCTGATTGTGCCCTCGGGGACGAAGATCCACCTTGACCGCGGCAGGGCCCCCCGCTGCTTGAATCCGGTCAGATGGTCCCCGCTATCCCGCGATGCAGGTATGTTCACCTGTAGGTTCCCCGTCAGGGACAGGAAACCGAACTGAGGTGGAAGAGAGGTCCCGTCTTTTTAACCTGTGGGTTTCCTGTCCCTGAGGGCGGATCCCTCTCTCTCCGTGGTGCCGTCATGGGGGTAAGAGAAAAGAGGTTAGATTATACTCACCCAGAGGCGGTTCTGCTGCAGTCCTGCCCGATGGGCATCGCGGTCCAGGGCCTCCTATCTTCTAACGATCACGTCCTCTTCTTGTCTTCACGCTGCGGCGCAGGCATACTTTGTCTGCCCTGTTGAGGGCAGAGCAAAATACTGCAGTGCGCAGGCCCTCTCTGACCTTTCCCGGCGCCTGCGAACTGCAGTACTTTGCTCTGTCCTCAACAGGGCAGACAAAGTACGCCTGCGCCGGAGCTGCGGTGTTAAGACAAGAAGAGGATGTGATCGTAAGAAGATGGGAGGCCCCAGGCCGAGACGCCCATCGGACCGGACCGCAGCAGGACCGCCCCTGGGTGAGTATAATCTAACCTCTCTTTTTCATCTTTCAGGTTACATCGGGGGCTTATCTACAGCATTCCAGAATGCTGTATAAGCCCCTGATACCGGTGGGCTTAGCTCAACTTCCATTTTGGGGGTGGCAGGTTCCCTTTAACAACACTTAATGCCCATTACTGTAAACAGTAAAGGACACATTTTACCACTAACTTTAGATGCTGTATAATAAATATTGGGCTTTACCTGCTGCTATTTCTTGCTGTTTTTGCTTTTCAACCATTTCTTTTTCACGTTGCTCTTGGAGTTTCTTCGCCCTCTCTAATCTGGAAGAAAGAAATAATGGTTGTAAACTTATGTTCGGAGAAGTACAGAACACAAATTACCCTGTAACATTTTTACCTTCTAGCCAGTGCTTCTTGTGCATCCATTGCAGTATTTCTTCCTCGAAATGGTGGTGGACTAGGTGGTGTCCGGCTTCGGCTTCTACTGTGCCTTCTAGGTTTGTCAAGTCTCTTCTTTTTTTCACTAGAAGGTATCAAAACAAATCACTTAATTGAAAGTTATACACAAGCACACAATACAAGTTAATGAATTTGGAAACGTACCGACTCCTGCTTCTACTCTTACTCCTGTGGCGGTGCCTGGATCTAGATCTTGAACGAGATCGAGGGCGCCTTTTACGATCTCGGCTCCTCGATCGGGACTTTCTTCTGTCACGGCTTTTACTACGGTGACGCCTGTAACATTAACCGTTCTGTTAAGGATTGGTTACGAGCCATTGTTATATGATATGGTTAAATTAATATTACTAAAAAATTGAAAACATTTGCTCTCAGATGTAAAAGCATGTAAGGCAGTTCAGGTGACATTACAATAAGCTGCCATGTGTGTACAACACTAAACAATTTCTGATCATTATATGACTTGTATCCTGCATTACCATTGGTTTTCCCCCCTCTGCATGGTCTCTAATTTTTTAGTACTCTCAGAGCTAGTGGGCAGACTGCCTGCTATGTTCTCATACACACAGTGATGGATACATGCGCTCGTGTCTATGAAGCATACGTTCAGAATCTGCAGCAGCATGGAGGACAATATATAAAGAACATCGTAACTGTGAACCCAGGACTGAGCCGAGATTAACATTTGTTACAAATCACTAGCCTTGTGGGTGTCTCTCACTCCTCTCTCCTTTTCCATCTATAGATTTCAATTGGCAACTCTAATCTGACAACTCAGTGAGTTGGACTTGGATTTAATTTTGACTAAGACTTATTTTTACTCAAAAATAAAAATGATTAGTTCAAGTAGCATAAGTAGAAAAAGAAGAGGCATATCAGTGGAGTAAGAAACCCTTTACTCTGATAAGATATAATACAAAGTTTGGTATATTAGTTTGAACAATTTATGCAAAGTTTTAGAATTGAAAGCAATTTTTTTTTTTTTTAATTATTTAATCTGGAGGTCGTAAGAAGAAAAAAAGTCTGCAGTCACAATGAGACTGCCGAATTGCGACAGCATGCAATGTTGTCATTTACCTGCATGAACAGATGGTCACGTGACCACATTTATGTGATGTGTATACATGCAGTCAAGTGCCATCTACTGTCATCACACTTCTCTAAATTGTCTTCTATTGAGAGAAACCAGGCGAGTCTGGCTGGCATAGGACCAAAAGTATTTTAATCAGATACATATGGTCACATGCACTGGGAATACAGGGAAATTGTGAGCATGGTCAATGTACACTGTCACGATGTGTTTGCAGTCACTAAGTGACTGCAGTTTTCTTTTCAGTCTGGACAACCACTGACTTTTACAGGGCTTAAGTGCTATGGATTATAAAAAGTTGTGTGTATTTAAGTTTAAAATGCCAAGAAAAGAATGCATAATAAATTAAAACAAGAAATGACACATTAGAAGCTCAATAAAGCTTACCGGTCACGTGAACGAGACCTGGAATGACTTCTACCTCTAGACGATCTCTTTTCTTTACGTCGATGTCTTTCCTCTCCATTTTCTGATGAATTAAGCCTCTCCCTCACTTTGTCTGTATGCTCTTTATCAAAGTCATCAGATCTGTGTTTCTTGGAGGATTTGTCTTTGGATTCATATCTTCTTGCCTGTTTTAACAAGAAGTTGGTTCTTTCAGGAAAATAGTGCAACAAAAAGAGTTAGTATGAGTGTCAAATGATTGACATATGTTGTGATGTAACTTCTGTAACCTTAGTAAAAAAAATTAACTAAGGCTTCAAATCTGGAAGTTAAAATTGGTATCTTTGAGATAAATCTCCAAGTCCAAACAGAAAATTTCTGAGCTGCACCTGAACTAAAGTACTCACATAAAAAACAGCTTAATTTCCACTTTTTTTTTTTTTTAAATAATTCTAAAAAGAGCCAAATATTTTAGGCAACTTAAACTGCGTGCATAACATAAAAAAACACACAATCAAACTGACTTTCAAGTAGTCAGCATTTGCATTTACACCGTAAACAAGGCATTTTGATGGGTTTTCAGAGTGAAACATGAAGGGTGGTGACCCCTTTGGTGCTGCATGAAACTCTTGACCTCTAGGGATCCAATGTGGACAAACTACAAAATAAGTAAGGCTAGCTTCACATTGCGTTAGGGCAATCCGTTTAGCGCATACGCTAGCGGATTGCGCTAACGCAATGTCCCAAAAGGGATCGCGTTTAGCGATCCCGCTAGCGCAGATACCCGATCTGCGCTAGCTAGGAACGGACCTCGGACGCTGCAAGCAGCGTCCGCGGTCCGACCGAAACTAACGGGGTATCGCTAGCGCATGCCAAAAATGGCATGCGCTAGAGATCCGTTAGCATATTGCAGTCAATGGGTGCGCTAACGGATCCGTTACATAGCATTAATTGCGCCATGTAACGGAGTCCGCTAGCGGACACCCATTAACGCAATGTGAACCTAGCCTTACTACAAACACCAAATTAATCTAAAAAAAATGTTGTGCTTCAAAATTAATTCATAAAAATATATGCTAATGACCCACCTGCGCTCATGGGAAATATATAGTACTTGCGTTACAGCGACAGAGCCACTTACGCTCTAATAAATACAATAAATATGTGAAGAGTTAAATGTAATAAGTGGGCTATGCCTAAAAATCAAATGTATACTGGCACCCTCCTACTATGGTGGAATGGGGATTTATCCGTTAGGAACCGACAGTAATGGAGTGCCCGCAAATAGTGAAACATCCACTTACTAGTTACTAATGCTGAACGTCCAGACCTTCAGCATTAGCAACTAGTAAGTGGATGTTTCACCATCTGCGGGCACTCCATTACTGTCGGTTCCTAACGGATAAATCCCCATTCCACCATAATAGGAGGGTGCCAGTATACATTTGATTTTTAGGCATAGCCCACTTATTACATTTAACTCTTCACATATTTATTGTATTTATTAGAGCGTAAGTGGCTCTGTCTATCTCGCTGGAACGCAAGTACTATATATTTTCCATGAGCGCAGGTGGGTCATTAGCATATAGTCTTTAGTCCAATTATCTCAGACAGGGTATAGCACAGACCCTGCCACCCCACCAGCAGCTTCATGCCCCCTTTTTTTTCCATCTCCCTCAATCAGCCTCTTCCCCTTTTCTTCTATTGCCCGGAGTGTACAGCACCAGTGTTTATAATTTCTTAATTCATAAAAATATGTAGATCTATTTTTTCTTTCATAAACACATTGCACATTTCTGTGAACCAACTAATCCATTTGTCTAAAGTGAGATATTTACCCGCTAAATTGAACAGCAAGGTGCAGAGATTACATCATTTATCATGCAAGTTTATTCTGTAAAGTAAAATCTACCACTTAAAGCCAGCAATACTATTCTTATGGAGGAAAAGCTGACAATAGCAGCTGCTAGGAAGTTGACTTTTTAACATGCTGCCCGATAGACAGGACCTTGAATATATATGTAAATATCCACTTTAGCATCTTTTGAGTCCTTCATTATGGAAATCAGTAGCGGTCCAAGATCACAACTTCAAAACTGTCATCTTCCGTTAATCTTCTAAAATAGTTTTTTATTTTGACTAAACTTCCACTTCAAACATTGTATTCTATCTTTTAATCTTTATAACCAAGGAAGTCCACCAGATCATACTGGGTAAACTGAACGTTAGATTTGATTAAAAGGTTTGTATGTCAGCAACAAAAGAGTGAAATGTGAAGTTTCAAGAATGGATCCCCTAAGAGGAGACATTTAGTAAATGATACATGTGCTTACAAAAACACACACGAAAATAGGTATGAAGGCTGTTTTTTAGTGACTGTACCACTTCAATTTTTAAATTACATGACATACAACTTACCACATACCATTTCTCATACCAAAACATATTGGCACGCACACATCTGCCATTCTAAAAATACACCACGTACCCATGACCTAATGTACAAAAGTTGTTTTTGTGTAGTAATGAAAAAAAATAATAAAAAAATTATATGGCTCTTTAAGAACAGATGCATTAATGTTCTCTATAAATTAAGTTAACTAAACCACCCCCATTGCCTTTAGACATTCCTTTATCTGTTTTAAGAACAAATGGCATTAAAAGGAGATTCTCCTTTTCAAAAATGGATAGTCACATACTGCTTGCAAGTACAAACAATTTTGCAATTTACTGCTTATTAAAATGTTTAGCTGTTCTTGAGATACGAACACTAGTGGAGAAAGACTGAAGGCGATGGATCTAAAGGTACCTTCACACTGAGCGACGTTACAGCGATACCGACAACGATGTCGATCGCTGCAGCGTCGCTGGAGAGCTGTCACACAGACAGCTCTCCAGCGACCAACGATGCCGGTAACCAGGGTAAACATCGGGTTACTAAGCGCAGTGCCGCGCTTAGTAACCCGATGTTTACCCTGGTTACCAGCGTAAGCGTAAAAAAAAAAACCAAACACTACATACTTACCTTCCGCTGTCTGTCCCTGGCGCTGTGCTTTCCTGCACTGGCTGTGAGCACAGCGGCCGGAAAGCAGAGCGGTGACAGACACCGGAAGGTAAGTATGTAGGGTTTGTTTTAACTTTTACGATGGTAACCAGGGTAAACATCGGGTTACTAAGTGCGGCCCTGCGCTTAGTAACCCGATGTTTACCCTGGTTACCAGTGAAGACATCGCTGAATCGGCGTCACACACGCCGATTCAGCGATGTCTGCAGGGAGTCCAGCGACGAAATAAAGTGCTGGACTTTCTGCAGCGACCAACGACATCACAGCAGGATCCTGATCGCTGCTGCGTGTCAAACTGAACGATATCGCTAGCCAGGACGCTGCAACGTCACGGATCGCTAGCGATATCGTTCAGTGTGAAGGTACCTTTACTAACAGTTATTTAAAGCTCGTTGCCTTGCAGCTACCGCTAATAAGCAGCAGAACACAAGTACTGCTTGTCACCTGGCCAGAATAGGCAGATTACAGTACAGTGTGTAGCCAGACATTAGTAGTGGTGGTTGGGCTCCTAGGCATCAAGCTAAAGTTAAATGTCTCAATAACAGCAGAAAATTTTAATTACAAAACTGTAAAAATGTTTTTTTTTTTTTTACAAGTACTTCCCTACCTATGAAGATAGGAATGACATTTTAATGTCCAAAATAAATGCACTGCATAAGTGATGCAAAAGTATGTACACAATTCAGAGCAACAGGCACCACACAAAACCACCATGCCTTTCCGTAGAGCTCAGGAACTTCAGGCTTATGAGCGACCACTCAGAAATCAGGTGCAAAACCATTGACTGTAAAGTCTCCAGAAAATCCAGATGCAGAGAGGAGTAGGCGGCACAGGGAAGCGGTTCACCGTGTGGACAATGGACGTTTTCTGTACAGCCTAAGCTTCAACGGATCCAGGTGACCAGATTCCCCCGCATCCATGTCTCCCGATTACGAATAGAGGAAAGTTTTTACCCGATATGGAGTGCTGCCTATTCATCTCTGCACCTAGATATGAAGTGATGCAAAAGGAAGAAAAATGACCCAAACGATTATTATAATTTGGTTTCCATCTGGCTTCGGTTAGGCTATGATGTTCACACTAGATGTTTTGGGTTTTTTTTAATGCAAATTTTCAGCAGCATTTTAAAAAATCTCATGCACACACTTTTTTGTCATCAGTATTTTCTGCTTTTCATGGTTTTTTTGCACAATAGCGAGTGTCACTTCAGTGTTTTTCACCCCTTGAAGGTAATGGGTGCTGAAAAACCCTGAAAATCCATACCAGAAAGATGCAGGTATCAAGTTTTGCAGCGTTTTTGCGCAAAACGCGGTTACATGAAACACTGCAGGGCTGGGATTCCTGGGCATGCACACTGCGTGTCTAAGCCCCTCACCCAGGTTGCAGTGCGCATGCCCAGGAATCCCAGCCTCGCAGTGTGAATACATCATAAGACACTGATGGGCTGGGATTCACAAGCAGGGCAGCAGATTTCAAAACAAACAGGGCTGAGGAGGCGGAGCCCGGCGCCAAGAAGACTTGAGTGACGGCTGTGAGGAGTCTGCAGCGGGGGAGGGGGGGGTTTACAAAATGGATTATTTCTGCATTTATAGAACCAATAACTAAAAGAGCCAACTTGTCAGAATGCAGCATTACTGCTGCACAAGGTGGCTCTTTTAGTTTCAAACGCCTGGGGGGAAGGGGTGGTGACAGGTTCCCTTTAATATCTACTCTTCAAAGCAGCATGCAAAATTGATTCTATAGTTTTTTTGGCACCTTATCTATAAATTCTCAATTTAGAGAAAGGACCAAAATAAAACAGCAGACAAAGGCATGGCTAGATCACGGATCCTTCACCGTACAAAAACCATACAATCAACTAATGTGTGTGATTATATATGTATTCAGTGATTTTATATTTTAGAGATTTAGACAAAAATGATCAAAATATAATTTAGAATGGTAATAAAGAGAAATGAAATAAGATTATTTAAACAAAAACATTAGAATCTTCCTCACAGGAGATGATACATTAAAGAAATGACACAATGAACCCTGAGAAGGGAATCTCTGGAATTACTAAAATAAATCCTCTGTGGCTCAAGGTCAGTTTCCATAGCATTTTTGGAAGAAAATACAAGATTTGTATATTTGTGTTTTCTATATATTTCAGGTAAACAGTAAAAAGACATACACAACATAACTTGCTGTAAATACATCTGGGAGAGAATTCCACCTTGAGACAAACTTACAAGCTATATTTACAGGTACCTGGATACAACAGATGTTTCTTTGCTGTAAGCATTTATCAGCTGTCATACCTCAAGTAAAAGAAAACGTTTGTCCAGTGGATCACTGATTAAAGGTGGAATTCCCATTAAACAGTTCACTAAATGTATTTCATAAGGCAAGTAGTAGGTTGAATAACTTATAGTTACCTTATCATGAAGTAGGCTTATTATTTTGCTATCTGAGTCTGGAGCGTCTTCAGTTCAGTCTCTTCGTGCTTTAGCACGCTGAGTATGATTTATTATAGAAATGTTATCATGTGGTCGAAGCACAATAATAAACTTTATATAAATGCTTCTTATTACGGCGATCACCAAAAGTATTGTAAAATATTAGTCCAGCTTCCAGTATCAATCTTGTGCCACTGTTTAGTACTTGTTCTATAGAAAACTGAGTTGCCATATTACAAAAAGGTAGAAAAAAGTTAATATGTAATGAGATGGCATCCCAGCTGAAGTCAAATGTATTAAACCCACAGTAAGGGTGAATTCACAAGAAGCAGATTTAATGCAAACATGTATACAACTGATATGTTTATGTGGCTTGAACATGCAAAAATCCAACAACACTATAATATGCATGGAACAGTTTTTCAGCCACAAAACTTCTACAACAAATCTGCCACAATTGTAAATACCCATGATGTGGTAACAAAAGGTCTCCAGAATCCAAACTTTGCAAACAGATGAACAATTCGGATAAAATAAATTTCCCATTCACCTGCTGCTGGTTGTATAATTCATATAGATACTGCTGAAGCTGTAATAAATGCAGTGTCAGGCTTTTTTTTTTTGAGGAGTACCAGTTGCAATAATCTGTAAAGGTTGAGTCCAATAAATTCCATCCAACTTCGACATGTACTTACCATTTAGTAAAAACAATTCCTACATAAACACACGCACAAACACAGTTGTTACACTACAAAATATTAATTACCTCTTTGCTTCTGCTCCTACTCCTATGCTTCTTTCCTTCATCTGTAAAAGAGAAAAATCAATTGATGTAAATGAATCAGTCTTTAATTCTGTTCTAATGGTTCTATATTATAAAAGGAGATGAACAGTAAGTTACATGATCGGACGCAGCATTTACGGACCATGGGAACATATCCTTGTGATACTTTCTGAGAGAAAAATACCTACTTTTTTCTCAGGTGTGCAACTAGTTCCATCATTTTTTTTTTCTTGTCCTTTTTTCCACTGAAGCAGATATACTGTCTGAACTCTCTTTAGCCATTAACTCGTAAGTTAACAGTTAAAAATGGATGAAACTAGGAAGGAACACTGAAGTACAAAGTCCACCATCTTATAGTTTCATCCGTGTCTCAAGGAACCCATAGTTTACTGGCAGAGTCTGAGCCACAAAAAAGATGACATAAGCACATACGCTCAAGCCTAAAAGGGTTCTCCAAGAAATGTACTAAAATAAATACACATCTAAATATTAAACATTTTTCTAAATACCTTCATTAAGAAAAAAGGCATCTGAAATCTAGGATGGTGTGTTATTGATAGTAGTTGCCAACTTTGAGTACAGACAGCGTGCAGTAAATAAAGCGTACATTTTTGCTAAATGATATATTTAGAAAAATGATTATTTAAATGTGTATCTATTTATGCTAAAACATTTCTTGGAGAACCCCTTTAAGGTTTGGAGACAGACACGTTTAAAATAAGTGTATATGGCTCAGTGAATCTATGGGTGCGAGTGCTGCTCGAGAATAAAAAAAAAAAGCAAAACAATAAAAAACAGCACTAGGACATGACACATGGATGTGTGACTAACTTTAGTAGAGCTTGTTTTAAGGTACTGTCACACTAGACGATATCGCTAGCGATCCGTGACGTTGCAGCATCCTGGCTAGCGATATCGTCCAGTGTGACACGCAGCAGCGATCAGGATCCTGCTGTGATATCGCTGGTCGGGGAAGAAAGTCCAGAACTTTGTTTCGTCGCTGGATCTCCCGCTGACATCGCTGAATCGGCATGTGTGACGCCGATTCAGCGATGTCTTCGCTGGTAACCAGGGTAAACATCGGGTTACTAAGCGCAGGGTCGCGCTTAGTAACCCGATGTTTACCCTGGTTACCATCGTTAAAGTAAAAAAAACAACCACTACATACTTACCCACCGCTGTCTGTCCCCGGCGCTCTGCTTCTCTGCTCTGGCTGTGAGCACAGCGGCCGGAAAGCACAGCGGTGACGTCACCGCTCTGCTTTCCGGCTGCCCGGCGCTCACAGCCAGAGCAGAGAAGCACAGCGCGGCCCTGCGCTTAGTAACCCGATGTTTACCCTGGTTACCGGGGACCTCGGGATCTTTGGTCGCTGGAGAGCTGTCTATGTGACAGCTCTCCAGCGACCAAACAGCGACGCTGCAGCGATCCGGATCGTTGTCGGTATCGCTGCAGCGTCGCTGAGTGTGACGGTACCTTTAATCTGAAACTCTAGAGAAATGTAGGTCTGTAAATGAACTACAGTGAAAAATATTATTATTTAAAACTTTTTTTTAGCACAATATTGCTTCCTTTTAGTGTTTAACCCCTTAGTGACGGAGCTAAATTTCTAACATCTGACCCTTTATGTGGTAATAAATCTGAAATGCTTCAACAGATCAAGGATTTTGAGATTGTTTTTCGTGACATGTTGTACTTTATGTTAATGGTAAATGTATGTATGTTTGGGTTTATAAAAAAAAAATATCAGAAATTTGACAAAAAATGTAAAAAAAAAGTGCAATTTTCAAACATTAAATCATTTATCCCTTTAATCCAGGTAATCATACCACACAAAAACATTAATAAATAACATTTCCCTCATGTCTTCTTTACATCAGCACCATTTGTAAAATGTTATTTTATTTTGTTAGCCTTTTAGGAGGTTTAAAAATGTAGCAGTAATTTTTCAAGGAAATTTACAAAACTTATATTCTTGAAGGACCTATTCAGGTTTGAAGTGACTTTTGGGGTTCTAGATATTGGAAAACCTCCAAAAGTGATACCATTTTAAAAAAAACACCCCCTGACATTAAAAACTGCAGTCGGGTAGTTTATTAACCCTTCAGGTGATCTGGATTGAATGCAAAGTAGCATGACAGGAATGAAAAAAATGTATTTTTACCACTGACGGCTATGTGCCCATGTTGCGGATTTCTATGCGGATTTTTCCGCTCAGTGTTAGAAAAATCCACAGGTAAAACGCACTGCGTTTTACCTATGGTTTTCCAGCGTTCTTTGTGCAGATTTCACCTGCATTTTAACACCTGCGGATTCCTATTGAGGAGCAGGTGTAAAACGCTGCAGAATCCGCACAAAGAATTGACATGCTGCGGAAAATAAAAAGCAGCGTTTCCGCGCGGTATTTTCCGCGGCATGTGCACTGTGGATTTTGTTTTCCATAGGTTTACACGGTACTGTAACCCGGATGGAAAACTGCTGTGAATCCGCAGACAAATGCACAACGTGCGCACATGCCCTAAATGTCGCTGACTTCTGAACAGGCCGCTATAGCCAGCAGACTCTAAGGCCGCTATTTGGCTGCGAATTATCAAGGCAAACATCAGGACTAGTGATGAGCTTATATACTCGTTACTCGAGATTTGCCGAGCACGCTCGGGTGTCCTCAGAGTATTTTTTTTAGTGCTCGGAGATTTAGTTTTCATCGCTGCAGCTGAATGATTTACATCTGTTAGACAGCATAAGTACATGTGGGAGTTGCCTGGTTGCTAGGGAATCCCCACATGTAATCAAGCTGGCTAAGAGATGTAAATCATTCAGCTGCAGCGATGAAAATCTCCGAGCACTAAAAAAAAATACTCGGAGGACACCCGAGCGTGCTCAGGAAATCTCGAGTAACGAGTATATTTGCTCATCACTAATCAGGACCACAGAATCATGATCTCAGGGTGCTGATGGGGTTAAATCGGAATCCCCCACACTGTTAACCATTTATATGATGTAGTCACTATTGATAGCTACATCTAAGGGGTTAAACAAATATGGACGGTGCCAACACTGATCGTGGCTGATACAGTAAGTTGACAATAAGTTGTCAGCTATAGTGTTCAGCCGACAGCTGCTGGATTGTCACCTGTATGGGGATGCTATTCTCTTATATCTCAGGTCAGTTAAAAGACATATTGACGGTCATTAAGGGGATAAAGTAATAATAAAAAAAAAAGTTTGTTTCAGATGAACACTGAAATTCTGAGACTACTTGACTAGGTCCGCGTGCTCATCAATATGGAAGATGTATGCAGGAGCCGCCTGCCATGAAAGCAATGTATTGTCTGCTCAAATGCACTCACTAAACCACATTTTATGGATTGTGCTATTTATTCGCAATATCCAGAATGACTGTGCTTCTTCTGAGCTGAAGGCCGCATTCACACGTTGAGTGTTCGGTCAGTATTTTACATCACTATTTGTGTTAGCCAAACCAGGAGTTGGTGAAAAATGATTAGGTGGTGACGTATTTCTATTATACTTTTCTTCTGATTTTTGCACTCCCGATTTTGGTTTACAGAAACTGATGTAGAATACTAAATATGTGAACGTGGACTAAATCAACTGTCTCATTATCATATATGAGGTTGTTAGAATAGGTGAGTAACTGCAGCACCAGCACAGATCGTAAAGTATGGTCATGTGAATGCAGCCTAAAGGTACCTTCACACAGCAACTTTACAATGAGAACGACAATGATCTGTGACGTTGCAGCGTCCTGGATAGCGATCTCGTTGTGTTTGACACGCAGCAGCGATCTGGATCCTGCTGTGATATCGCTGGTCGGAGCTACAAGTCCAGAACTTTATTTGGTCGTCAGGTCGGCGTGTATCGTCATGTTTGACAGCAAAAGCAACGATGCCAGCAATGTTTTTACATGGAGCGTGAACGATAAGTGAGTCGCCGTTACGTCACTGGATCGCTCCTGCATCGTTCTGGAGCTGCAGTGTTTGACGTCTCTACAGCAACCTAAACAGCGACGCTGCAGCGATCGGCTCGTTGTCTATATCGCTGCAGCGTCGCTGAATGAATGTGACGGTACCTTAAGGCCTCTTTCACACGTCAGTGTCTCCGGTACGTGTACTGACAGTTTTCTCACGTACCGGAGACACTGACACACGTAGACCCATTCAAATGAATGGGTCTATGCACATGTCTCCGTGTTTTCACGGACCGTGTGTAAAACATGGAGACATGTCCGCTTTTCTCCGGAAACACGTACCGCAATACGTCCCGCACACGCAGAACAGTGTGCACTCTCCTCCGTGTGCACGTACCGCCCGCAGGAGAGACAGCGCTACAGTAAGCGCTGTCCCCCCTGCGTGTGGTGCTGAAGCCGGCATTCATTCCTTCTCCCCAGCATCGTTCGCTGGAGAGAAGAAATGAAAAATCAAGGTTTGTTTTCTTTTGTGTTAAAAATAAAGTTTGTGGATGCGCATATTCATCACTGTAATGAGCGGTACCATGTGACCGCTCACACAGGACCTGCTGCCGGCGCTGAGAGCACACATCGCAGGAGCTGGGTGAGTATTTCTCGGCAAGCGGGCGGGCGCACTGGGGATGGGAGGCGGGAGGTGACCCACAAACTTTATTTTTAACACATAAAAAAACCAAACCTTGATTTTTCATTCCTTCTCTCCAGCGAACGCTGCTGGGGAGAAGGAATGAATGCCGGCTTCAGCACCACACGCAGGGGGGACAGCGCTTACTGTGTGCCAGTACGGCGGCCGCATGTGTGCCACACTGATGTGCTACGTGAGCACACGGACACACGGATAACTCCGGTACCGAAATTATCTGGACGTGTGAAAGAGGCCTAACATTGTTCCGTGAGCCGGCAGCGTGCAGTTCATTGTGCATATGGACAACACATTGACCAGAAATACATTAGTCTGAACATAGCTTGACTCTCACTTGAAGATCTCACAAGAGTACACTCCAATTGGAACCATGTAATTCTTTGTATCATTGAAGTAGATATGTGCACCCCAGCTGCTCTGCAGACTATGTCCCGGAGACTGCTATAAGCCAAGGGACTTGTCACCTGTTTACTGCACACAATGCTTTCATGAACTATTTAGACTTGTAAATTATATCTGAAACCATCCGAAACAAGCCAGCTTACCAGTCTTCCTTTTATGCTCCCTTGAACGTGAACGAGACCTTGAATAATGCCTATAAGCTTTAGGGGACTTTGAAGGGTCACAATGCTCCATGCGTTTTTCTAATGTCGGTGATAAGCTTCCAGGAGATCCGTCTTCCCGCTCTGGGTCACTAGACTAAAAAGATACATAAAAATAATAATAATGTTAACTTCCATTCAAAAGTATTTTCACAATTTTTAAAAAATTTTCTATTATGCTTTAAAGGGAACCTGTCACCCCGTTTTTTGAGATTGAGCTATAAATACTGTTAAATAGGGCCTGCGCTGTGTGTTCCTATAGTGTATGTAGTGTACCCCGATTCCCCATGTATGCTGAGAAATAACTTACCAAAGTCGCCGTTTTCGCCTGTCAATCAGGCTGGTCAGGTCGGGAGGGCGTGGTGACATCGCTGGTTCTTCCTCAGCTTTACGTTGGTGGCGTAGTGGTGAACAAGCAGCGCGCGATCTGCGCTGTCATCCCTTTCGTCGGTGGGGGCGGCCATCTTCCTGGGGCCGCGCGTGCGCAGATCGAGTGCTCTGCTGCACGGGGCTTCAGGAAAATGGCCGCGGGATGCCGCGCGTGCGCATTAGAGATCGCGGCGGCCATTTTCCCAAAGCCGAGTTTGCATCTCGGCTTTGGGAAAATGGCCGCCGCGATCTCTAATGCGCTTGTTCACCACTACGCCACCAACGTAAAGCTGAGGAAGAACCAGCGATGTCACCACGCCCTCCCGACCTGACCAGCCTGATTGACAGGCGAAAACGGCGACTTTGGTAAGTTATTTCTCAGCATACATGGGGAATCGGGGTACACTACATACACTATAGGAACACACAGCGCAGGCCCTATTTAACAGTATTTATAGCTCAATCTCAAAAAACGGGGTGACAGGTTCCCTTTAAGTATGTTCCTCAAATAACCTCATTTGTTTTGGTGCAAAATGTCACAAATGTTATTTGCAACACTAAAATAAGACCTCATTCTGTTAGCTTGGCTAACAATTACTGACAACATCTCGATTTGCAGGACCAAGTCAATCACCCACATCATTCATCTGTGGCCAAAGGAGAATCGTCTTCTGCCTCCAAGGCATCTGTGCCGGCCTGGTTGGCTAACCAAACCATGAGCTGTGGGTGCCGTTAAGTAGGAGGTGCTTCTAAGGCGCCATCATCCAGAGGCTACAGATTACCAACGTGGCCAATCGATTTGCAGAACCCAGACAATTCGCAACAACTTCAGCAGTAGGACACAGATTGTAAAATTAAACACTGCTGCCAAAAAGGCCGCAGTAAGGCTATTTTCTAGCATCGTTTTGGAGAAAAACCACATCCTGCAAAGTTGCCCGCAGGATGCGTTTTTTCTCCATAGACTTGCATTAACGACGTATTGCCACACGTCGCATCTGTCGTGCGACGGATGCATTGTATTTTTGGCCGCCGCGACGCACAAAAAACATTCTATGTAACTTTTTGTGCAACGGGTCCGCCATTTTCGACTGCGCATGCGTGGCCGTAACTCCGCCCCCTCCTCCCCGGAACTCACAATGGGCAGCGGAAGCGTTGTAAAACTGCATCCGCTGCCCACGTTGTGCTAATCAATCACACTGTCTGTCGGGCCAACGGTTTGCGACGGCCCATACCGACGGACTAGTGTGAAAGTAGCCGAACACGTTCAGTATTTGGTGAGGTTTTTTTTTACCTCAGAATGTACTTCTGTATCTGTAAGAAGAAAAGTATAATAGAAACACGTCGCCAGTTCTGTATTATCACCCAGTCCTGGTTTTGGCTGATAAACACTGAGGTGAAATACTGACCGAGGCCTACGAGTGAGAGGCTAGTAACATGCACACTAACAGGGGGGAACATATACAGCGCGCACCGGAGGACATACTGGACAAGATACCAGTGAGCCGCTGATAACGGCGCCGTTACGTGAATTACTGAGGGCGAGGGGCCTAGCATCAGCTGAACATGGACCGACATCCGGCGCTACCACAGAGCAGGCCGCAGGGAACATGGCAGAGCTGCGGCGCCATTTTCCCTGGCTCTGGGGCTCCCTGCAGCTCCTGTAGGCTATTACGGGCATGCACCTACCGCCATGGTTAGTGGAAAAGCGAAAGGTTCTCGCCTTCTGCCGCGGAGTCCGGATCTGTGGCGCCGCCAGCTGCGGTCACACGGATCAACAACGTCGACCGACCGAATGAAGCGGGCGGGGCACTAATACCCGTATGTGGAAACACAAAGGAAGCTGCCTTCGCGCTGAGCATTCTGGGAGCGGGGCGTGACGTCAGGGCAACCTAGCAACCCTCACGTCACTGTTCCCTTCCCGCCAGATTCAAGTGGAAGAAGTGCTCGCGGGCGCCGCGGGTAGGTGACCGGCGGGTGACGTGGGTGGAGGGTGAGGGAACCCGGCTGGTTAGTGTGTGTGCTCCGAGCAGCCGCCTCACACATGGCTGTCAGTGATAACTTTTCACCAGAGCAGAGGCTCCACCGTTCCGGGCTGTGGGCGCAGCGTCCCCTCATCATGGCTGCTGCTCTGGCTATTGCCCAATCTTGGGAGCCCCTCCATGTCTTCCAATAGGGCGTCATTCACATGATAAACCGCGGGATGATCCCAAAAGTCAGAATATTCTACCTGCAGCCATTAATGCCTATTATGGAGCCCACTATCCAATATGCGGGGAGACCTCCCATAAGAGGTGGCGAGGATTGTGCCAACAGGCTGTGCGTACTGTCAGTGTCCGGATGTGTAACCGCAAGGGTGGGAAATGGGGTTGGCATGTAAAGGGTGGTGCTGTGGAAGACCCCAGACCCCCCAAGAAGGAGGGCACGAAAAGCTGCTATTCCGATAAGGCTACTTTCACACTAGCGTTTTCTGCAATCCGTCACAATGCGTTGTTTTGCAGAAAAAACGCATCCTGCAAAAGTGCTTGCAGAATGCGTTTTTTCCCCATAGACTTGCATTGACGACGGATTGCCACACGTCGCATCCGTCGAGCGACGGATGCGTCGTGCTTTTGCGGACCATCGGGAGCAAAAAACGCTACATGTAACTTTTTTTCTCCTGACGGACCACTTTTTCCGACCGCGCATGCGCGGCCGGAACTCCGCCCCCACCTCCCCACACCTTACAATGGGGCAGCGGATGCGCCGGAAAAATGCATCCGCTGCACCCATTGTGCAATGCAGCAAACGCTAGCGTCGGAATCTCCCCGACGCATTGCGACGGGGAAATTCCGACACTAGTGTGAAAGTAGCCTAACTTCTTACGTATCAGATATTCCTTATTTTGTATTTTTATTTTTTTTAAATCAGTGTAGCGACTCCGATTTTCCTCCATTTTTGCCATCACCGTGGCATCCACGTTTCTCTTGGGGCTCGTTCACACAACTGTATTTTCAGTCTGAATTCTATCCATGAAAAAAGAAAGAGCCAGCGGTCGGGCCAATGTTAGTCAATGAGCAGTGCTGATAACTGGTTTTTCACTGACCGAATCTGCATGTGAAAAAAAATCACAGCCAGCACTATTTTTTATTTTTTTCTGTAAATCCGATGAGACTCGGCCATTCAAGTGTACGGGTGTGAAAATAAAATCAGATTCCATGCAAAGTATATATAGTGGAGCATCCGATTTTTACTGATACATTGCGATCCTGTAACATAAGACATTGTAAATGATTAAATGCTGCTGCTGGAAAAACACCGAATTGTATATGGACGGCACACACATGACAGGGGAACCTACCCTTTAATAATAATAATAATAATAATCTTTATTTTTATATAGCGCTAACATTACGCAGCGCTTTACAGTTTGCACACATTATCATCGCTGTCCCCAATGGGGCTCACAATCTAAATTTCCTATCAGTGTGTCTTTGGAATGTGGGAGGAGACCGGAGCACCCGGAGGAAACCCACGCAAACATGGAGAGAACATACAAACTCTTTGCAGATGTCCTTAGTGGGGCTTGAACCCAGGACTACCCTTTTGTAAACCGTAAACAATTCAAAGCTTTTGGTCATTAAAGGGAACCTGTCCCCCCCCCCAAAATCGAATGAGCTAAGCCCATCGGCATCAGGGGCTTATCTACAGCATTCTGTAATGCTGTAGATAAGCCCGCAATGTAACCTGAAAGATGAGAAAAAGAGGTTACGTTATACTCACGCGAGTGGTCCGATCCGATGGGCGTCGCGGCCTGGGGCCTCCCATCTTTTTACGATCACGTCCTCTTTTCCTGTTGCGGCTCCGGCGCAGGCGTTCTTTATCTGCCCTGTTGAGAGCAGAGCAAAGTACTGCAGTGCGCCGGTGCTAGGCCTCTCTGACCTTTCCCGGCGCCTGCGCACTGCAGTATTTTGCTCTGCCTTCAACCGGGCAGGCAAAGTATGCCGGAGCCGCAACAGGAAGAAAAGAAGAGGACGTGATCGTATGAAGATGGGAGGCGCTGGACCGCAGCGGGACCGCCCCTGGGTGAGTATAATATAACCTGTTTTTCTTACCTTTCAGGATACATCGGGGGCTTATCTACAGCATTACAGAATGCTCTAGATAAGTCCCTGATGCTGGTGGCCTTATTTCATATACGATTTTTGGGGGGACAGGTTCCCTTTTAACAGGAAAAAAATAACACTTGGATGGTTTGTTTGCTGTCAGTTTGTTTTTGCTAAAAAAAATGGCAGGCATGTGAACAGCCCCATAGACCGTAATGGGTCGGTATTCTATCAGTGAACAACACAAAACACAAAAATCTGAATGAAGATAAAGTAAATTGAGACTGCAGGAGAGGAGATTGTATGAGCGTTATAGAATTACAACAATCCGATTGCTCACAAAAGAGTAATTCTAGACACCTGAGGCTGGATGTGGCGAAACGGCTTTACTAGAGATGTAGAATGTTGTGGCTCATTTGTGGTAGAGTAGTTCCACATCTAGTGATGATGGAATGATGCAGGTTTAGGCTGGATGCTCGCCATGTTTTACCCTACTTTGCTTTCTCCATTAAGGGCTTCCATCTGAAGCACAAGAAATTGGGATTCTGGCAGAACCCGAATGTGCCACTGAGTATAATGTGCACACTGAGCCAGATTATTCTGCTAAACTCTTGTGTTCGCCATAAAAGATGGGGAAAATGTCAAATAATTGGCAATTGGAGAACTTCACTTATTCTAGTATAAATCCTGCCCTGCTGTAGCATAACGACCACATTTAATTTGCTTTCGGTCCATGATTCTGTTTTTAACATTTGTGCGTAATCTAACAGCATTTGGATACAACCCAGATGACATCTGTGTGTGATTGTTGACTCATTCACTTCATAAAGTAGAAGTACGGTATGTGTTTTTTCTACAAAATAAAGCAGAACGTATATGTGAAACCAAGTCTTCTGTATGGGGCCTCATCAACTTTATTTTCTAGCAGTGAGTTATTAATGTATGATTGCTGAACAAAGTTACATTAATCTTATAGTAAAGAGTTATTTCTAGTGGTGAAAGCTACCGACTTCACAGTATAGGTGATCACTTTGGAGTACTGTGTCCAGTTTTGGGCACCGGTGCTCAGGAAGGATATAATGGAACTAGAGAGAGTACAAAGGAGGGCAACAAAATTAATAAAGGGGATGGGAGAACTACAATACCCAGATAGATTAGCGAAATTAGGATTATTTAGTCTAGAAAAAAGACGACTGAGGGGCGATCTAATAACCATGTATAAGTATATAAGGGGACAATACAAATATCTCGCTGAGGATCTGTTTATACCAAGGAAGGTGACGGGCACAAGGGGGCATTCTTTGCGTCTGGAGGAGAAAAGGTTTTTCCACCAACATAGAAGAGGATTCTTTACTGTTAGGGCAGTGAGAATCTGGAATTGCTTGCCTGAGGAGGTGGTGATGGCGAACTCAGTCGAGGGGTTCAAGAGAGGCCTGGATGTCTTCCTGGAGCAGAACAATATTGTATCATACAATTATTAGGTTCTGTAGAAGGACGTAGATCTGGGGATTTATTATGATGGAATATAGGCTGAACTGGATGGACAAATGTCTTTTTTCGGCCTTACTAACTATGTTACTATGTTACTATGTTACTCCAATTGGCAGACACTGTGTTTCTGGGGGGGGGGGGGGGGGGGGGGTGCCCCTCTTCAGTGCAAAGTAAGAGATGTGTTTTGGCTAAGTTTGGTTCCCAAGTCATATGGCAAGGCTTGTTCAGGGGTCTACATTGACTTTTAGGATTGCTGTTCCCATTACCTGGCACTAAAGCTCTAGTCTGGTGATGAGCGAGTGTACTTGTTGCTTGGGGTTTCCCCCGAGTAATTTAGTTTTCATCGCGGCAGCTGAATGATTTACAGCTAGTGGCCAGACTGAGTACATGTGAGGTTGCCTGGTTGCTAGGGAATCCCCACATGTAATCAAGCAGGCTAGTTTTTATCAGGCCCCCGAGCAGATTCTCAGGTACCGCATTCTTGGGCAGGAAGCTGTATTTTGATTACAACCAGCTCATTAATTTCTTATTCCGCTGTTAGCACACACATGCAGTGTTCATTTCTGAACACTGGAGGGCATGCAATGAAAGATTACGTCTTGAAACCAGTGTCAGAGTTAGGATGCACTTTGTGGATCTAGTTTGTACGGCCCCCGAAGGATGGTGTAAATATCCAAATGGGCCGTGGCAGAAAAAAGATTCCCCACCCCTGGTCTAGAGATAGCTTGACTTCTATGGAGAGTGTTCTAGGCATGCTCAGTGACCAGTGCAGGGAGTATAGGAGGTGTATTCGCTGTTATTTGCCTCACAGAAGTGTTAACTTTAAAGGAAACCTGTCAGTCAATTGATGCTGCTCAAGCGACTACATACACTGCTCAAAAAAATAAAGGGAACACTTAAACAACAGAATATAACTCCAAGTAAATCAAACTGTCCACTTAGGGTATGTGTCCATGGGCCGTTTTACATCCGGACTAGCTGCGGATTGAACGCTGCGTGGAGCCGCAGCGTTCAATCCGCAGCGTCCAGATGTTACAACATAGTGGTAACACGCATCCGGCGGCCCTGCGATTCCGGACATGCGGCACGTCTTTTTAGATCGCAGCATGTCCGTTTACCTTGTGACGCCGCTGCGCCGCCGCAAGGTATAACACAGGGCCCTATGTGTGGGGTGCGATGATTCCGGATGTGTGCAATGAACACATCCGGCATCATCGCGACTCCAGAAGGGGGCGGAGCTTTGGGTGGAGCAAATTTTCCGCTCCGTCCAAAGCGCCGGCCATCCTGAACGTGGACACGTGCCCTTAAACAACAGAATATAAGTCCAAGTAAATCAAACTGTCCACTTAGGAAGCAACACTGATTGACAATCAATTTCACATGCTGTTGTGCAAATGGAATAGACAACAGATGGAAATTATTGGCAATTATCAAGACAAACTCAAAGGAGTGGTTTTGCAGGTGACCACACAGACCACATCTCAGTACCAATGCTTTCTGGCTGATGTTTTGGTCACTTTTGAATGTTGGTTGTGCTTTTCACACTCGTGGTAGCATAAGACAGACTCTACAACCCATACAAGTGGCTCATCCAGGATGGCACATCAATGCGAGCTGTGGCAAGAAGGTTTGCTTTGTCTGTCAGCGTAGTGTCCAGAGGCTGGAGCGCTACCAGGAGACAGGCCAGTACTCCAGGAGACGTGGAGGGGGCTGCAGGAGGGCAACAAGCCAGCAGCAGGACCGCTACCTCAACCTTTGTGCAAGGAGGAACAGGAGGAACACTGCCAGAGCCCTGCAAAATGATCTCCAGCAGGCCACAAATGTGCATGTGTCTGCACAAATGGTTAGAAACTGTCTCCATGAGGATGGTCTGAGTGCCCGATGTCCACAGATGGGGGTTGTGCTCCTAGCCCAACACCGTGCAGGATGCTTGGCATTTGCCACAGAACAGCAGGATTGGCAAATTCGCCACTGGCGCCCTGTGCTCTTCAGATGAAAGCAGGTTCACACTGAGCACATGTGACAGAGTCGGGAGACGCCATGGAGAGCAATCTGCTGCCTGCAACATCCTCAGCATGACGGTTTGGCTGTGGGTCAGTAATGGTGTGGGGTGGCATTTCTTGGAGGACCGCACAGCCCTCCATGTGCTCACCAGAGGTAGCCTGACTGCCATTAGGTACCGAGATGAGATCCTCAGACCCCTTGTGAGACCATATGCTGGTGGTGTTGGACCTACGTTCCTCCTAATGAAGGACAATGCCAGACCTCATGTGGCTGGAGTCTGTCAGCATTTCCTGCAAGATGAAGGTCATTGAAGCTATGGACTGGCCCGCCCATTCCCCTGACCTGAATCCGATTGAACATATCTGGGAGGAGGTCCTTCATGAGACCATCCGCCGCCTCATCAGAAGCCTACCCAGGTGTTTTAGGGAGGTTATACAGGCACGTGGAGGGCACGCACACTACTGAGCATCATTTCCTTGTCTTGAGGCATTTCCACTGAAGTTGGATCAGCCTGCAATATGATTTTCCACTTTGATTTTGAGCATCATTCCAACTCCAGACCTCCATGGGATATTAGTTGTGATTTACATTGATCATTTTTAGGTTTTACTGTTCTCAACGCATTCCACTTTATAATGAATAAAGATTTACAACTGGAATATTTCATTCAGTGATATCTAGGATGTGGGATTTTAGTGTTCCCTTTATTTTTTTGAGCAGTGTATGAATCAGAGCCTGGCTGCACGATTGCTGTCAGGAATTTTTTTTCTGAAGCAAATTGACTTTTTTTTTAATAATTTGATAATCCCACTGGGAATGCTGCCTCGCTTGGTGCAAGTGTATTGAGCTAGGTCGGACACGTCTAGTTGGAATGTGTCCAGAATTATGCAAATCGCTTACTTGTGGTCACATGGCTGTCCAGCTTCCTGCACTGGAGAATTCTCACACTTTGTGCAATGTGAGGATTCACAAGTCTTCAGTCACATGGAGTGACGGCAGACTTGTAGCCTAAGGTCAGACAATCTCTTTAATTGGAAGCCTGCACATGTTAACAAGATTGCTACAGGCCCATTATAGGTAATATCAGTATATTTTGAGATTTACTGGTGAATGTGAGGACAGGAAAACGCAATACAGGATTATTATTTATTTATTTTTTTTAGATGTAATGACTTGGGAGGAAAAACATCTTCAAAATAACAATTTTCAATTAAATATTTAATCAGCGTTCTGTTACTTTATATTTTTTTTGCAGACTAGCTCAGCATCATAGATTATATATATATAACGTTTCTTTACAGGAAAACACAGCATCAATATGTGGAATGATATTGAGCTTTTAGCAAATGATGATACTGGGAGTTGCCGTTTGAACATTGATTCTCGCCAAGAAAGCGGAACCGCTTTGTACCAAGTAGACACACTACTAAAAATCTCCTCCACTGAAAAAGTAAGTCTTCATATGAGCACAGCCTTTTTTTGCGAAATATTAAACCCAGTGGCTCCAATGTTTGTAGGATTACTCAGATTTGTTAATCAGGAGTCTTTCATAGTTGAGTGGCAGAATAGTCTTCAAGATTGTGACCTAGTATAAAATAGCATGTATGTAATAAACTGATACCTATAAATAATTATATATTTGTGTCAATATTGACTCTGTTATGGTTAAATATATGGACAACAGTAGAGGTGTTTTTATCTTAAATGCCTGTATTTTTGGCTGATTACATGTTTAAAAATTGTGTTGCATTAAAATAGGGATTTTTGTTTACTCACCGTAAAATCCTTTTCTCCGAGCCAGTCATTGGGGGACACAGGACCATGGTTGTTATGCTGCTACCACTAGGACAGTAAGTGAATATAGAAATATTAACTCCTCCTCCGCAGTATACACCCTCCTGCTGGCTCAAAAGTGAACCAGTTCGGTAACAAAGCAGTAGGAGCTTAAAAAACATTAACAAGAATAAACTATGTCACAATCAAAAGACAAAAAACAAGTCATTAGACTAAGGCTACTTTCACACTTTCTTTATACTTTTTTACTTTCTTTATAAAGATGTTGCAATGCGTCGTTCTGTGCAAAAAACACATCCTGCAAAGTTGCCCGCAGGATGCGTTTTTTGCACATAGACTTGTATTACCGATGCATCATGACGTATGGACACACGTTCCCTACGTCGTGCACTGGATGCGTCGGTAGTTGGCGGACCGTCGTCACAAAAAACGTTCAATGTAACTTTTTTTGTGCGACGCGTCCGCCATTTTTGACCGCACATGCACGGCCGAAACTTCGCCCCCCTCCTCCCCAGAACTCATAATGGGCAGCGGATGCGTCTGAAAACTGCATCCGCTGCTCACGTTGTGCACTATTTTGCACAACGTTCGTCGGGCTGACAGTTTGCGACGGCTCTGTACCGACGGAAATGTGAAAGTAGCCTAACAGGGTGGGTGCTGTGTCCCCCAATGATTGGCTGGGAGAAAAGGATTTTACGGTGAGTACACAAAAATCCCTATTTCTCCTCATTAATTAATCCTCATTGGGGGACACGGGACCATGGGACGTCCTAAAGCAGTCCCTGGGTGGGGAACAAACAACTGTTATTACCCAATATACCAGTAAGTTACAGATGTGGTGCTGCAGAATCCGTCTGCCAAGGGCCACATCTGCAGAGGCCTGAGAATGAATACTGTAATGTTTTGTGAAAGTACATAAGCTGGACCAAGTCGCAGCCTTGCAAACTTGTTCTGCTGACGCCTGGTGCCGAATGGCCCATGAAGCGCCCACTGACCGAGTGGAGTGTGCCTTAATCCCTGCTGGGACAGGTGCACCTCTGACACGATAGGACTCCTTAATAGCCGAGCGAATCCACTTGGCTACTGTGGCCTTTGAAGCGGCTAGGCCCTTCCTATGTCCCTTCAGAAGCACGAATAGGGCATCTGACTTGCGAATAGATGCCGTCCGTGAGACATATCTCTTCAGGACTCTCACCAGATCCAGGGTGTGGAGAGCCTTTTCGATATGATGTACAGGTGCTGGACAGAGAGAGGGCAAAACAATATCCTCGTTGAGATTGAAAGAAGAGACAACCTTCGGAAGAGAAGACCGGAACGTTCTCAGAACCACCTTGTCTTGATGAAAATTCAGGAACGGAGTTCGGCAGGACAAGGCCACCAACTCCGAGACCCGCCTGATTGACGTGACCGCAACTAGGAAAGCTACTCTCCAGGAAAGGAAAGTTAGTGATACATCCTGTAGCGGTTCGAAAGGAGTCCTCTTGTAAAACAGCACGGTGCACGGGCAGCACGGTGGCTCAGTGGATAGCACTACAGCCTTGCAGCGCTGGGGTCCTGGGTTCGAATCCCACCCAGGACAACATCTGCAAAGAGTTTGTATGTTCTCTCCGTGTTTGCGTGGGTTTCCTCCGGGCACTCCGGTTTCCTCCCACATTCCAAAGACATACTGATGGGGAATCTAGATTGTGAGCCCCATCGGGGACAGTGATGATAATGTGTGAAAAACTGTAAAGCGCTGCGGAATATGTTAGCGCTATATAAAAATAAAGATTATTTATTATTAAAACACCGAGGACCAAATTAAGATCCCATGGTTCCAACGGCATTTTATAGTGAAGCCCCACATGATAAACTCCCTGAATGAAGGTTTTCACCTGTAATCTGTTGGCAATCCTGCGTTGGAACAGAACCGATAAGGCTGAAATCTGCCCTTTGAGCTAAGCGCGAGACCCGACTCCAATCCGATCTGCAGAAATTCCAAATTGGAAGGAATGGAAAAGTCAAGAGGAGAGCTCCACTGTTCTTGCACCATGAGAAAAAGGTTTTCCAGGTGCGATGATAAATGCGCATAGACGTGGGCTTCCTAGCACTAAGCATGGTGGAGATCACTTGATGAGACAATCCTGCTTGAGCTAGAACCCAGGATTCAACGGTCACGCTGTTAAACACAGGGCCTCTGAGTTCTGATGGTAAATAGGGTCCTGGGACAGCAGATCTGGACGATCCGGCAGTCGCCAGGGAACGTCGGCGACGAGTTGAACTAGTTCGGCGTACCACGCCTGGCGTGGCCAATCCGGCGCAACCAGGATAACAGGTACCCTCTCCGCCCTGATTTTCTTTATGACCCTCAGAAGCAAGGGGAGCGGAGGGAACACATACGGAAGCCGAAAATGATGCCACGGAAGGACCAGTGCATCCACTCCGATGGCAACTGGGTCGTGGGATCTAGCTATGAACTCGGGAACTTCGGTGTTTAGCCTTGAGGCCATCAGATCCACATCCTGAGTCCTCCAGCGACAGCAGATCTGCTGAAAGACATCTGGATGCAGAGACCACTCTCCCAAGGCGAGACCCTGGCGACTGAGAAAGTCTGCCTCTCAATTCTCTACGCCCGGGATGTGGACTGCCAAGATCACCGAGCGGTTGCTCTCGGCCCATCGGAGAATGTGACCTACTTCGATCATGGCTGCCCTGCTGCGGGTGCCCCCCTGACCGTTGATGTACGCCACAGCTGTGGCGTTGTCGGACTGAATCCTGATGGGCCAGGAGGTGATGAAACTGCAGAAGGGCTTGCCTGATTGCCCGTATCTCCAAAATGTTGATCGGCAGACGCGACTCTCGAGAAGACCAACTTCCCTGTGCCGTGTGAAGGCGAAACACTGCCCCCCAAGCAAGAAGGCTGGTGTCTGTGGTCACCACTAGCCAATGTACTGGTAGGAAGGACTTTCCCTGATCCAGCAAGGACTTCAATGTCTTATACCTAAGGGTCTGCCTGACCCGCTGAGAGAGCTGGAATCAACGGTAGAAAGAGAGCGGATTTCTGTCCCAGGCCGCCAGAAGCGCATGTAACGGGCGGAGGTGTAGCTGTGCGAATGAAACCGTCTCTATAGCTGCCACCATCTTGCCGAGAATTCTCATACTGAAACGTAGAGAGTGAGGGAAAGAACAGGAGAGCATCTGTGTTCCCCGCTGTAAGGCTAAGACCTTTTCCGGAGGAAGGATCACCAACCCTCGGGAAGTGTCCAGAATCATTCCCAAGAAGGGAATACGCTGAGCTGAGACTGGCGAGGACTTATTGAAGTTTCTTCCAGCCCAGGCGAGAAAGTATATATCGTGATACTCACGCACTCCTTGCAGATGTGAAAAGATGGTCCCTTGTTCAGGAGTTCTTCTAGTTACTGTAGTACAACCACCCCCCAAGCATGAAGGATGGCCATGGCAGCCGCCATGACCTTGGTGAAGACTGTGGGGGCGATGGCGAGCCCAAAGGGCAAGGCAGCGAATTGAAAATGTTCTTCTTGAACCGCGAATCGTAGAAATATTTGGTGAGGGGGAAAGATGGGGATGTGAAGATAAGCGTCCTGGATGTCTATGGTTGCTAAGAACTCTCCTTTTTCCATGGAAGCGATGACTGAACTGAGAGACTCCATTCTGATCCGTCGCACTGTGACGAACTTGTTTAACAGTGCTAGGTCCGGTATGTTCCATCCTTTTTTTTTTTGGGACCACAAATAGGTTCGAGTAAAACCCTATGAGGATCTGTGTGATCTGGCTCCCTTGGGTCCAGGCTGTCTGGGCCTGCCCTTCCAGGAATGGTTGGGTCTGTATGAGACCTGGGACCCTCTATCCCTACACGGGCCCGCCCTGGTCCTGAAGAGACGGTTGTAGAGGACCAGCTGGGGTTGTTACGAAAAAAACGGGTCCGAACTTGTTGTTTGGTTCCGAAAAGTCCGAACGGGCCTCTGCTGGGGAAGAAACTTATTCTTCCTTCCAGTAGCTTTGGAGATTAGTAGATCAAGTTTTTCTCCAAACAAACGACCGCTCTGATAGGGCAGAGAGGTTAAACACTTTTTGGAAGCAGAATCTGCACGCCAGTCTCTGAGCCATAGGGCCCTCCTAATGGTGATGGCATTTGCTGCTGCTTGGGAAGCGCTGTTAGCAGCATCCAAAGAAACACACCACGAAATCCCCAGCCCGAGATATCTCATTAGCGAGGCATGCCACCTCAGGGGGGAGGTTAGTTTCCTGATTGGCTGCGGACAAGACCTCAGCCCAATGAACCATAGCTTTAGCCACCCATGTCGCGGCAAAGGATGGAAAGAGTGCAGCTCCAGAGGCCTCAAAGAGATTGTCAATATGATTAGTAGGATTTTTTACTGCAGCGCCATCGGACAAGGATAAAAGAGTTTTAGATGCTAGCTGCGATATGGGAGGAACCACGGAAGTGGACTGTAACCAATCCTTTCTTAAATCAGGAGCAAAGGGATATTTAGACTCCATGGACTTCTGCTCTGTGAAGCGTTAGTCCGGTCGGTCCCTAGTCCTTAAACTTGGGGTGGTTGGCAAACACCCTGTGAGGGCGTTTAGTCCTCTTAAAGGACACTGCGTGATTTGGGATAGATACGGGTTCCTCGTCCACCTTCAGAGCCTTGTTGACTGACTCAATGAGGGAATCAACTATCTCCTGATAATTTTGCGAGTCCTGATCTAAGGACATATCAGATTGGTATTCTGAATCAAGTTCGCTACGAACCCCTGGAGAGGGGGAGCGAGAAGCCGAATTCACGGAGGCCGAAGCATGAGGAGGTTTGGGGGATGTGCCATGTGACCTCTTTCTAGAAGCATGAGCACTTTATGATGAAGTACGACCCCTGCTGGATGATGAGTCTTGTCCGTCGGAAGGGTTTTTCGCAACTAAAAAAAACGCCCTGACTTGAGGAATGGTCCCGGAGAGAGTATCGCCTTGGCCAGAGAAGCCATAGACCGTGACAGGGAAGTGGCCCACTCAGGGGGACTGAGCTAGGGTCGGTAGCAGTGGCGGGTGGCTCCTGGGCAGATACCGGGTCACAGGCCGTGCAGAACGCAGTATTGTGGCCTTAGGGCAAAGTCACCTTGCAAATGGTACAAGAGGCAAAAAGCACAGTATGTGTTTTGTTAGGCTGCGGTCACACTAGCAGTTTTTGGTCAGTATTTTAAATCAGTATTTGTAAGCCAAAACCAGGAGTGGAACAATTAGAGGAAAAGTATAATAGAAACATATGCAGCACTTCTGCATTTATCACCCACTCCAGGTTTTGGCTTACAAATACTGATGTAAAATACTGACCAAATACTGCTAGTGTGGCAGCAGCCTAAGGCTATGTGCACACGTATTGTAGGTCCACTGCGGATTTTTCTGCAGCGGATTTACCGCTTTTTTTGCGGTTTTCACTGCGGTTTTACAACTGCGGTTTTCTATTGGGGCAGTTGTAAAACCGCTGCGGAATCCGCAGAAAGAAGTGACATGCTGCGGAATGTAAACCGCTGCGTTCCGCACGTTTTTTTCCGCAGCATGTGCACAGCGTTTTTGGTTTTTCATAGGTTTACATTGAACTGTAAACTCATGAGAAACTGCTGCGGATCCGCAGCTGTGGAAACGCTGCAGATCCGCAGCAAAATCCACATCGTGTGCACATACTCTTAAGGTACCTTCACACTAAACGACGCTGCAGCGATCCAGACAACGATCCGGATCGCTGCAGCGTCGCTGTTTGGTCGCTGGAGAGCTGTCACACAGACAGCTCTCCAGCGACCAACGATGCCGGTAACCAGGGTAAACATCGGGTTACTAAGCGCAGGGCCGCGCTTAGTAACCCGATGTTTACCCTGGTTACCATCCTAAAAGTAAAAAAACCAAACGCTTCATACTTGCCTACCACTGTCTGTCCCCGGCGCTGTGCTTCTCTGTACTGACTGTGAGCACAGCGGCCGGAAAGCAGAGCGGTGACGTCACCGCTCTGCATTCCGGCCGCTGTGCTCACAGTGAGTGCAGGAAAGCAGAGCGCCGGGGACAGACAGCGGAAGGTAAGTATGAAGCGTTTGTTTTTTTTACTTTTAGGATGGTAACCAGGGTAAACATCGGGTTACTAAGCGCTGCCCTGCGCTTAGTAACCCGATGTTTACCCTGGTTACCAGCGAAGACATCGCTGAATCGGTGTCACACACGCCGATTCAGCGATGTCAGCGGGAGAGCCAGCGACCAAAGAAAGGTCTGGCCCTCCAGCCCCGACCAGCGACATCACAGCAGGATTCTGATCGCTGCTGTGTGTCAAACTAAACGATATCGCTAGCCAGGACGCTGCAACGTCACGGATCGCTAGCGATATCGTTTAGTGTGAAGGTACCTTTAGTCTTTTTGGATGCTCTAGATTGAGACATAGTTTACCCTGTTTGTTTGCCAGAGAGATAGAGGGAGGATGTACATGCAAAGGAGGGTTAAGCTAAGATTCTGCAGCTTACCCAGGTCCTGTGTCTTGAGTCCCAAGGGCAGGTGCCACTGTCTGTGCCCACACAGCGCTTCTGTCAGCGCTTCTCCTGTTGTCCCTGCTGTGTCCAGGCTCCCAGAGAAAAAAAATCTCTGCCTGCACTGCTGGAGGTGTAGAAGATTGCCGCCGAGATAAGGAAGGTGGTTCTCATTTAGTACGAGAAGTTTAAAAGTTCAGCAGAAGAAACGCATTGGCAGAGAGAAAAGCAAGGTTGGCAGATCAAATTATCATATCAGAGACACACCATTTCTAAGAAAGCCCTCTTATTTGTAAGAAAACCCTACTTCAATAAAATATCTACAGCCTTTACATTATTCATAAAACAAGAAAAATAAATTATGATGAAAACCCCCCAGAAAGTACGAACCTTCAAAAGTGAGAACCTTCAGGTGCAATGAGCCTGAGCAGCCACGGAGGTCACACCTGCTCTCTGCAAGTTCAGTGGAAAAACTGAGTGGGGGGGTTTTCAAGCAGCTCTTAAAGATAGTAAGGTACTGAGAGGAGGGGGAAACAAAGATGTGTGAGCTGTGCCTGTCAGGCCTTTGGCACCTGACGCAGGGTTAATTGAATAACTGCTGAGATTGAAAACGTATTTATTGACTGTCATTTTTTTTTCCTTTCAGGTTTCCTTTAATCCAAACCTTTTTGCTTGCAGTACCAGTGAAGGATGCATTATTGTTGCTGACAAATCAGTGTGTCTCCTTGACAGTATTTGCCAGTCTCTGCTGCTTCAGCTACAGTTTGGTAAGTCTTCAACCCCTTATATTACCCCAGATATTTAATCAAATTATGACAAAGCGAGTGCCAAAACTGGCAATATAAACGAAGCACACAGCCTTGTAATGGATAGGCCTCCTTATAAACATTGCACCTTTAGTGCCCTAATCGCTGCCTCTATTCTGCAGAAACAGAATCTTAGCCACATATGTTCGAGTGCTAAGTTCATCCTTGGCATGGCTAAGAAGCTCAGTACCCAGACTCTCCTAAAATACATGGATTTATGGCTTTATATTCTGTACTGACATCCGTGTCTTACTTTTTTTTTACATTTTTTATCCAATGAACCCCTTAGCTGCTGCTCTGTTATCAGATATTCACTTTGGTTTAGTGGGCATTTACGGTACTTAGCCTGAGCAGTCTGCCAGCACTTTATATGCTGGCACTACTGTTCCTTTAGTGCAGTGGTTGACAAATGAGAAAGAAATGAGACCCCCAATAGTTGGCACTTTAGGGCATTTTCTTTAACTCTCTACGGACACACCTATTTTTGTTCCTAACCCTTTCATGACATATGATGAAAAACTTACCTCATATGCCTGCTCCCTGACATTGATGCAGGCTCACACACCAAGCCTGTATCTTTCCTCACACATGTTGGCTGATTTAATCAGCCATCATGTGCCAGTAACAGCCGCGGTTGGAATAGAGCTCCACCTGCCGCTGTTAACCTCTTAAATCCTGCTGTCAAGTCACTGATAAAGGCATTTAACACTCGCCTACAGTGGTGCATGTCGTTCCACGCTCTCTTCGGCGTGCCCATGATGTGACTGTGGGGCAACGATGGGTTATCATGATATCTGAGGGTCTGCTGAAGACCCCATGTCGGTCATTACAATCCTTCTGTGAAAGCCAACCTGTGGCTAGCGTTCATATACAGTACATAGCAGTGCTGATGGACTGCTATATATAGCACAAGCGATCAGACAATCGCATCTTCAAGTCCCCTTAGGGAACTATTATATACAGTAAAAAGTTTTTTTGTTTTCTTTTTTAAATATGAAAAAATAAAAAAAACTTGGTTCAAATCATCCCTTTTGCCCTATTAAAAATAAAGCAAAAAAAAAAAAATCAAATGCACATATTTGATATTGATGTGTTCATAAAAGTTCAATCTATCAAAATATAAAATAAGGAAATAAAAATACAAAAAATGGAGTGTGATGACCCCAAGGTAGATACAAAATAGTAATAAAGGCCTATTTAACGAAAAATTACCGTAGATTTTATTGAAAATATCAAAAAAAAAGTCAACCTTACAATAAGTGGTTCTTGAAGGAAATGGTAGTAGGTGAAATGGTGATGACACAAAAATGTGCACAAAAGACACACAAATGTCATAAGTAATTGGGTTGCAAAAAAGTTTTTAAACATTAGCCTCCCTGTTACTCGACTTTCTCCTCTCCAGTCCATCCTTAAAGGGAACCTGTCACCCCCCCAGGCGTTTGTAACTAAAAGAGCCACCTTGTGCAGCAGTGATGCTGCATTCTGACAAGGTGGCTCTTTAAGTTCGGGTCCTTGGCACTGCTGAAATAATTGTTTTTGAAATTTGTCCCTCATACCTCGAAATCGCCACGGGGGCAGGTCTTTCCCCCCTAATCCAGACACTTCACAGCCGTCAATCATGGCCTCTGCGTGCCGAGTGCCTCCTCCTCTTCCTTCATTAGCATCCCCAAGGCCTGCGCTGTAAGTTCGAAGGGCAGCGCAACTGCGCATGCCCCCCTAAAAAAAATAACTGCGCAGGTGCCGGGGACGCTAATGAATGAAGAGGAGGCGGCGCTCAGAAGCCATGATTGACGGCTGTGGTGCCTCTGGATTAGGGGGGGGGGGGGGAAAGACCTGCCCCCGTGGTGATTTCACGGTATGAGGGACAAATTTCAAAAACGATTCTTTCAGCAGTGCCAGGGACCCGAACTAAAGGAGCCATCTTGTCAGAATGTAGCATTAGTGCAGCACAAGGTGGCTCTTTTAGTTACAAACGCCTGGGGGGTGACAGGTTCCCTTTAATGCAGCAGCCAGGGTTGTCTATCTAGCTAATCGGTATTCAGACGTGTCCGCTCTTCGCCAGTCGTTACACTGGCTGCCCATTCATTATAGAATCCAATTCAAAGTACTTGTTCTCCCTCACAGTGCGGCACCCCCATACATCTCCTCTCTCATTTCTGTCTATCTGCCTAACCGACCGCTGCGCCCTGCAAAAGACTTTCAACTAACCTCTGCACTAATCCATACCTCCCACTCCCGACTCCAAGACTTCTCCCGTGCTGCGCCAACCCTCTGGAATGCTCTACCCCACGATATTAGGACCATCCACAATTCGCATAGTTTCAGGTGCTCCCTCAAAACACATTTGTTCAGAGCGGCCTATCACGTTCACTAATCAGTCATTTTATGTGTGTGTGTGTGTGGCCCATTCACTACTTTCATCTATCCCCCACCCCCTGAAGATGGCTGGACCATCATTGTAAATACATCATTGCAAATACACACCTGTACTTTGTATCTTCCCCACTTCATTGTAGATTGTAAGCTCTCCCGAGCAGGGTCGTCTTATTTTGCTTTAATTATTGTATTGTTAACGCTGTTACTTATGACTGTTGTGTTTGAAAATGTAAAGCACTGCGGAATATGTTGGCGCTATATAAATAAAGATTATTGTTATTATTACTAGTAGTATAGATGGCTGACAGTAAAAATCCAGAGGAAAAAATAATTTACGGTAAATGATCTCAAGGTAGTAATATAATATAGCCACTAGATGGCAACCAAGTGCAATCGTACACAGACTGCATGTTGTAACTAGGGGCCAGTAACACAGTAATAAAGGAGATGAAGGAAAACCAGGTATCAGTAAAGTTCAATGGTATAAATGGTCTGTAAATGACAGAGATAGACGCATCAGCTTCATATATAAACTGACAAGTGCTTACCCATAAGGTGCTCTGTGCCTGCGTGTGTCAGTGGCCCGACACTCGTTTTGTGTGGGCATTTTTGGGTGGCTGTGTGAAATAAATTTTTTCTGTTAGTAAATGGCATAACAAAAAACAAACCACCAGAATTACATTTTTGGCCTCCACAGCATTGCAATAAAATGCAATAAGAGGCGATCTAAGCATTGTATTATTATCTACCCCAAAATGGTATCAGTAAAAACGTCAGCATTCACCCAGTCCCATATCTCCAAAAATTAAAACGTTACAGGTCTCGGAAAATGACTACAAAAGCTTAATTTTTTTTTCTTATAATTTTCCAAAATTTTTTTGCCAATTAAATAATAAAAAATAAAAAAAATATGTTTTGTATATGCGTACCTGTCCTGACCTGGGGAATAATATTGCCAGGTCAGTTTTAATATATAGTGAACTTGGTAAATAAAAAAAAAAAATTAGTGAAATTACCCTTTTTTTATTTTGCAATTTCAACACGCATGGATTTTTTCTTCCCTGTTCTCCAGTGCATCACACGATAAAATTAAAGGTGTCATTCAAAAGTACAACACGTCCCTCAAAAAACAAGTCTTCATAAGGCTATATTGACAGAAAAATAAAAAAGTTATAGCTCTTAGAAGAAGATGAGGGAAAAACAAAATGGCCATGGCGTGAAGGGGTTAAAGACTTTTTTTTTTATATATTTTATTACAATATTCTAGAAGCCTTAGCTGTTTATTTTTTTCAGTCAACATAACCATATGAGGACTTCTTTTCTGTGGACGAGTTTTATTCTTTTGTAATGTACCATTTTGAGGGTTAAAGTATTATTTTTATTTTTTAGTAACCTTTATTATGTACTTATTTTCTAACATTGTGTTCATAGTGTGGTAAGTTCATTGTTAAATTATTCTTATGGATCAGTAGAATTTTTCTAAATTTTGCCAGTACTTAATTTATATAGTTTTCCTACTTGATCCCCTCAATGGACTTTATTAAACAATAGTAAGCTGTATTTGTCAAACGTGCCATTTAGGTTAGAAGATACAATTCCATGGACGGAATAGTACTTCACATGCGATCAGCCGCGCTCCCAGGGGGAGCGTGGCCGGGTGTCAGCTGATTCTCAGAGCTGACACCCTGCACTAAGTGCCAGGAGCGGTCACGGACTGCTCCTGACACTTTAACCCCCGGAACACTGCGATCAAACAAGATTGCAGCATTCCGGTGGCATAGGGAAGCATCGCGCAGGAAGGGGGCTCTCTACCTGCTGCCCTGGGACCCTCAGAACAACGCAATGTGATCGCGTTGTTCCGAGAGTCTCCTCCTGTCTCCTCCCTGCAGGCCCCCGGATCAAAGATGGTCGCTGGGTCCTGCAGGGAGGTGGCTTGTAAGTGCATGCTCAGAGCAGGCACCGGGAGGCCTCCTTCACTGCGTGTCAGATCAGAGATCTGACTTTATACACTCTCTGACTGTATTCCTCCATAGCTTCACTCCACGACACAGACACTGCCACTAGTTTCTGCAATGGCACTCTCGCATCAGCCATCGACTTGGTCGCCCCTGTCATGCATAGCAGAGTGCGATGAATCAATAGACAACCCTGGCACAATAACATCACTAAAAAGCTTCAGCAAGTATCCAGAATCACAGAACGGCGTTGGAAGAAAACGCATTCACAAGATGATTTCACTGCACTCAAACAAGCAACACTTGCATTCAAATCAGCTCTCACGTCTGCTAAACAGGCCTATTTCACATCCCTGGTATCTTCTTTATCCCACATCAGTTGTTCAACACCTTTAGCTTCCTCCTCCGCCCACCACTGCCCCCTCCGACTACCTTAATCTCTGCTGAGTACTTTGCCACACACCTTTAAAAATAAGATAGACCAAACAAGGCAAGTCTTTGTTGTCTGACCACCACAACCCCTTTGTATGCCAGACCAATGCCCTAACCCCATAACTTCCCTCCCCAAAATCACTGAAGGACATCTTGCTCATCTTCTCTCCAAATCACACCTCACCACTTGTACGCTGGCACCCCCTTCTCCCCAACCTCACAACTACACTAATCCCATCCCTAACCCATCTCTTCAATCTATCACTAACTTCTGGCTTTCAAAAATGTCACAATGACACCTTTCCTCAAAAAGCCTTCCCTTAACCCAAGCGCTATGTCCAGCTACCGCCCCATATCTTTGCTCCCATTTGCTTCCAATCTACTTGAGCAAGCACGTCCACGCTGAACTTTCCTCTCACCTAAATCTAACTCTCTCTTCGACAGCCTACAATCTGGCATACGTCCCCACCATTCCATTGAGACTGCCCTGACAAAACTTAACGACTTACTTACAGCCAAAGCTAACAGACAATTCTCTATACTTCTCCTCTTAGACCTGTCGTCTGTATTCGACACAGTTGACCACTGCATCCTACTACAGATTCTTTCTTCCTTTAGTGACCTCGCCCGATCCTGGATCTCCTCATACCTTACCAACCGCACATTTAGCGTTTCCTACTCCCTGCCTTGCGCAGGCGTGTACTACGGAGGACATAGAATGAACTTCAATCCAATATTGCGGCCAGCATGCAGCCAGCGGGTAAGGAAAGGGTGAATCAAACACCCGAAAACTCCACCCATATGACCAAAAACTGGTCCCGCCAAATTCAGGTGACAGGTTCCCTTTAAACCGCACATCCAAGCTCTCGCCACCTCCTGTCGCCTCCAGCTCAAAAATATTTCCAGAATCCTTGCTTTCCTCAACCCTAGCTCTACAAAAATGCTTGTGCATGCCCTAATCCTCTCTTGCCTCGACTACTGCAACATCCTCCTTTGTGGCCTCACTGCTAACACCCTTGCACCCCTCCAGTCCGTCCTTTTTTTTTATTTTAAATAGATTTTTATTAACAAAATAAGGAAGAACATCAGAATGCCATTTACATTGCATTATATCACATACACGTTTTCTTATTTTAATAAACCCCAACATTACCCCAACTACCCCCCTCCCCCCTACGACAGCTCAGTCTCAATCTTCACCCCACTGAGGCCTTCTCTGCCTCGTATAATTTATCCTCATCCAAGTCCTAGGAAACTCGACGACTATACTCCTCAATCCAAATCAAGCCAAGGAGACCATATTTTATTAAACGTTTCTAATTTCCCCCTTTTTTTGTACACCCCCTTTTCCAATTTCAGACCATGTTGAACATATTGGAGAAATTCCCTTCTCGCAGGTGGTTCCGCATTTATCCAATTTCGTGCTATTACTTTCCTGGCCATGTAGAGTAGCCTAGCGATTGCAATCTTCCAAGTATTGTCAACTCCAATTTCTTCCACATATCCCAGCACGCATACTATCGGGTCTCTAAGAACTCTGCACTTATACGCAGCTTCAACTCGGCTCAAAACCACCACCCAAAAGGCAGCCAGTCTCGGACACGTCCACATCATGTGATATATTCCTGCATTCTCACTCGCACACCTCGGACACTCAGAATTGGCACGCAATCCCGCTTTGTATAGCACTTCCGGAGATTTATATACCCTATGCAGAATGTATAGCTGCGAGAGCCTATATGGTTCACTCAAGGATAGTCGCGGAACCCACTCCATCACCGACTCCCAGGTTTCATTTTCCATCGGTCCCACTTCTCTCTCCCACTTAGCTCTCGCCTTTATAGGGAAATCTAACAGGAACGTGTGCATAAGGTCCTTGTACAGAGTAGAAATAACTCCCCTTGTAGTTCCGTCACCACACACATACTCCAACACTATATCATCTTGAACCCTGATATCAGCCTTCTTATTCTGAGCTCTAAAGGCATGTCTCATCTGCGCATACTGATATTCCCCTGTGGATCGCAAACCAAATTCTTCCTGCAATTGGGAGAAGGACTTCAGTTCCTGTCGCTGGATTATCTGGTGAACAAAGCAAATTCCCTTATTCTGCCATTCCAATAGTCCTCCCAAGGCCTCAAATTCCTTTAAATTGTGGTTAGACCATATCGGTGTGAATTTAGTCAACCCCGTAACCCCACGAATCTGCCTTAGTCTATTCCATAATTTACGAATCAGGAACAGGGTTGGGTATACTTTCCCCAGAGAGCTCAAAGAGCCATCTTCCAAACACCTGGCCATCGGTCGTCGGTCCGTCACCTCTTCCATTAGCTGTTGTACTGCACTGGATGACGCCCCTCGCGCCCAGCCCTTCAAATGCTGGCTCTGGGCCGCAAGGAAGTATATTTCCGGGTTGGGCAAAGCCAAACCACCATCTTCCTTGGGTCGCTGAAGCGTCTCCAGGCTAATACGTGGATATTTTCTTCCCCATATCAAACTTCTAAAAAGGGCGTTAATCTGCCTGAACTTCCCCCGAGGGATCCAAATTGGTGCGTTATGTAGAACATAAAGAATTTTAGGCATCAGAACCATTTTAATAAGGTTTACCCTACCGACGACCGATAGATGTAGCTTATTCCAGGCATCTACCTTTGCCCTGAGTACCCCCATAACAGGAGTCAAATTTCTTTGCAGGAACTCCGCAACTGGCACCGAAATCCATATTCCAAGGTATTTAAATTGGGAGACCACCTTCAGCCTCTCATCCCCAACATCGTCACTCACATTCTCTCCTACGTCATCCACTCTAAAAAGAACCGTCTTATCCCAATTAATTGTTAGTCCCGACACAGTACCAAATCTCTCAACAATTTCAACGGCCCCTCTTAGTGACTCATCTGGATCCGCCAGGAACAGCAAAACATCATCCGCGTATAACGCTATTTTTTCCTCTACTTTCCCATACCTAAACCCAGGGACCCCATCCGACTGCCGAATCTTAGCAGCAAGAGGTTCTACAGCCAACGCGAACAGGAGGGGTGAAAGCGGGCATCCCTGCCTAGTACCCCTAGCCAGCCCTATAGGTCGAGATAGCTCCCCGTTTACTCTAATTCTAGCGGACGGTAATGAGTACAACAGCTGTATCCAGGCCACAAACTGCGGACCAAACCCCATACATTCCAGCACCTGCCAGAGGTACCCCCATTCGACACTGTCAAACGCCTTATGTGCATCTAGCGATACAATCACTCTTCGACCACAGTTATCAGACTCTACCTGCAAATTTACATATAACCTCCGCAAATTGATCGCCGTTGATCTATCCGGCATAAAGCCAGACTGATCCGAATGCACCAGACTCGCAATAACACTAGAGAGGCGGAGAGCCAACACCTTGGCCAGAAGCTTGACATCAATAGTTAGTAAAGAAATTGGGCGGTACGACTCCGGTTTCCCCAAGTCCTTATCCTCTTTTGGAATGACCACTATTATGGCCTCTCTCATAGAGGCTGGCAAGCACCCACAGGACCTAGCTTCCTCCAATACCATTTTTAATCTAGGAATCAACACTTCTGCCAACCCTTTATAGATCTCAGCGGGTAGCCCATCGACCCCAGGCGCTTTCCCATTAGCCATAGACATCAATGCCCGACTCAATTCCTCCTCAGTGATAGGGGCCTCAAGGCTCTCCCTATCTGTCTCACTCAGTCTCGGCAGATCCAGACCTTCCAAGAAAGTCAGTGTGTCCTCGACCGATTCACCAACCCGAGAGGAATACAAATCTGCATAGAAGTCCGCAAAAGCTCTCAAGATTTCAGGCGTTTCCGTTATTTTACCTCCACTAGCAGAGTCCAAAGAGTGTATATATGAAGAACCTCTCTGAGCAGCAGCCACTACCGACAGCATATGTCCCACTGTTTCTCCCTCCTGATAGAACAATACCCTTTGGAAATCCCGCTTCCTCTCTGCTTTGCCTAACAGAATTTTTTCCAAATGATTTTGTGCGTTTTTCATCCTTCTCTCTGCCTCAGGGGTTCCCAGTGTAGCCATCCCGTCTTCTGCTTCCTTCAACTCCTCAACTGCCACTTTTTCTGCCTCTCTCGTCCTCCGCTTACACCTACTAATGTCCCTAAACAGTAGTCCCCTCAGATACGCCTTCATTGCATCCCAAATCGTAAGAGCATCAGTACTTCCATCATTTAAGAGGAAGAATTCCTCTACCTCCCGTCCTATACTTTCCAACTCAATACTCTGTAACCAATTAGGATGAATCTTCCATTCTCTCCCCCTTAGCGAGTGAGCCCCCTCCAATCTAACCTCTACTTCAATTGGACTATGGTCCGACAAGGCCCTTGGCAGATATCTCACCTCCCCAACCAATGTGTCCAAAATCCTGTTACCCAGAGCCATATCAATCCTAGAGAGCGTGGCATGCGCCGGTGAATAGCATGAGTACCCTCTCTCTCCAACGTGTCTAACCCTCCAAAGATCAATCAAACCTATCTCCTGTATATAGGTGCCAAATGTTGTTATATGTCCCTCCGACCTATTCTGAGTATTTTTATTTTTGTCCCAATATTCATCACAGATATTGTTTAGATCCCCGATAATTATTAATGGTGTCGGCCCCCATCTTTCCACTCGCTCCATTACTTCTCTAATTTTCCTGCTAGAGTAGGGAGGCGGAATATACATCGCTGCAACACACAACATCACTCCATACAGTATACACCGTATTAGTACGTACTGCCCATCCACATCCACACAAACCTTCACCTCCTCATACTGAACTCCCGCTGGAACCAAGATTGAGACTCCTCTTGCATACGTGGAGAAGGTAGAATGATATCCCTTCTGGATCCACCGTCTATTCAGAACATCCACCTTTTCCCTTACCAAATGCGTCTCCAGCAAGCATATCATTGAGGCCCGTTGGTCTCTTGCATATTGCAAACACGCGGCACGTCTAGATTTCTCCCCTAGGCCTCTCACATTCCAGCACAAAATCTTAAAACGGTTCCCCATCACTTGGCTCATCTTCACTATAAATATCGTCAATTTTGAGCCCAAGCTGTCTAACTACCCTCCCCCCCCCCTCCCAACTCCCCCACCCACCCTTCCCCCCTCACATCTAACCGTTCCACCTCTTTTCAAGAGTGGGGCATCATCGCCCATAGCGAACACTCCGTTTGGCATTACCTTCCCAACCCTCCTCCCACCACTGTACATAACAGGATTTCAGACATTTTGAAAAATAACATATCACAAAACATTTTAACGTAGAATTATTTACACACGCAAGAAACCTGCATACACTTAAAATATGCCGCATACCCTTCCTCCCCCTTTCCCAGCAACCATTACTCTCTCCCTTTAACTTTAACTGAATACAATCCAGCTCCCTTCTTCACCCCCCACACCCCCTGGTTTGTCAATCACATGACTCTTTGCCAACTGACAGATAAGTAAACAAGATCAGACTCTTCCCACAGTTTTAGTCTCCTTTTCCTTTAAGCTTTTTAGCATTAATATCGATCCACTGGGTAGCGTCCTCCGGCTTCTGAAAAAAATGAATTTTATCAAAAGCCACCACCCTCAGTCTTGCTGGAAACATCATGGAATACTGCACTCCCAACTCCATCAGCCGTCTCTTGATACCCGTGAACATCATCCGTTGTCTCTGCACCAGAGTAGAATAGTCTGGGTATATAGCAATCTTCTGGCCTTCAACTGTCAGCTCTGTCATGTCTCTGGCCTTCCTCAGGATAATGTCTCTGTCTCTATAGTTTAGAATTTTGGCGAGCATGGTACGGGGATTCGCTCCAGGGACAGGTGGTTTCGGCGGGACCCTATGCGCTCTTTCTACCGCGAACACTTTTGTTAGCGCCATATCTCCAAATGTCTCTAACACCCATTTTTCAATATATTCCGTTGGATTCCTCCCTTCAGCTTTTTCAGGGATGCCCACTATGCGAATATTGTTTCTTCTGGACCTGTTCTCAAGGTCCTCATTTTTCGCAGCCAATTCAGCTATTGCTTGAGTGAACTTTTTCTCTGCTTCTTGCAGCTGCACTATATGGTCTTCTACAGTGCTCACTCTCTCCTCTACCTCCCCCACACGCTTGTCAATCTTCTGCATGGCTGCGTTTATCTGGGCTGTATCCCCCTTAACCTCCTGTATCTGTAAGGTCAGAGACTGTTTACATGAAGAGACTAGCGCAAAAACGTCTCTTAGGGTAGGCTCAGCTTCTGGCGCCATTTCCTCGGGTCCCCCTTCTGCCACCGCCATTTTACTCTCCTTTCTCCCCTGTTGTACCTCATGTTCTCCTGCTGGGCTCTCCTCCTCCTCCTCCTCCTCTTCAGTATCTGCTCCGGCTCCCTCCTCTGCGGCCTCCGCTCTCGCAAACTGCTGGAGCTTTGCCGCTACCTCCATGCGCTTTCTACATGCGGCGTTCTCCTTGTCTGCCTTCTCCCTCGTGTCGGCGCCATCTTGGATTGCGCCTGCATCCCCGGCTCCCGCGTCCTTCTGCCTTCTCCTGGTCATGGTCGCCGGCTCCAGCACCACCGCTCAGCACCGCCGGACCCTCCAAGTCTCCCCGCAGCCGGTAAGCCCCCACAGGGACCAAACAGCAGCGGCTCTGCAGGATTTTAGAATGTACAGCGGCGGGAGCTCACAGCCGCACGTCCGCTCACATGGACTCTCAGGCCACCCCAGTCCGTCCTTAACTCTGCTGCCCGACTAATTAATCTCTCTCCTCGCTACACTCCTGCTTCCCCTCTTTGCAAATCCCTTCACTGGCTCCCAATTTCCCAGCATATCCAGTTTAAACTACTAACACTGACCTACAAAGCCATCCATAACCTTTCTCCTCTGTATATTTCCGTACTAATCTCTCAATATCTTCCCTCGTGTAATCTCCGGTCCTCCCAAGACCTCCTTCTCTTCTCCATGTTTAATCGCTCCTCACTCAATCGCCTCCAAGACTTCTCCCGAATATCCCCCATCCTCTGGAATTTTGTGCCCCAACACGTCCGGCTATCCACCACATTTGGATCCTTCAAACGGAACCTGAAAACCCATCTCTTCAAAGAAGCTTACAACCTGTAATGACCACACGGCCACTTCAACACCATCGGAGCTACTGCAACCCCCGACCTACTGTCTCCTTCCCCATAATGCTGTAGAATGTAAGCTCGCAAGGGCAGGGTCCTCGCCCCTCTGTATCAGTCTGTTATTGTTAGTTTGTTTACTGTAAGTGATATTTGTATTTTGATGTAACCCCGACTCATGTACAGCACCATGGAATTAATGGTGCTATATACATAAATAATAATAATAATAATTCAGTGATGTCCCACCCTGGGACAATGTAAAAAAGTAAAAAAAAAAATATTATACTGTGTAAAAATATTTTTAAAAAAATTCCTGAATAAAGGAAAAAAAAATTGTTCCAATAAATACAGTTCTTATGTAAATAAAAAAAAAATAAAAGTACACATGTGTAGTATCGCCGCGTCTGTAACGACCCGACCTATAAAACTGTCCCACTAGTTAACCCCTTCAGTGAAAAAATAAATAAATAAAAAACGAGGCAAAAAACTGTGCTTTATCATCATACCGCCGAACAAAAAGTGGAATAGCACACGATCACAAAGATGGATATAAATAAACATGGCACCGCTGAAAACGTCATCTTGTCCCACAAAAAATGAGCCGCCAGACAGTGTCATCAGCGAAAAAATAAAAAAGTTATAGCCCTCAGAATAAAGCAATGCAAAATAATAAATTTTTATGTAAAATATTTTTATTGTATAAAAGCGCCAAAACATAAAAAAAGATATAAATGAGGTATCGCTGTAATCGTACTGACCCGAAGAATAAAACTGCTTTATCAATTTTGCCAAACACGGAACGGTATACACGTCCCCCCTAAAGAAATTCATGAATTGCTGGTGTTTGTTCATTCTGACTCACAAAAATCGGAATAAAAAGCGATCAAAAAATGTTATGTGCCCGAAAATGGTACCAATAAAAACGTCAACTCGTCCCGCAAAAAACAAGACCTCACATGACTTTGTGAACCAAAATATGGAAAAATTATAGCTGTCAAAATGTGGAGACGCAAAAACTATTTTTTGCAATAAAAAAAGTGTCTTTTAGTGTCTTTATGCTTGAGTTTGTGTGCTGCAATCACCTTCTTCAAATATTTTCTATGGAGTTCAGGTCATGCGACTGTTAGGCTATGTGCCCATGATCAGGTTATATCTTATATATCGCATTTTGGGCGCAATGTATTTTGTAAAACTCTGTGTTCTAATCAAACAGGCAAATCCACATGTGTTCATTAAACCTTGCGGATTTACAGCATGTAATGAATGGCTATGGGTGAGACTACGCCGCGACATGTTTTGGCTCGTAAATGCGCACCACGGGTGAGTTTACGCAGCGTCAAATAGAAGCACAGTGGCCATGGGATTTCTGTAAATGCCATCCACTGTGCTTGTAACCTAGAACCCAGTGGAGATGAGCCACATCCAAAATGCTTCTATTCCGGATCGTGGGCACATACTCTGACAGTCACTCTAGAATCTTCCAGCACTCGTGACACCAAGACTTGGTTGACTTTGAGATATGCTTGGGATCTTTGTCCTGTTGAAAGGTCAAATGACTGAGGCTAAGAGGGTGTCGCAGTTATAACTAGTGTATAGGGTGTACAGCCCTCCCCCCCTGCATGGATGATGAAGGCAGGACTGAGAGGTGACTCAAAATGCCCAAGGTGCGGTGAGGAGGATGCAGATTTGCTACATATGATGTGGTCGTGTGCTCGCCTCCAACCCTTTTGGATAAAGGTGCTTAATTTGATCCGGAAGGTGACAGGAGTAAATGTGGTGCGCAACCCGCTGACTTGCTGTGTGGGCTGTATGGATGATATTGGTACAGATAAGTGTGGAAGGTTGACTATTGCAAGATTGTTGTATGCTGCTAGGAAGCTTATTGTGATACATTGGTTGGATGAAAGACCACCAGGAAAAAAGGAATTTATAAGCAAAATAATTTTTATTGTCCTCATGGAAAGGAATATCTACATTAATAGAGGTCAGAATACAAAATTTGAAAATGTATGTGTTGCGGATGGATGGTTTACCCAAGCGTTGCGTCTGCTGAGTTATTGCAGAGTAGAATGGGGGTCGTTTAGTTGCTTCTAGGGGGATTTCTTCGTGTACAGGTGTCCTTTTGTACCGATGGGTACCATCTTTCAAGAGGTGATGTTGTCAGATAGTTTTATTGGATATCGGGCAAGGGATTGGGGGGAAGGAGGGGAGAGGGAGGCTTGGTTAGGGGGTAAGGGTGTTTAGTAAAATGAAAATGTATTAATAAATAGGTCTTGTATTCATCGTATGAAAAAAAGCAGGATGAGTCCAGATGATAAAAAAGCTTGTCTTTATTCCAAATTCGTATAAAATAGTGACATGGCACCCATATGTGCAGCTACGTGTTTCGAACACGAGCTGTGTTCTTTGTGGAAGCTGCAATGCATACAACTAACCCACAATTTACAGTATACAATGGTCAATAAACCAAGAAAAAAAAATCAAGTGATATAAAACCAACATAAATTGTTTAAAATCGCAAATAAATGCAAACAGCACATAAGTGATCCAAAATCAGTCCATTAGACTTTGAAACTAGCATGCAGAAAATGCAGACAGCAGTTCTCAAACTGGAAGAGTCAATTATTCATAGAAAGCAAACTAAATTTCATCAAGATAGCACGGATTACAGGTTGGACCAGGTGTATGAATGGGGAAGATGGGAAAAACCCATGAGATCCCCTAAATCAATATTAAAACGCACCAATTATCAAGATTCCATCTTCTCACGTGCTCATGTTAGCTTCAGCTCCTCGGACCCTGAACTCTCGGATTCTAACACCAATGGGAACCTGACTCTAATGTTCCTTGTCAGGATTTTTCTTATTTTCGCAAAGCAAAAAATCGCCTAAAAGCACAGATATCGTGCAGGACGCAAACATCGCAAGTGGAACAGGAATGACAACGCGCCGGAAAAAGAAATATTGAATGACATTAAACCCACTAATGTTTTGAATTTATCCAAACAGAAACTTACTGACACACAAATCAAGGTGTTGAGCTACGGTATGAATTTTGTGCCGACAAAGACCTTTGACTTGTTCAGAAATCTTAATATAATACATAATGGGACGGGAACTGCGTGAATTACATTCTTCTGCCAAAATCACGCACAAAATTTCAAATTTTTCCCGTAATTAATCATTGGCTGTGCAAGAGTTGAAAAATATATACAACATTATCATAAAAATGTCTGTTAAGGGGGAATTGGTTATGGTATTAGACTTTGAGGTGTACAATGAACAAATGTTACTTTTATTGTCTGATTTGTCAACTTACTGAAGAGTACCAAGTAATCCTTTATCATCTTGTACTGAGGAAACCCACTCAATTATTAATGAAGGCTTTGCATTGGGGGTACTCTCAAGACAAGAAAAGGCTTACCAGATTGTCGAAAGACCAAAATTACCACACATTTATGGTCTACCAAAAACGGACAAAGCACTTTACCCACCGCCTATGACACCTGTCATCTCAGGAATTGGCTCAGTTACTGAGCGTGCTGGAGAATGGTTGGACTTCATGCTGCAGCCTCTGGTCCAGCGGGCATGCGGTTTTCTCACGGGCTCTTGGGACGTGCTTGACCAACTGTCTCGACTCTCCTGGGATCACGATTGCTCATGGCTAAGCTGCGATGTGGTCTCACTCTTTACATGCATTCCTCACCAAGTAGTGCTACAGGCGCTTGATTTTCACTTACGGCGCTGCAGCCAATATGCACATGATTTGTGCGGCTATATTCTGGATTTGGTTCTTTTTCTGATGACACACAATTTTTTCTTGTATGACAAGCCATATTATTTACAATGCAAGGGAGTTTCCATGGGAGCCAAGTTCTCCCCGTCCCTTGCTAATTTGGTCATGTCCTATTGGGAATTAAATTACTTGTTTGTTTGTACTAATCCATTTTCATCAAATCTCTTTTGTATGGGAGATGCATTGATGATCTACTGTTTATTTAGAAGGGTCATATGTCACTAATACCTGATTTTGTACAATACATCAATGATAATCCTTATAATTTATCCTTTACATCGGTTTCCCACAAATCCTCGATTTTTTTTTTAGATTTTCAATTATCTCCTTTCTGACATATGACGTACTATCCCGTCGAGGTGGTATGGGCCCGTATGACCACCGACGGGACTGTACGTCATTACCGATCAGCCGCGCTCACGGGGGGAGCGCAGGCGACCGTGGCCGGGTGTCAGCTGACTATCGCAGCTGACATCTGGCACTATGCCAGCGGTCACGGACCGCTCCTGGCACATTAACCCGCGGCACACTGCGATCAAAGATGATCGCAGCATTCCGGTGGCACAAGGAAGCATCACACAGGGAGGGGGATACCTGCGTTCTTCCCTGAGACCCCCGTAGCAACGCGATGTGATCGCGTTGCTCCGAGGGTCTCCTACCTCCTCCTCCCTGCAGGCCCAGATCCAAAATGGCCGCAGGGGGCCTTTTGGGCCCTGCAGGGAGGTGGCTTGCAAGCACCTCCTCAGAGCAGGCGCCGGCAAGCCTCCTGCAGTTCCTGTGTGATCACTGATCTGATCTGACAGTGCAAAGTGTCAGATCAGCGATCTGATAATATACAGTCATGTCCCCAACCTGGGGCAATGTAAAAAAAAGTAAAAAAAAATATTTACATGTGTAAAAAAAAGAAAAAAAAAAACCTAACTAAAGAAAAAAAAATTATTGTTCAAATAAATAAATTTCTTAATCTGAGTAAAAAAACAAACAATAGAAGTTCACATATTTAGTATTGCCGTGTCCGTAATGATTCGACCTATAAAACTGTCCCACTAGTTAACCCCTTCAGTGGAAAAAAAGAGGCAAAAAACGGCGCTTTATTATCATACCGCCTAACAAAAAGTGGAATAACACGCGATCAAAAAGACGGATATAAGTAACAATGGTACCGCTGAAAACGTCATCTTGTCTCACAAAAAACGACCCGCCATACAGCGTCATCATCGAAAAAATAAAAGTTATAGTTCTCAGAATAAAGCGATGCAAAGTAATTATTTTTATATAAAATAGTTTTTATCGTATAAAAGCACCAAAACATAAAAAAATGATATAAATGACGTATTTCTGTAATCGTTTCGACCCGAAGAATAAAACTGCCTTATCAATTTTACCAAACGTGGAACGGTATAAGCGCCCCCCCCCCAAAAGGAATTCATGAATAGCTGGTTTTTGTTCATTCTACCTCACAAAAATTGGAATAAAAAACGATCAAAAAATGTCACGTGCCCGAAAAAGGTACCAATAAAAACGTCAACTCGTCCCGCAATAAAACAAGACCTCACATGACTCTGTGGACCAAAATATGGAAAAGTTATAGCTCTCAAAATGTGGAGACACAAAAACTATTTTTTGCAATAAAAAGCGTCTTTTAGTGTGTGATGGCTGCCAATCATAAAAATCCGCTAAAAAACCCGCTATAAAAGTAAATCAACCCCCCCCCCCTTCATCACCCCCTTAGTTAGGGAAAAATAATAAAATTTTTAAAAATATATTTATTTTCATTTTCCCATTAGGGTTAGGGTTGGGGCTAAAGTTAGGGTTAGGGTTGGGGCTAAAGTTAGGGTTGGGGATAAAGTTAGGGTTGGGGCTAAAGTCAGAGTTTGGATTACATTTACGGTTGGGATTAGGGTTAGGGTTATGGTTGGGATTAGGGTTAGGGGTGTGTTTGGGTTAGGGTTTCAGTTACAATCGGGGGTTTCCACTGTTTAGGCACATCAGGGGCTCTCCAAATGCAACATGGCGTCCGATCTCAATTCCAGCCAATTCTGCGTTGAAAAAGTAAAACAGTGCTCCTTCCCTTCCGAGCTCTCCTGTGCGCCCCAACAGGGGTTTACCCTAACATATGGGGTATCAGCGTACTCGGGACAAATTGGACAACAACTTTTGGGGTCCAATTTCTCCGTGGGGAAAAAAAAAGAATTTTTATTTTAACGGCTCTGCGTTATAAACTGTAGTGAAACACTTGGGGGTGCAAAGTTCTCACAACACACCTAGATAAGTTCCTTGGGGGGTCTAGTTTCCAATATGGAGTCACTTGTGGGGGGTTCTACTGTTTAGGTACATCAGGGGTTCTGCAAATGCAATGTGACGCCTGTAGACCAATCCATCTAAGTATGCATTCCAAACGGCGCGCCTTCCCTTCCGAGCTTTGCCATGCGCACAAACGGTTGTTCCCCCCAACATATGGGGTATCAGCGCACTCGGGACAAATTGGACAACAGATTTTGGGGTCCAATTTTTCCTGTTACCCTTGGGAAAATACAAAACTGGGGGCTAAAAAATAATTTTTGTGGGGGAAAAAAAGAATTTTTATTTTCACGGCTCTGCGTTATAAACTGTAGTGAAACACTTGGAGGTTCAAAGTTTTCACAACACATCTAGATAAGTTCCTTAGAGGGTCTTCTTTCTAAAAATGGTGTCACTTGTGGGGTTTTTTAATGTTTAGGCACATCAGGGGCTCTCCAAACACGACATGGTGTCCTATCTCAATTCCAGTCAATTTTGCATTGAAAAGTCAAACGGCGCTCCTTCCCTTCCGAGCTCTGCCATGCGCCCAAACAGTGATTTACCCCCACATATGGGGTATCAGTATACTCAGGACAAATCGCACCACAAATTGGGGGCGAAAAGATCATTTTTGTGAAAAAATATTTTTTATTTTTACGGCTATACATTATAAACTTCTGTGAAGCACTTGGTGGGTCAAAGTGCTCACCACTCCCCTTCCGAGCTCTGCCATGCGCCCAAACAGTGGTTTACCCCCACATATGGGGTATCAGCGTACTTAGGACAAATTGTACAACAACTTTTGGGGTCCAATTTCTCCTGTTACCCTTGGTAAAATAAAACAAATTGGAGCTGAAGTAAATTTTTTGTGAAAAAAAAGTTAAATGTTCATTTTTTTTAAACATTCCAAAAATTCCTGTGAAACACCTGAAGGGTTAATAAACTTCTTGAATGTGGTTTTGAGTACCTTGAGATGTGCAGTTTTTAGAATGGTGTCACACTTAGGTATTTTCTTTCATATAGACCCCTCAAATTGACTTCAAATGTGATATGGTCCCTAAAATAAAATGGTGGTGTAAAAATTAGAAATTGCTGGTTAACTTTTAACTCTTATAACTCCCTAACAAAAAAAAATTTAAGTGACATATCTTTGTGATTTAAGGGCATAAAAATTCAAAGTTGGAAAATTATAAAATTTTCGCCAAATTTCCGTTTTTTTTCACAAATAAACGCAGGTAATATCAAAGAAATTTTTACTACTGAGTCAGTAGTACTGTCATGAAGTAGAATATGTGACGAGAAAACAATGTCAGAATCACCGGGATCCGTTGACGCTTTCCAAAGTTATAACCTCATAAAGGGACAGTGGTCGAACTTGTATGAGGGGGAGGAAATAATTACTTTTACATCATTACGAGATAAATACAATGTTCCTCAAAGGGATTTTTACAAATATTTGCAGATCCGGCATTTCCTAACTGAAAGGAAAAAACAAATGCCTGTACCGCCATCTAAACTTTACTCTATGCTGATGAACCCGACATCACAGATTAGGGCGCTGTCCACAAGCTACGACTGTATGTTGGAGAATACCCTGCCCTCTCTAACTACATACCTGCAAAAGTGGGAAAAAGACCTGAACTGCACATTCACACCGGATCAGTGGAGGGCATCCTTCTTAATTATTGGAAGCCAATCTAAATGTACTAACCGCATAGAAAACTCCAGGAAATTGTTATATCGGTGGTATTTCACTCCCAGTAGATTGTCTAGGATGTTCCGCAGTTCCCCAGACACGTGCTGGAGGTGTGGAGACCCCTGTGCAGACATGCTACATATATGGTGGAGTTGTGACAGAATTAGACGTCTGTGGGAAGCCGTAGATCATCTGATGTTCCAGATTTGTGGTATACCGGTGAATCTTAATGCACAGCAGGCGTTACTCGCTATTGATTTGGACTCGTTTCCTTATGAGTTCTGTACAGGGATTGTACATATTATTGTAGCAACTAGAATCAAAATTGCTAGTTACTGGAAAAACTCCAAGTGCCCCTCACTGCCCGAGGTCGTATCACTGATCAACGAAAATTGCCTATCAGAAAAAATAATCGCTACATCTAATAATAATATAGCTCAATTTCAGAAAAAATGGAACAATTGGTTATCTTTCCGTTTAAATACCGTTCTTAAATAACTGCAGATTTGCATATAGAGAATGTGATTGGATAGTTATTGTAATGTCACCATTTCCCCTATCCTCTTCCCTTCCCTAATCCCCATAACGTTGTGATAATTATTAAGAATTTAATGTCAATAAGATATAATGCTTGACACAACTTGTAAATAAATAAAAATTTATGTTTCAAAAAAAAAAAAAAAGGGACAGTGGTCAGAATTGCAAAAATTGGCCCGGTCTTTAACGTGCAAACTACCCTTGGGGGTAAAGGGGTTAAGTGGTTTGAATAACAAAATTACCACTTGTACATTCTCTAAACCTTTGTCTGGTAATAGTATACTACATGCGTCCAATAGTCACCCCAAGCACACAGTAAGATCAATACCAGTGGGTGAGTACACCCGCATTAAACGAAATTGTAGTGAGGATGATAAATTAAAGGGTGAATTTCTGGACTGTGGGAATAGAGAAATAGAGGTTACCCTGCCTGGATGCTAAATAGGGCGAAAAAAATTGTGGGACAGAAAAATCGTCATGATTTTTTTTAGATAACACTTTTGCAAGGCAAAAAAATGGGACAATAAACTCATTCTTTCTTTACAATATAGTCCCCAATTTTTGGATATCAAGAGAATTTTTTACAAATATCTTCCAATTTTGGAAGAGGACAGTATTTTGTCCAAAGTACTAAGTTTGGGTTGTGCAGTTGGTGCAAAAAGAGCCCAGACTGGTGGGTAACATTCTCTCTAACCCACGTTGCACCAACCAGGATAGACATACATGGCTGGATTGAAAGGTTTTTTTTAAATGTGGTGAAAACCGATGTAGGATGTGCAAATTTGTGTCTGTAACAAAAACCTTCAGTAATTCTAATGCAGCTAAGCAGTTTGATATTATACAATATCTAAACCGCAATAGTGAGAATGTAGTATACATCATTCACTGTTCCAGTTGCGATAAAATGTATGTTGGATGCACCATTAGGAATTTAAAAAAACCACATTTCTGAACATCTTAAGGTACCGTCACATTTAGCGACGCTGCAGCGATCTAGACAACGATCCCGATCCCTGCATCGTCGCTGTGTGGTCGCTGGAGAGCTGTCACACAGACAGCTCTCCAGCGACCAACTATGCGCAGTCCCCTGCTAACCAGGGTAAACATCGGGTTACTAAGCGCAGGACCGCGCTTAGTAACCCGATGTTTACCCTGGTTACCAGTGCTAATGTAAAAAAAAACAAACAGTACATACTTACATTCCGGTGTCTGTCCCCCGTCGCTGTGCTTTCCTGCACTGACTGTGAGCGCCGGCTGGCCGTAAAGCAGAGCGGTGATGTCACCTCTGTAATCTGCTTTACGGCTGGCCGGCGCTGACAGTGCAGGGAAGTAGAACGCCGAGGGACGCGACAGACACCGGAATGTACCGTAAGTATGAAGTGTTTTTTTTTTTTTACATTTACCCTGGTAACCAGGGTAAACATAGGGTTACTAAGCGCGGCCCTGCGCTTAGTAACCCGATGTTTACCCTGGTTACCAGTGAAGACATCGCTGAATCGGCGTGTGTGACGCCGATTCAGCGATGTCTGTGGGAGATCCAGCGAAGAAATAAAGTTCTGGACTTTCTGCTCCGACCAACGATGTCACAGCAGGATCCAGATCGCTGCTGCGTGTCAAACACAACGATATCGCTATCCAGGACGCTGCAACGTCATGGATCGCTAGCGATATCGTTGTGAAGTTGGTCAGTGTGAAGGTACTGACCTTTATAGTATTTCAGAATCATTTCATACAATGTCACAGGCTTCCAGACATCTAGTACAGGTCCATGGGCTTTATACATCATCCTTTCAAGTTTATGCCATTGAGAAAACTCATTTGACATGAAGGGGAGGAAACATCAGGAAACACCTTTGTGACCGGGAAGCCTATTGGATGTTTTATCCGAACACTTGTAGTCCAGCAGGATTGAATCTCCGCAAGGAATTATTAGTCCATTACTAATTTGCGTTCTTTGCTTATGTGCTGTTTGCGTTTATTTGTGTCGTTGCGATTTTAAACAATTTCTGTTGTTGGTTTTATGTCACTTGATTTTTTTTTCTTGACTATTGTATAAATGGTGGGTTAGTTGTGTGCATTGCAGCTTTGACAAAGTACACAGCTCGTGTTCGAAACGCGTAGCTGCACATATGGGTGCTATGTTACTATTTTATACGAATTTGGAATGAAGACAAGCTTTTTTATCAGCTGGACTCATCCTGCTTTTTTTCATTCAACACTCAAGTGGTCCGCTTGGAGTCCGTGCTGTTACACACCGAGGTGGTAAGCTGGCTATTTCCTTTTTTTTCTTCTTGTACCTGTCTGGAAATTGTGTCAGACTGTGTTACTGGCGTGTCATATGCTTTAATAAAAGCTATGTGATTTAAAAGAAAGGTCGAATGACTTTCAAGCTTCAGCTTTCTTGTGGAAGACATGACAGTCTCCCAGGATTTTCTGGTACTTGATTGACGCAGCATGAGTAAGGGGACAGGTTTTGGTTAAATTCTGATAAATCATGGGATTATTTTCTTATAGCATTTCATCATATGAATGATGTGGATAACTTGGCATTTTTTCATGGTTTATGTTAACTGAAAGTGAAATTCTACAGAATATGTTTGTGCTGTATATTTGTTATTTTATATATAACATATGTAATATTTTATTACTATTGCAGATACCGAAGTTGATGTTGTTGACCTTTGTTATGAAGGACGGTTCCTGTTAGTTGGAGAGAGAAATGGCAGCATTCACCTTATTCATATAAAGTCTAGACAGACCCTGTTTACCAAAGTAGGTATTCAAGTTTGTTTTTTTCCAACTTTGGCCATTTAAAGGGAATCTGTCACCTGATTTTTGTTACCCCATCTAAGAGCAACATGATGTAGGGGTAGAGACTATAATTACTGTGATTTATCTTTTACTGGGCTGCTTGCTGCAGTTTTCATAACAAGACTAGTGATGAGCGCAAGTGCTTGTTACTCAAGTTTGCCTAAGATGCTCGGGTATGCAGCAAGTATTGTGGGTGCTCGAGGGACATGTTAGAGTCCCCACGCCCGCATGTCTCCCGGCTCTAAGACAGCCTGTGCATGTCAGGCAATCCCCGCATGTTTTTGTGGCTGTCTAACAACCTTAAAACATACAGGCACGGGTACTTGAACATGTCACTAGAGTACCCGCGATACTCGGTGTGTACATGAGCACCCTAGGCAAACTTGATTAACGAGCACTTGTGCACATTACTAAAAATCACTGTTTTATTCGCGGATGATCTACCAGTTCTCTGAATCCTTATCTCTATATCTCTGCCCACACCACTGATTGGCAGCTTTCTTTGTACTCTGTGCATAGGCAGAAAGCTGCCAATTAGTAGTGGGGGCAGGGTTATATAGGGCTCATGAATATGGAGGGCTACATGGCAGCAGGTTTACTAGTTCTTTAGTGATATCTTGCTGTTAAAACAGTGATGATATTTAAACTACAGCAGGCAGCCCAATAAGTGAAAATTCCACATCACTGGAATTGGGGTCTCTGGCTTTACGGCTTGCTTTTCTCAGATAAATTGGTACAATCTTGGCGACAGATTTCCTTTAAGGCCCACATACACAATAGACAAAAGATGGCTAAACGCACCTATTACACCAGGATTGGCTAACCATTTAATGTTCATGGACTTTCCCAACAAGAGAGCCTCCTGAGTAAGTGAAGGGGTCTGGTGTGGATACATAGCTTTCGTAGGGCTCTTTTGTCCACTATTTGTGTGTTTTTTGTTTTTTTTGTTGTTTATTAGCCTGGGCAGTTACTACACCTAAAGGTTTACAGCACAGTGTATTTGTTTTTTTTCCAACGACAGCCTGTTAGTGACTAGTAACAATACAAGCTGATACAGATGTGCGACCGATGCGGTGGCGGCGGCCAGTGTGTTGGCGGCGGCCGGTGCGGTGGTGGTGGCCGGTGCGGCGGGGGGTGGGGGTCTGCGCGATGAATCAGCCGAAGGTGCTGGAGTGTGCGGGGGGGGGGGGGGGGGGGGGGAGGGGGGTCTGCTGGGCTGTGCGGGGGGGGTGGTCATTGGTGTGTCTCTGTATGCAGGCATCGTCCGATGGGACTACAAGTCCCATCGGGCTCTGCCTGCTACAGTGATAGTGAGTGACACATTAGCCAATGATGGGACAGTAGTAGTCCCATCATCCGGCTAATGTGTTGAATGTAAAAAAAAACAAAACACTCATATACAGTACATACAACATACATAGAACACACATACAGAAAATGCGACATGCAGCATGCGACGACATGCAGCATGCGACGACATGCAGCATGCGACGACATGCAGCATGCGACGACATGCAGCATGCGACGAGTGACAACATGCAGCATGCGACGTCATGCACGATGCGGCGACATGCGACATGCAGCATGTGACGACATGCAACATGCTGCGACATGCAACATGTCACAACATGCGACGACATGCACCATGCGACGACATGCAGCATGCGGGAACATGCAGCATGCAACGTGACAACATGCAGCATGCGACGACATGCACCATGCGGCAACATGCGACATGCAACATGTCACACCATGCGACATGCAGCATGCGACATCATGCAACATGTGGCGACATGCAGCATGCGACATGCAATGACATGTGACAACATGCGACGTGACAACATGCGCCATGCAGCATGCAGCAGGCGACATGCAACATGTGACATCATGCGACATGCCATATACATACAGTACATAGATAAATTACATACATATAGACATACAGCACATATAACATAGAGTACATACTCCATATCACTTGTCATTTTGTTCCCCGAAGCCAGTGTCACCTGTAAAAAATATTAAAATAATAAACAAACAATATACTCCCTGATCCGCAGAAATCCAATTAAAACGAGTGTCCCTCGACGATCTCCCGTGGAGAGCAGCAGCATCAGCTGATGCGACCACTCTCCAGGGGCTTCAGGAATACAATGATGGCAGGTATCCTTCCACAATGTATTACCCACAATGTATTCCTACGCCCCTGTGAGAAAATAGTCCCTAGTCTCACTTTTGGCATTGCTGTGTGAGAAAGTTCCCACCCAGCAAATGCCATAAAGTGAGACTCTGAACTAAGGTAACCTTTCAGTGATGCACTGCAGGAGCCATTGTCTCCTGTCAGTGTGTCACTGAAGGTCCTATAGAGCAGTGACATCACCCGATGTTACTGTTCTATAGGGGAGATCGTCGTGGGACACTCGTTATTAATTGGACTACGGCGGACAGGTAGTATACGGTTTATTATTTTACGTTTTTTGCAGGCGCTGAAGTATGGTAAGTATGGTGAAATTAAGAATGATAAAATACTTTTTTCTGGCTGTCTTTTTTTTTAACTCTTTCACTACTGTAGGATTAATAATGGATAGGCGTCTTATTGAGGCCTCTCCATTATTAACCCGGCTTCATGTCACCTTACAATAGCAAGGTGACATTAATCCCTTATTACCCCATGTCCCACCGCTACTCGGGAGTGGGAAGAGTGGGGCTAAGTGCCGGAATTGGCGCATCTCTCAGATGCCCCATTTCTGGGGCGGCTGCGGCTGGTATTTGTAGCCAGTATTTTATTTCTTTTTAGCAAAGTTTGGAATTTTTTTTCACCACTTAGATAAAAAATAACCTAGACATGTTTGGTGTCTATGAACTCATAATGACCTGGAGAATCATAATGGCAGGTCAGTTTTATGCTGTGTGCACACGTTGCAGATTTGGGTGCAGAATTTTCTGCACAAAATCTGCATCTCCTTGCAGAAAACGCAGCTGCGTTTTTGATGTTTTTTTTCACATTTTTCACTTTTTTTGTGCGGTTTTGATGCAGTTCTAGGTGCAGTTTTTGGTGCGTTTTTTGCGCGGTTTTGATTCAGGTTTTTTTGTGCAGTTTTTGGGGGTTTTGATTCAGTTTTTGCTGCAGTAATGGTGTGTTTTTTTGCGTGGTTTTGATTCAGGTTTTTTTGTGCAGTTTTTGGGGGTTTTGATTCAGTTTTTGGTGCAGTTTTTATGCGTTTTTGGTGCGGTTTTGATGCAATATTTGGAGCAGTTTTGATGCAGCTTTTGGTGCGGTTTTGATGCAGTTTTTGGTGCGGTTTTGATGCAGTTTTTGGTGCGTTTTTGATGCAGTTTTGATGCAATATTTGGAGCAGTTTTGATGAGGTTTTTGGTGTAGTTTTTATGCGTATTTGGAGCAGTTTTGGTGCAGTTTTTATGCGTTTTTGGTGCGGTTTTGATGCAGTTTTAGGTGCGGGCTTGATGCAGTTTTTGGTGCGGTTTTGATGCAGTGTTTGGTGCGGTTTTCATGCGTTTTTGCTGCAGTTTTGATGCATTTTTGGTGCATTTTTTGCACGGTTTTGATGCATTTTTTTTTGGGGGTGCGGGTTTTTGTGCGTTTTTCTATGCGTTTTTGAAAGCTAAATAAAGATTTATTATTGAACAAAAAAAAAAATTTGTGATGTCATTATTGTCCAACCTCCTCTTTTACATTTGTCCAACCCACACTCAATTACACACAGATAGACATATAGATGATAGATGAAATGGATAGACAGAGCTACATATAGATAGATCTATAGATGCATACATGTATCTATTCATATATCTATCGATATATCTGGATAGATATATCTATTGATAGATGCATGGATAGTGTAGGGTGTGTGTCCACTGTCCGGATTACATCCGAATTAGTTGCAGATTGGATGCTGCGTACTTGTAGTCCCATCGGATGATGCCTGCACACACACCCCAAAAGACCCCCTGCACAGTCCCGCACACACCCGAAACAGTCCCGCGCACACCCAAAATAGTCCCGCGCACAGCCGAAACAGTCCCGCGCACAGCCGAAACAGTCCCGCGCACAGCCGAAACAGTCCCGCACAGCGCCGCACACATTCAAACAGCATGCAGATCCCGCCTGCACACACATACACACACACAGTCACCGCCTACACACTTCCCTCCTCCCGAACTGCAGCGTTTCTCGGACCCACAACCGCAGCAAAACTGCAGATCTTTTTTACATCTGCGGTTTTGCTGCGGATGTGCCCGACTCAATGAACAGTCTAAGGGTGCAGAAACGCTGCAGTTCGGCACAAAAGAAGTGACATGCTGTGGAAAAAAAAGCTGCGTTTCGGTGCTGCTTTTTCCGCAGCATGTGCACAACAAGTCTGCGGCTCCCATAGACACTGCGGATTTGATGCAATTCTGTGCACCAAAAAAACCCTGTGGATCTGCAATCAAATCTGCAACGTGTGCACACAGCCTTAAGGCCCCTTCACACTGAGCGACGCTGCAGCGATACCGACAACGATCCGGATCGCTGCAGCGTCGCTGTTTGGTCGCTGGAGAGCTGTCACACAGACCGCTCTCCAGCGACCAACGATGCCGGTAACCAGGGTAAACATCGGGTAACTAAGCGCAGGGCCGCGCTTAGTAACCCGATGTTTACCCTGGTTACCATCCTAAAAGTAAAAAAAAAAAAAAACACTAGATACTTACCTACAGCTGTCTGTCCTCCAGCGCTGCGCTCTGCTTCTCTGCTCTCCTCCTGTACTGTCTGTGAGCCGGAAAGCAGAGCGGTGACGTCACCGCTCTGCTTTCCGGCTCACAGCCAGTACAGGAGGAGTGCAGAGCACAGCGCTGGAGGACAGACGGCTGTAGGTAAGTATCTAGTGTTTTTTTTTTTTAACTTTTAGCATGGTAACCAGGGTAAACATCGGGTTACTAAGCGCGGCCCTGCGCTTAGTTACCCGATGTTTACCCTGGTTACCAGTGAAGACATCGCTGGATCGGTGTCACACACGCCGATCCAGCGATGTCTCCAGGGAGTCCAGCGACGAAATAAAGTTCTGGACTTTATTCAGCGACCAACGATCTCCCAGCAGGGGCCTGATCGTTGGTCGCTGTCACACATAACGATTTCATTAACGATATCGTTGCTACGTCACAAATAGCAACGATATCGTTAACAATATCGTTATGTGTGAAGGTACCTTTAGCATTTAGTGAACCTAGCAAAAAACAAGTGTGGGATTGCACTTTTTTTGCAATTTCATCGCACTTTGACTTTTTTTCACATTTTCTGTTACGCGACATGGTAAAACCAATGGTGTCGTTCAAAAGTAGAACTTGTCCCGCAAAAGATAAGCCCTCACATGGCCATATTGACGGAAAAATTATGGCTCTGGAGAGAAGGGGAGCGATAAACGAAAAAAGCTCCAGGGGTGAAGGGGTTTAGAAACATGGATATGGACATATTTATGAAAATAGACATAGATATATCTACTATATAATTCTCTAAGGGTCACTTCCGTCTTTCTATCTGTCTGTCCTTCTGTCTGTCATGGATATTCATTGGTCGCGGCCTCTGTCTGTTATGGAATCTAAGTCGCTGATTGGTCTCACCAGCTGCCTGTTATGGCTGCCGCGACCAATCAGCGACGGCTACGGTCCGATTAGTTACTCCCTACTCCCCTGCAGCCTGGCGCCCGCTCCATACTCACCGCTCACACAGGGTTAATGCCAGCGGTAACGGACCGCGTTATGCCGCAGGTAACTCACTCCGTTACGGCCGCTATTAACCCTGTGTGACCAAGTTTTTACTATTGATGCTGCCTATGCAGCGTCAATAGTAAAAAGATCTAATGTTAAAAATAAAAAAAATCATCATATACTCACCCTCCGGCGCCTTTCCCGCTCCTCGCGATGCTGTGGTGCTAAGGATGGTATGCGACAAGGACTTTCCATGACGTCTCGATCATGTGACCGCAACATCATCACAGGTCCTGCGCGCCTGCGTGAGAAGGACCTTTCATAACGTCACAGTCATGTGACCGCGACGTCATCACACCCTGGGACCGGAAGCTGGCGACAGAACTACAAGGGGCCCTCGGATCGGAAGGTGAGTATATGTTTATTTTTTATTTTTTAACCTGTGACATACGTGGCTGGGCAATATACTACGTGGCTGGGAAATATACTACGTGACTGGCCAATATACTACGTGGCTGGGCAATATACTACGTGTCTCTGTGCTGTATACTACGTCACTGGGCAATATACTACGTCACTGGGCAATATACTACGTGGCTGGGCAATATGCTCTGTGCTGTATACTACGTGGCTGGGCAATATACTACGTGGCTGGGCAATATACTGCGTGACTGGGCAATATACTACGTGACTGGGCAATATACTACGTGACTGGGCAATATACTACGTAGCTAGGCAATATAGTACGTGACTGGGCAAGATACTGCATGGGCTGTGCAATATACTACGTGGCTCTGTACTGTATACTACGTCGCTGGGCAATATACTACGTCGCAGGGCAATATACTACATGGTTGGGCAATATACTACATAGCTGGGCAATATACTACATGGCTGGGCAATATACTACGAGAACATGCATATTCTAGAATACCCGATGCGTTAGAATCGGGCCACCATCTAGTATATACATATCTATCTATCTTTCTATCTATCTATCTGTCTGTCCATCTATCTATCCATCCATCTATCCATCCATCCCATATCGATCTATCTATCCATCCATCCATCCGTGTATAATGGAGTGTGGGTTGGACAAATGTAAAAGAGGAGGTTGGACAAGAAATGACATCACAAATCTTTTTGAAAATAGAGGAGGGAGGGGTTTGGGTGTGTTCTGGAGTGGGTGTGGTAGGTTCAGGCTTAGTGGCAGTGCAATGCATCATGGAACTTGTAGTATTAGAGCACAATAAGTCAGGAGAAAGGAAGTTGTCGATTAACCCCATGAGAGCTGTATCCAACACTGAAGATGTGCTGCTACAGCATGATAAAAGGTAATATTGCTAAAATAAACACAGTGGATGTTTTCAGTGGCACATAATAGCAAGATTTATGAAAAAAAAAAAATGATTGTAGTGGACAACTTCTTTAAGCCTGTGAGTGCCAGCAACTTCCAGAGCATGCAACGATTGAAAATGAAACTGGGGACATGCACCAACCTTCCATTCTCGCACCCGAGAAGTCTCCTGTTTCATGTACAACACCATGGAACCAATGGCACTCTAAAAATAAGTAATAATGATAATATCTGTATGATGTTTTCACTAAATTACATTGGCATGATAATCTAATGTCATTGTTTACTTTCATATGTGATAACAGTATGAGGTTTATTGGTGATTTGTTTTTCTTATCTTTTCTTACAATAAAAATGACCTGATTAAAAAACAAAAAAAAAGGCAGCAGACGCAATAAAAAAAAACATGTACACTTCTCAACGTTGAAATTACAATACTATGGCTGAGTTCGCACTGCGTTGTGTGAACCCGTTTAACGGACTACGTTACACCGCGGCATAACGCGGTGTAACGTAGTCCGTTAACGCCGCCATAACTTGCAATGGCGAACGCATCGCTAGCGCATGCCCACAATGGGCGTGCGCTGGCGATGTGCCGTCATTGAGTGACGGACCCGAGACGCGGGCTGCAGCGTTTCCGGGTCCGTCACTGCTAGCGCAGATGGAGCTAGCAGATGCTCCATCTGCGCTAGCGCAGTGCCAAAGTCGGCACTTGCGTTAGTGCAGTCCGTTTAACGGATTTGTTGAATGGACTGCACAACGCAAGTGTAAACCTAGCTTACGAAGGGAAAGTTGTTGAATTTTGGAAATCGTTGGATGGATAGACATGTCACGGAAATGCAATTGATGAGGTTATTAATGGTTGTTTGAGGAATGTTCTGCCTTGTTGAATGCAATTAGGCATGGAAATCATCAATAGAAGCTGCTGTCAGCTACATTTTTAATTAACGATCAGTGACTTTCCAGAGGTGCTCAATGGGATACAAGTGTGGAGACGCTGCAGTCTATGGTAGCATGTTTAGGCCACGCAAGTTGCTAACAGCAGCATAAAAACACTAAGCCTGATTTGTAGTGTTGAAAAATGGCTTCTGGGAAACTTTGGAGCGATGGCTATACTACTGGTTCCATGACCAAATCAATTTATCAAGCTGTTAGTGTACCTAAAACGAAGACTTGAAGGATCCAGATACTGTAAATTATGCCCCCACACACCATAATCCTGGGAGTGGAACCCGTTGTGATGTTCCTGCATGAAGCCCTCTTTATGGTGTTACCTACTTGGTCTCCAGACCGTTCTGACTATTATGTCACCTAAGACAAAAGTGGGTCTCCTTACTGAAGAGGATAGATCTCTATACCATCCTCTATTTACTTCATGCTCTGCTCCATGACAGTCTTTGAGAGCGGTGTTGTGTTGTCAGTAGAAAGCTGCAGCTGGACGTCTGGATCATAGCCTATGTCATGTAAACACCTTATAATTAAAGAGAACCTGTCACCCCAAAAATCAAGGGTGAGCTAAGCCCACCGGCATCAGGGGCTTATCTACAGCATTCTGTAATGCTGTAGATAAGCCCCCCCCCCCCCCCGATGTATCCTGAAAGATGAGAAAAAGAGGTTAGATTATACTCACGCGGGCGGTCCGATCCGGTGGGCGTCGCGGTCCGGTCCGGGGCTTCCCATTTTCATGTATCCTGTATCCGGTGTCGTGTTGTCAGTAGAAAGCTGCAGCTGGATGTCTGGATCATAGCCTATGTCATGTAAACACCTTATAATTAAAGAGAACCTGTCACCCCCAAAATCAAGGGTGAGCTAAGCCCACCGGCATCAGGGGCTTATCTACAGCATTCTGTAATGCTGTAGATAAGCCCCCCCGATGTATCCTGAAAGATGAGAAAAAGAGGTTAGATTATACTCACGCGGGCGGTCCGATCCGGTGGGCGTCGCGGTCCGGTCCGGGGCTTCCCATTTTCATGTATCCTGTATCCGGTGTCGTGTTGTCAGTAGAAAGCTGCAGCTGGATGTCTGGATCATAGCCTATGTCATGTAAACACCTTATAATTAAAGAGAACCTGTCACCCCCAAAATCAAGGGTGAGCTAAGCCCACCGGCATCAGGGGCTTATCTACAGCATTCTGTAATGCTGTAGATAAGCCCCCCCGATGTATCCTGAAAGATGAGAAAAAGAGGTTAGATTATACTCACGCGGGCGGTCCGATCCGGTGGGCGTCGCGGTCCGGTCCGGGGCTTCCCATTTTCATAGGATGACGTCCTCTTCGGGTCTTCACGCTGCGGCTCCGGCGCAGGCGTACTTTGAGGGCAGAGCAAAGTACTGCAGTGCGCAGGTGCCGGGAAAGGTCAGAGAGGCCCGGCGCCTGCGCACTGCTGTACTTTGCTCTGCCCTCAACTGGGCAGACAAAGTACGCCTGCGCTGGAGCCGCAGCGTGAAGACCAGAAGAGGACGTCATCTGATTAAGATGGGAGGCGCCGCACCGGAACGCGACACCCATCGGACCGCACCGGCACCGGTACCGCCCCTGGGTGAGTATAATCTAACCTCTTTTTCTTATCTTTTAGGATACCTAGGGGGCTTATCTACAGCATTCCAGAATGCTGTAGATAAGCCCCTGATGCTGGTGGGCTTAGCTCACCCTCGATTTTGGGGGTGATAGGTTCCCTTTAATGTGGTCACTGTTTGACATCTTAGGCTTGGTATGTGAAATCTAGTTTCACTTGCAGTTTTCAGTGGATCAGTTGTGGAGCCAGTGGTAAATCCATTTCTCTTAAGTGTCCCAGGAGTCGTTTTTCAACACGACAATGCCAGGCAGCATGTTGCTCATGCTGACCATTAGGATATTGCATTTCCAGTATTGTGATAGGTCCTTTTTATTTATTGATGAATGTACCAGAGAAGAAAATTTTACATTTTGGTACTATTCCCACAAGACTTTACCACTTTTTTTTTCATCTTTGTTCATCTAATCAAATGTTTTTTCTGCTTACCTTTTAGGCGTTGGTAGTACCAGATGAGGGGATAAGCAATGAGCAAACATTTAAAAGACTATTGCTTGAAAAGGATGCTTCACATGAAGGTTTGTAAAATTCTACTTTTTCGTAAGCAGCTGGAGATGTATAGAATTTCATGAAGCGAAGTTTGAGATTGTTATAAACATTTGTTTATTTTGATAGGTCTAATTCAGTATTATTTTTTTAATGCAATGCTTAACACTAAACACAAATAATGTATGCAAGGTAAATATATTCATATAGGTTGGGGGATAATAGAAAGAAGCAGGGCTCTTATCCCTATGAAACTGGTTAATGGAAGCCTGTAACAATAACGGAGTTAACCCCTTTGGTAAATCACATGTATGTACACCCAGTGCCTGCCCTGGAGTTTTGTCCAGTGCCATCTGCAGAGAGGGTGGATTTAATGTGCAGATGGGCTTCTGCTGGGATCTGAACTGGCTCTAGTCCCAGCACTTTAACCCCTTCAGATGCTGTTGTCAATATTGACAGCAGCATCTGAGGAATTTACATAGGGAGAGTATTTCCTCCATCAGGACATCACTCCACATTGCACGATTGCGTGGTGCCAATGTGTTCCTATGTTAACTGAAGATTTAATAATGGCCTCCAGGTTTTCCATAGACCAAAGCCTTTTCTCCTTCGCCTCATTGGGGGGATACAGACCATGAGTTGTATGCTGCTTGCCACTAGAAGGCTGAAACTAAGTTAGAGAACCTGTCGCCTGCATCGGCACCAGCCGGTGCCACAAATTTAGTCCCCGGCTTCGGCCCTGTACTAGTCCGCAACCCCTATCTCCGCCCATGCGATGCTGAGGCCCTGCCCTCCAGTTCTTGTGCTTCTCGCACAGCACGAGAAGCTCCTCTGAGATCTCAGGGGCCATCTTTCTCCCCCCCCCAGACAACCTCAGGACACACTAATTGCCATCAGGACCGGCAGCAAGTGTTCTCAGTGCAGGGGCCACGCAGTTGGAGAAACGCAGGAGGAGCGGGGACACAGACCTGGGTAAGGGAGCGCTGCATTATACATCCTCCTCCCTGCTGTAACCCCCTTTTTCTCTGCAATATCCCTTCTCAGCAGCCCCTAATATTATAGGGCCACATAGAAGGGTACATCATGTCCCAGCCTAAGGCATCTAAAAAGTCTAACAAGACTATGGCTATATTTTTTCTTCATGCTCCTCCTGCCAATCTGCATTTCCTAAGGCTCAGAGTTCGCTGCTCTGCAATGCCTGTGAACCCAACTGTGCTCAGAAGCCCTCCGCCGCCACCGAGCCCAGTGTACCTAGAGTCCCTGAGTGGGCTCCACTGTCTCAATCCATGGCTTCGCTGGCCAAATTGATTGAATCCCTCCGTGATCCTTTGGGGACTGGAGCGTTTGCAGGACTGATGTAGTCGGATCCTACCCAAGCCGGGAGCAGTCGGTTAGCAGTAACCGAAAGCACTCTAGAAGCCGTCAGGCACCTAGAAAACGAATCCGTAGCACGCCTCCTGAGCAAAAATTTGCCTCATTGCCTCACAGCTCTGTTTCTCTTTCTCTCTCTCCCTCTCTTTCTCCAGCCCCCTCCCCTCCCCTCCCCCCCCTCCAGAGTTCAGTAGTGACCGAGAATCTGATGGCGAATCCGATGGCTCCTTAGATCCGGATTCGCCAGACTTTCAGAAGACAATGGATTTGCTTATTGAGGCTGTCAACCAGGCTTTAAAAGTTGGGGAAGATTCCAAATCAGACCGTGTCCTTTAAGAGAACTAAACGCTCTCATAAGGCATTTGCTATTCATCTGGAATTTAGTGCCATAGTTAATAGTTCTAGGGAACGCCCGGACAAAGCCTTCACAGGGCAAAGGCCTCTTGAAGCGAAGTATCCTTTTTCAGCTGATCTGAAAAAGGATTGGGCGGAATCTCCGGTGGTAGACCCCCCAGTATCCCGCCTAGCATCCAAAACTCTCCTGTCCTTTCAGGATGGCTCATCCATCAAAAATACCACGGACCGTCAGATAGAAGGCTTGGCCCGCTCTGCTTTTGAGGCCTCTGGCTCTACCCTCTATCCAGCCTTTGCCGCAGCATGGGTAGCTAAGGCTATGGTTTTCTGGTCAGAGACCTTCGCTAATTCTCTTCGGAAAAGTAACCTTCCTCCAGAGGCAGCGCACCTTGCCAATCAAATTTCCCGGGCAGGCGATTACCTGGTACACGCATCCTTGGATGCGGCCGGTTGTGTGGCTGTCAGCAGCCAATGCCATCTCTATCAGAAGGTAATTATGGCTCAGAGTGGAAGGCGTACTCTGCATAAAAAAAGTCTCTCACCTCCCTTCCTTATCAAAGCGGCCGCTTATTTGGAGAAAAGCTGGATCAGATCATTTCCGATACTACAGGAGTAAAGAGTAAATTCCTTCCCCAACAGAGACTTAGGCGTCCCTTTCGGAGACAGCAACAAATCCGTTTCCGTTCCTTTCGCTCCACTCCAAGCTGGGCCACTACCACTACTTCGTCCGGTTCGGGACGTTCTCCACAAAAAGATGGAGGAACTCGAGTCTCGTACAGACTTAACCAGCATTGCAAGTCCCGATCCAAACAGTCCAGGCCTAATAGACCTAGGTCCCAGAGATTTTCCTCACGCTGACTATCAGCTCTATCCTGTCGATACCGGCAGGGTAGACGACCGCCTACTTCTTTAGTCCGGTCTGGCTTTCCGTCGTCTCTAACGAGTTGGTCAGAGATCTGGTGTCGTCCGGATACAAAATCGACCCCCCTTCACGTTTCTTTCCCTCCCGTCCTCCCTCTTCAGAGGCAAGGGCAAGCGCTTTCTCCCGGTCCATAGACGCATTGCTTCGCGATGGCTTCATTGTCCCCGTCCCAGAAAGCGTAAGGTTTCAAGGTTTCTATTCCAACCTTTTCGTCGTCCCAAAGAAGGACGGAAAGTTGAGACCCATACTAGACCTCAAACTTCTACACAAGTTTGTCAAGGTCGGTCATTTCCGCATGGAATCTCTGTTCAGTTATCACTTCCCTGGAAGAAGGGGAATTCTTGGCCTCAATCGACATCCGAGACGCCTGAGATTCCTGTGCTTCGCCATTCGCGAACAGCATTTCCAATTTATGGCCCTGCCCTTCGGCCTTGCTACTGCCCCCAGTGTGTTCACAAAAGTCATGGCGGCCGTCATGTCCATCCTGCACTCTCGGGGAGTGATCGTTCTATCCTATCTGGACGACCTGTTGATCAAAGGTATGTCCTTCCACGACTACGTGGAGTCAGTTTGCATTACTTACAATACCCTTTCTTGCCTGGGTTGGCTAATAAACTTAAGGAAATCCTCTCCAGTCCCAGCCCAGCAGATCTCCTTCCTAAGAATGTCCAAAGGTTGGTAATTCTCCCTCCAGACAAAGTCTTAGCCCTTCAGCAAGGAGCCCGAGCGCTTCGTCAGTCTACCCCTCACTCCATCCGGTTTGCAATGAGGGTACTAGGAAAGATGGTGGCTACAATGGAAGCAGTTCCCTTTGCGCAACTGCATCTTCGTCCTCTTCAACATGCCCTTCTGGCAGCTTGGGAGAGAAACCCTTTCTCCCTCGACCGAAGGTGCCGCTTATCCCTGCAGGTCAAACAGACACTCAGATGGTGGACATTGGACTCTTCCCTCAACTGAGGGAAGTCCTTTCTACCTGTTCAATGGCTAGTGGTGACTACCGATGCTAGTCTTTCGGGCTGGGAAGCAGTCATGCGCCACAACACTGCTCAGGGCCGCAGGTCAATTCAGGAATTGAAGCTTCCGATCAACATTCTGGAGATCCGTGCTATTCGACTGGCCATGCAGCACTTCAACTCCATCATCTCCTAGCGGGTCACCCCATTCGTATCCAATCCGACAATGCCACATCTGTGGCATACATCAATCATCAGGGGGGTACCCACAACAGGACGGCCATGTCCGAAGTATCTCACTTCCTTCCATGGGCAGAGAACAACCACTCCGTGATCTCAGCGGTTCACATTCCAGGAGTGGAAAATTGGACGGTGGACTTCCTCCGCCATCAGGGTCTCACTTCGGGAGAGTGGGACCTCCATCCGGATGTCTTCTCCCAGATCTATCTTCGCTGGGGCATCCCAGATGTGGACCTCATGGCGTCAAGACCGAATGCCAAGGTTCCCCAGTTTCTAGCGAGGTCTCGAGATCCAAGAGCCATCGGTGTCGATGCTCTGGTTCTTTCATGGGGCCAATTGCACCTTCCGTATATTTTTCCTCCTCTACCATTACCAGAGTAATCAGGAAAATCAGGAAGGAGTACCAGTGATCCTGGTTGCTCCTGATTGGCCTCGCCACGCGTGGTTCGCAGAGTTGGTACGCCTCTTCGCTGACATTTCCTGGAGTCTGCCAGATCGGCCACGTCTGCTCTCCCAGGACCCCATCTACAACCTGAACTCAGGGGCCCTGTGTTTAACGGCGTGGTCGTTGAATCCTGGGTCGTAACTCAGGCAGGGTTGTCTCAACAGGTAATTTCCACCATGCTTAGTGCCCGTAAAACCCTCATCGGTATGCATCTATCATCGTACCTGGGAGATATTTTTTGCTTCCTGCAAGGTCTTTCTCCTCTCGTCTTCTCAGTTCCCACCATTTTAGAGTTCCTACAGGCTGGTCTGGACTCCAGGCAGGCACTCGGCTCTCTCTTAAGGGCCAAATCTCCGCCCCTATCGGTCTTATTTCAGAGACGCATCGCGTCAAGACTTCAGGTTAAGACTTTTCTTCAAGGGGTGTCACATGTGGCTCCTCCATATCGCATGCCTCTAGAGCCTTGGGACCTCAACTTGGTACTAAGTGCCCTTCAGGAACCTCCTTTTGAACCGCGTCAGGACATTTCGCTGGTCCTTCTGTTCTGGAAGGTTGCCTTCCTTGTGGAGATCACATCGATCAGAAGGGTTTCGGAATTAGCGACCTTATCCTGTGGGCGCCTTTCCTTATCTTCCATCAGGACAAGGTTGTCCTTAGGCCGTCTCCATCCTTTTTGCCAAAGGTCATTTCGTCCTTCCATCTTAATGAGGACATTATTCTTCCTTCCTTTTGTCCGGCCCCTATTCACAGAGTTGAAATAGCTCTCCACAATCTGGGTCTGTTCAGAGCTCTGAGAAGGTACGTCTCAAGGACGGCATCCTTCAGAAGAACAGATGCTCTGTTCGTTCTCCCAGTAGGTCACATGAAGGGTTTTGCCTCTTCTAAGGCCTTGGTAGCCAGGTGGATTCTTTCCACCATCCAGGAGTCATACCGAGTCAGAAGTCAGCCCATCCCAGCGGGGATCAGCGCACACTCCACTCGGGCGGTGGGAGCTTCTTAGGCCATTAGGCGATAGCAGAGCAGGTCTTTAAAGCTGCGACTTGATCCAGTTTACATAACTTCGCAAAGCACTATAATATTCACTCTCAGGCTTCAGTTGATGCGAGTCTGGGCAGAAGAATTCTGCAGGCAGCGGTGGCACACATCTAGCCAGTTGTTGCATGAAGCCTAATCGTTTGTGGTGTTTTCCCACCCAGAGACTGCTCTGGGACTTCCCATGGTGTGTGTCCTCCAATGAGGCGAAGGAGAAACAGGGATTTTTGTGTACTTTCTGTAAAATCCTTTTCTCCTAGCCAATCATTGGGGGACACAGCACCCACCCTGTTAGCCTAGTGGCTTTTATGGCTTTTGCATGTTCTTTTATGTTGACATGTTGCACTCTTCTATGTCTTTACTATTTGTTCCTACTGCTTTTGCACCGAACTGGTTCTCTAGGAGCAAGCATGAGGGTGTATACTGCAGAGGAGGAGCTAACTGTTTTTGTGTTAACTTAGTGTCAGCCTCCTAGTGGCAAGCAGCATACAACCCATGGTCTGTGTCCCCAATGAGTGGCTTGGAGAAAAGGATTTTACGGTGAGTACACAAAAATCCCTGTTTTTCTTGTCATAGGTTTAACAGTACAAATACATTTATCGTGAACTTTTCCTAGGAGTGCTCAATTCCCGATAATCGTGCAAGTGGAAACATGCTGCCCATCACATGCCAAACAAGCAAACCTCTCGTTCATCAGGCGAAATTGTTTTTAGGCTATGTTCACACATAGCGTCTTGTCCCTGCGGGTTCTCCCGCAGCGGATTTGATAAATCTGCAGGGCAAACCCGCTGTGGTTATCCCTGCAGATTTATCGCGGTTTGTCCTGCGGGTTCCGCTGCGGGATTTTACCCCTACTATTGATGCTGCATATGCAGCAATATGCAGCCTCAATAGTAATGTTAAAAATAATAAAATAATGACATACTCACCCTCTGACGTCCCGATCTCCTTGGCGCTGCAGGCGGCGGTCCGGTTCCAAAGATGCTGTGCGAGAAGGACCTTCGTGACGTCACGGTCATGTGATCGCGACGTCACCGCAGGTCCTGGTCGCATAGCAAACTTGAGACCGGACGGCCGCGTGCAGCGCTGAGGAGATCGGGACGTCAGAGGGTGAGTATATCATAATTTTTTATTTTAATTCTTTTTTTTTTTACTCAAATATGGTTCCCGGGGCCTGGAGGAGAGTCTCCTCTCCTCCACCCCGGGTACCACCCGCACATTATCTGCTTACTTCCCGCATGGTGTGCACAGCCCCATGCGGGAAGTAAGCGGATCAATGCATTTCTATGGGTGCAGAATCGCTGTGACATGCTGCGGGTTGTAAACCGCTGCTTTCCCGCGCGGTTTTTCCCGCAGCATGTGCACAGCGGTTTGCGGTTTCCACAGGGTTTACATGTTACTGTAAACGCTATGGAAACTGCTGCAGACCCGCAGCTGCAAAATCGCCGCGGTTCCGCGGTAAAAACCGCAATGTGTGAACATAGCCTTAAACCTGCTTAAATGTCATCGTTTTCGATGGCACAATGTCCTATGTAAACAGAATGTGCTGCCAAGAACAGTAGCCTATGTGCAGAGATTGATATATCAACACTTGTTCTATGCACTCAGCGTGTCTAAACAAATAATTAAATGGCCGACAATCTGTGTACATATGTAGCTGGTTGGTGATCTTTTACCGACCCAGGATGCATAGTGTAAACCCACCCTAACAGGCTGAGATGATAGTGTATTATCTAAGGAATCAAAGTATCAAGGGTTCAAAAGACCCTTTATGCGACTAATAAATGGTGAATTCTGATTTCAGTCATACTTGCTTCTTCAAGTCAGCTATGTACGCGCTATGCAATACCAATCCCAAACTACCATGTCATTATGTTCCTTGTCTTCTTTTCCTTAGGTGTTTATAATATGTTTCTTTTGACAAATGGAGGACTTCACTGTATCATGTACTTCAATATTGCCAGAATTAATGATGGTATGTACTTGTGCATTTTTTTGCATTGAATCTGAAAGTTAACCACAATTTAGAACAAATTTGTTGCCTAGATGTTGTTTTTGATTTCATATTGTAGACCAAAAATAATTTTGAGTTTGATAACTAGAGTAGAATGAATAACAGTTTGAATCAACCTGCAAAAATGCAGTTATAAGACGTTTTGTATGTGACAGATTGGAGGAGTTCCTTCATATTAATGGGACTTATAAATGATTATCCGTAAAAATTAATAAGAAGCGATCATCTGTCTGTCCTTCTTATGTAAGAAATTAATGGACAGCTGCAGACAGAACTCTTTACCCCCTTACCGACCTGTGACGCCACGTAGGCGTCATGAAAGTCGGTGCCAATCCGACCTGTGACGCCTATGTGGCGTCATGGAGGGATCAGGGACAGGGGGAGTGGTACTTCAGCCTGGGGTGGCGGGATTTGCCCCCACGTTGCTACGATCGCTCTGATTGGCTGTTGAAACTTGGTGAAATATTGCAATCTAGCCATGGCCGATGCTGTAATCCCATCGGCCATGGCTGGAGACCACGATCTGCCCCCTCCACCGACTGACAGCGGTGATCTGCCGCTGCTGTCAGTCTTTCCTCCCCTCCGTTCTGTGCTCCGCTGCCCTCCTCTCCCCTCCGTCTGTCGCCGGGCTCCCCTCCGCCCCCCCGCTGTCCGATTCCACCCCCCCATACTTACCAAGTCCCGGTGTCCGTCTGTCTTCAGCGATCGCCGCCGCCATCTTCCAAAATGGCGGGCGCATGCGCAGTGCGCCCGCCGATTCTGCTGGCTGGCAGATTCATTCCATGTATATTTTGATCACTGTGATTAAACCTATCACCGTGATCAAAATAAAAAAAATTGTAAATGAACCCCCCCTTTATCACCTCCATAGGTAGGGACACTAATAAAATAAAGAAAATATATTTACTTTTATTTTTCAACTAGGGTTAGGGCTAGGGTTAGGGTTGCAATTGGGGTTAGAATTAGGGTTAGGGTTAGAATTAGGGATAGGGTTGCAATTAAGGTTAGGGTTAGAATTAGGCTATGTGCACACGGTGCGGATTGGCTGCTGCGGATTTGTGGCAGTTTTCCATCACGTTTACAAGTACCATGTAAACCTATGGAAAACCAAATTCGCAGACCCATGGTATGGAAAATACCGTGCGGAAATGCTGCGTTGTATTTTCCGCAGCATGTCATTTCTTTGTGTGGAATCCGCAGCGTTTTACACCTGTTCGCAATAAGAATCCGCAGGTGAAATCCGCACAAAAAACACTGGAAATCCGCGGTAAATCCGCAAGTAAAACACTGCATTTTACCTGCGGATTTTTCAAAAACAGTGAAGAAAAATCTGCACACGAATCCGTAACGTGGGCACGTAGCCTTAGGGTTAAGGTTGGAACTAGCGTTAGGGTTGGAATTAGGGTTGAGATTAGGGTTAGGGGTGTGTTGAGGTTAGGGTTAGGCTTGTGGTTAGGGTTATGGTTGGGATTAGGGTTAGGGGTGTGTTGGGGTTAGGGTTAGGCTTGTGGTTAGGGTTATGGTTAGTGTTGGGATTAGGGTTGGTTGTGTGTTGGGGTTAGGGTTGTGGTTAGGGTTGGGATTAGGGTTAGGGGTGTTTTGGGGTTAGGGTTGTGGTTACAGTTATGGTCAGAGTTGGGATTAGGGTTAGGAGTGTGTTGGGGTTAGTGTTGGAGTTAGAATTGAGGGGTTTCCACTGGCGCCACCATTGATTCCAGCCAATCTTGCATTCAAAAAGTCAAATGGTGCTCCCTACCTTCCGAGCCCCGACGTGCGCCCAAACAGTGGTTTACCCAAACATATGGGGTATCCGCGTACTCAGGAAAAATTGTACAACAACTTTGGGGGTCTAATTTATCCTGTTACCCTTGGAAAAGTAAAAAAATGGGGGTTAAAAAAATGATTTTTGTGGAAAAAAATGATTTTTTATTTTCACTGTTCTGCGTTACAAAATTCTGTGAAGCACTTGGGGGTTCAAAGAGCTCACCACACATCTAGATAAGTTCCTTGGGGGGGTCTAGTTTCCAAAATGGGGTCACTTGTGGTGGGTTTCTACTGTTTAGGTACATCAAGGGCTCTGCAAACGCAACGTGACGCCCGCAGACCATTCCATCAAAGTCTGCATTTCAAAATGTCACTACTTCCTTTCCGAGCCCCGACTTGTGCCCAAACAGTGATTTACCCCCACATATGGGGTATCAGCGTACTCAGGACAAACTAGACAACAACTATCGGGGTTCAGTTTCTCCTGTTACCGTTGTGAAAATAAAAAATTGCGGGCTAAAAAAAAAAAATCATTTTTTAGGAAAAAAAAGATTTTTTATTTTCATGGCTCTGCGTTATAAACTTCTGTGAAGCACTTGGGGGTTCAAAGTGCTCCCCACACATCTAGATGTGTTCCATGGGGGGGTCTAGTTTCCAAAATGGTGTCACTTGTGGGGGAGTTCAAATGTTTAGGCACACAAGGGCTCTCCAAACGCGACATGGTGGCCGCTAACAATTGGAGCTAATTTTTCATTCAAAAAGTCAAATGGCGCTCCTTTCCTTCTGAGCCTTGCCGTGTGCCCAAACAGTAGTTTACCCCCACATGTGAGGTATCGATGTACTCGGGAGATATTGCTCAACACATTTTAAGATCCATTTTATCCTGTAGCCCATGTGAAAATTGAGTATAAAAGAATTTTTTTGTGAAAAAAAAAAGTACTTTTTCATTTTTACGGATCAATTTATGAAGCACCTGGGGGTTGGAAGTACTCACTGTGCATCTAGATAAGTTCTTTGGGGGGGTCTAGTTTCCAAAATGGGGTCACTTGTGGGGGAGCTCCAATGTTTAGGCACACAGGGGCTCTCCAAACATGACATGGTGTCCACTAACGATTGGAGCTAATTTTTCATTCAAAAAGTCAAATGGCGCTCCTTCCCTTCCGAGCCCCGCCGTGCGCCCAAACAGTGATTTCCCCCCTACATATGGGGTATCGGCGTACTCAGGACAAATTGTACAACATCTTTCGGGGTCCAGTTTCTCCTTTTACCCTTGTGAACATAAAAAAATGGTTGCTAAAAGTTCATTTTTGTGACTAAAAAGTTAAATGTTAATTTTTTCCTTCCATGTTGCTTCTGCTGCTGTGAATCACCTGAAGGGTTAATAAACTTCTTCAATGTGGTTTTGAGCACTTTGAGGGGTGCAGTTTTTAGACCACTCAAACTGACTTCAAATGTGAGGTGGTCCCTAAAAAAAATGGTTTTGTAAATTTTGTTGTAAAAATGAGAAATCGCTGGTCAAATTTTAACCCTTATAACTTCCTAGCAAAAAAAAAATTTTGGTTCCAAAATTGTGCTGATGTAAAGTAGACATGTGCGAAATGTTATTTATTAACTATTTTGTGTCACTTAACTCTCTGGTTTAACAGAATAAAAATTCAAAGTTTGAAAATAGGAAAAGTTTCAAAATTTTCGCCAAATTTCCATTTTTTTCACAAATAAACGCAAAAATTATTGACCTAAATTTACCACTAACATGAAGCTCAATATGTCACGAAAAAGCAGTCTCAGAATCGTTAGGATCCGTTGAAGCGTTCCTGAGTTATTACCTCATAAAGGGACACTGGCCAGAATTGCAAAAAATGGCCAGGTCATTAAGGTCAAAATGGGCTGGGTCATGAAAGGGTTAAGATTCATAGAAAATGTGCAGAGAAAAAAACTTGGTATCTGTCCACAAAGTGTTTAATAATATAAAACCTATTTAAATTGTCTGACTCTTCTGTAATTCTTTGCTCAATGTTTATTTTCAGCTGTTGAGAGTATGGATATCGGTGCAGCGAAAGAGGTAAATAATTGTCATTTCTTTCACATTATGTTTCACCATACATGTATTTCAGGGGAACCTTATAATTTTATTTTGCAGCTTGAAGGGAAAATCAAGACCTGCTTTATTTCAACCGAAGAATATCACACAGATGGTTGTTTGAGTTTGTTTATTGGTTATCTGACGAGTGACATTCATCTACTTATAGGGGTAAGATTAAGCAAATTTGCGAAAACAAAAAATCACAGGTATTGAGAGATTTGTATAAAAACAACCGCAATTAAGCATACATTTTGGGCAAAACACAAAATATGAGGCTAAAGGGTATCTGTCAGCACAAAATGACTGGTCAAACCAAGCATAGGTGCTCCTCGGTGTGACTAAACAGTGCAGCGCACCTTCCCACTTTTTTTTTTTTTTTTAATCTATTTTTTTCCTCTCCTAGCTTCTATATTCTCAATCAAGGAAGAAAAGGGCAAAGATACATGCAAAACTAATAGATGGGAAGGTGCATTGAACTGTTTGGCCACACCAAGGATTCACCAAGTGCCTGAGCTTGGTTTGGACAGTTGGAGCGCCCCCAGAGACAGGGCCACAGGTTACTCGGTACCGGTCCTCTCTGTCTCAGTTCTGGGGTTGTCACAGTGGCTGGACCCGGTCCGTGACCCTGCTAAGGGGCGTCCAAATAAAGGGATGATGAAAGTCAGCTAAGGCTTCGTGACGCCACCTGTGGTATTCGGCCAGGGAGACCGACGCTGCTTGGGGTCCACTGGGGTGATGTGATGGCAGCTAGATGGTATACCTTCCCACAGGTGAAGTATGTCCCCAGGGCTTTCCAATAATGTAGATGGCGATGGTGTGAGGTGCAGTCAATAACGAGGACACAGGGTTGCAGTCTCTTTACCTCTTTACTGAAGGCTTCAGGATCCTCAATCCAGAGCACTGTCAACAGGGCTGTCTGAGACCGGCCGGTCCGAAGGCACATCCAGAGTTCCCTTTGCAGGTGGAAATCGTTGCCTACCACTAGCGCCTGTATGTTGTAGTGCTTCCCTGCTGAGCATTCGGGATAGTCCTCACAACTACTGTTCTCGTTCTTTCTCGTTCTTTCTATTCTCCGTGCACCAGGTTTGTTATGGCTAGGACGCACCCGTTTGACAGGTAGGCTCGGAGCTATTCTGGAACCCTAGAGAAGCCCCTCTCCACGGTTGCCCCCTATGTCTGCTTAGGTGATGTAAGGTAGACAGCCAACCTATAATTAACTGTCCTGCGGTATTTGAAGTAAGGCATAGAGTCAGTTACTTCCTCGGTGTTCCGGTCACCGGCTACGCGCCTCAGTAGGATGTTGCCGTTCTCGGGGCCCGACTCCTACTGGCTCTCCTTTGTGCTTTGATCTCGTTTCTCACTGTCCACAATATCCTTCGCTTCGTGTCCTTTCTTTAGATGCCGCCACAAGGTAGTGCAGGCACGGCTCTGTAACGATCTGTCCTTGTCGCTAGGTGCCTGCCAGGTTCCCACGCCTGACAGGGACCCCCCTGAATCTTCACCGCAACACCCCCTGCCACGGGATGTTGCCTGGACAAAACCTATATAATAAATAAAATGTGGATTACATCTGCGCTGCTGCGACAAATAATCGATCCAGATATACTGTTAGGGTGTTCGGGTGGTTTATTCAACGCGTTTCGAAGCTCAAAGGCTTCTTCCTCAGGAAGTTTCCACACAAAGTGGAGCTTCGAAACGCGTTGAATAAACCACCCGAACACCCTAACAGTATATCTGGATCGATTATTTGTCGCAGCAGCGCAGATGTAATCCACATTTCATTTATTATAACGGTTCTGAGAGGTCGCAACGCCGACCTGTGGATCTGCAGCAGCTGACAACTACACGCTTGTACTGTGTACTACCAGGTGAGCAGTTCTCTCACAATTGATTAAGAACAATCCTGGGGATAAGACCCTATTTGCGCTTTTTTTGTCTCCTATCTTTCAATACTGGACAAAACCTAGTCAGCTTCTGTCTAACTTCCTATCCAGCCCCTAGTTTTACCAGTGTGAGGAGTGGCTTAATAAATAAAACCTTTTGCTCCCCCTAGTGGCCGGAGTGTGAAGTGCAACGTGTGCTGGTGATACCTGGTCAGATGAACTCCTTTAGTGCCATCAGACGTACCATCACTCCCCTTAGCGGCAGAGCGACATTACTGCAACGACCAGGTCTCTGGGGCGCTGCACAGTCATTTTGTGCTAGTACTCATGAGTGCTGTATATGTCTCTATAGTCAGTCCTCTAGGGGTGATAAAGTACAGCTATATTCTGCCAGTTTATTCTGTACCTACAAAAGCACTACAGTACAGCAAGAGGAAGTGAAAGGAAAGAGTCTTATTACATTTTAGTCCTTCTACAATGGTTTTCTACTGCTGTATAAAGTCTAAGCAGCATATCTTTACTCATTATTGTAGTCAATTGACATGATAATAATGTGTGGTACTGATCTATAGTAAAATTTCATCAGTGCAGCACTGCGCGGTGAGAAAAAAATAGTCTAAACAGATAGCACTTTACAAAAATTTGTAATAATTATTCTTGATTTATCCCAACTATGGAAGAGGTGCCTGGAAAAAAGTCCAAATAGTTAGCACTTGTTATACAATTTTTTTTTCAATTATTTTAACTTTGTTTCCCCACTAGGGAAGAGGTGACTATACTCTCTCAAAATGGAAGATGGACCCTGTACAGAAACATGTTGCAGTTAAAAATCTTGCTGATTGTAGCATGGTTCAAGGTAAAGATGATGGCATTATTTCGAGATTTTTTTTTAAAGGTAGAAGCTCCTAAATCATTGTGACAATGCTCACACATATAGCCTGCACTAGCTTTAGACTAATTTAATGATGCCTTTCCGAACCAGTGGGAGGATATTACCTTCTAAATACTTCTCTTAACTGTATGATGGAGCAATGTTTTAAGCAATATTGTGTTACTTTTCTAAATGATAAATTAACTTTATTTTTATAAGGTGCAAAAAAGCTTCAAGTTCTTGACAACTTGCTGTTTGTTTTGGATGAAGAGGTAAGTATTAAGTTCATAAAGCATTTAAAGTGGGGATTTTTATCATCTAATTTCTAACAGAATTTTTATTGTGTTTTTAGGGGATTTTGAGTGTTTGGGATGTTTACACTATGGTTTTGGTGTGGGACTGGCCTTGTCATCTGTCAGATTTTTTGTTAACGACTGAGGGAGATTCCACATCTTCTGTTACAAGGTATTTGTTTACTTGTATATATTTGATATTTCTGTTGTAATCATTATTGATCTATTGTGTCAATGCTATGTTATAGTGACGTGTGTAATGTATAAGAATTAGATCTGTCTCTTTAAGAAAGTGAGGGCGGGAGTTGAGAGGAGTTTCAGTTTCAGTTCTGACCTGAGGAGGAAATGTTATGCTGCTGTTATGCTGTGTGCTGGAGGAAATGAGAAGAATAAACTACAGTTAAAGCTTACTCTCTCTTAAATTCCTTACACCGTGTGGACATTACAACTGGCGACGAAGGATGGGATAGAATCACCTGCTACTGTGAGTACTGACCCCTGCTTTACTGCTTCACACGCCAGCGCCACTGAGAGACTCCATCATGGCTGAATACTTGCACATGTTCCCACAGTTTGATATGACTGATGTCACTAATCTCTCTCATAACTGGAGAAAATGGTTAAATCGATTTGAGAATTTCCTGGAAGCAATAGATATAAAAGAGGAGAACAGAAAAAAAGCCATGTTCCTGCATTGTGCGGGCACAGGAGTCTATGACATACAGGTCCTTCTCAAAAAATTAGCATATAGTGTTAAATTTCATTATTTACCATAATGTAATGATTACAATTAAACTTTCATATATTATAGATTCATTATCCACCAACTGAAATTTGTCAGGTCTTTTATTGTTTTAATACTGATGATTTTGGCATACAACTCCTGATAACCCAAAAAACCTGTCTCAATAAATTAGCATATTTCACCCATCCAATCAAATAAAAGTGTTTTTTAATAACAAACAAAAAAACCATCAAATAATAATGTTCAGTTATGCACTCAATACTTGGTCGGGAATCCTTTGGCAGAAATGACTGCTTCAATGCGGCGTGGCATGGAGGCAATCAGCCTGTGACACTGCTGAGATGTTATGGAGGCCCAGGATGCTTCAATAGCGGCCTTAAGCTCATCCAGAGTGTTGGGTCTTGCGTCTCTCAACTTTCTCTTCACAATATCCCACAGATTCTCTATGGGGTTCAGGTCAGGAGAGTTGGCAGGCCAATTGAGCACAGTAATACCATGGTCAGTAAACCATTTACCAGTGGTTTTGGCACTGTGAGCAGGTGCCAGGTCGTGCTGAAAAATGAAATCTTCATCTCCATAAAGCATTTCAGCCGATGGAAGCATGAAGTGCTCCAAAATCTCCTGATAGCTAGCTGCATTGACCCTGCCCTTGATGAAACACAGTGGACCAACACCAGCAGCTGACATGGCACCCCACACCATCACTGACTGTGGGTACTTGACACTGGACTTCAGGCATTTTGGCATTTCCTTCTCCCCAGTCTTCCTCCAGACTCTGGCACCTTGATTTCCGAATGACATGCAAAATTTGCTTTCATCAGAAAAAAGTACTTGGGACCACTTAGCAACAGTCCAGTGCTGCTTCTCTGTAGCCCAGGTCAGGCGCCTCTGCCGCTGTTTATGGTTCAAAAGTGGCTTTACCTGGGGAATGCGGCACCTGTAGCCCATTTCCTGCACACGCCTGTGCACGGTGGCTCTGGATGTTTCCACACCAGACTCAGTCCACTGCTTCCTCAGGTTCCCCAAGGTCTGGAATCGGTCCTTCTCCACAATCTTCCTCAGGGTCCGGTCTCCTCTTCTCGTTGTACAGCGTTTTCTGCCACATTGTTTCCTTCCAACAGACTTACCATTGAGGTGCCTTGATACAGCACTCTGGGAACAGCCTATTTGTTGAGAAATTTCTTTCTGGGTCTTACCCTCTTGCTTGAGGGTGTCAATGATGGCCTTCTTGACATCTGTCAGGTCGCTAGTCTTACCCATGATGGGGGTTTTGAGTAATGAACCAGGCAGGGAGTTTATAAAAGCCTCAGGTATCTTTTGCATGTGTTTAGAGTTAATTAGTTGATTCAGAAGATTAGGGTAATAGGTCATTTAGAGAACCTTTTCTTGATATGCTAATTTATTGAGACAGGTTTTTTGGGTTATCAGGAGTTGTATGCCAAAATCATCAGTATTAAAACAATAAAAGACCTGACAAATTTCAGTTGGTGGATAATGAATCTATAATATATGAAAGTTTAATTGTAATCATTACACTATGGTAAATAATGAAATTTAACACTATATGCTAATTTTTTTAGAAGGACCTGTATATAGCACATTACCAGCAGCGGAGACAGACACGTACAGCAAATGCTCCAAAGCTCTCACTGACTACTTCAACCCTAAACAAAACATCAGATATGAAAGATACAAGTTCAGGATTGCTAAGCAGCTTCCAGAAGAATCCATAGACACCTATGTCACCCGGCTAAAAGAACTAGCACATGGGTGTGCATTTACTGACGTAGATGATGAAATCCTAACTCAAGTAATTGTCACCTGCTCGTCTAATACCATAAGGCGTAAAGCTCTGCAGCAGGATCTCTCTCTGCATGATTTACTCAAGATGGCCCGTGCTATAGAGATAGCAGATCATCAGGCAACTGCAAATGGAGAGTGGGGATAATTTACATGTGCATAATCTCAAACATAACAGTGCACAAGGCAAGCAGGCCCCGCAACAGAAGAAATGTTATAGATGTGGACAAGATTTCCCTCACCACATGAACAAATGTCCAGCTATAGGACAAACTTGCAGTAAATGTGGAAAAGGGAACCATTTTGCAGTTGTCTGCAAATCAGCGCCCAACAAGTCTCCTCTGCCAATTACAAAGCCTGCAAATATAAAAATGGTAAATCAGGATATAGAAGAAATGTCTGTGGCTGAGAACTATGTGTTTACAACTTCTGTCACTGGCTCAGTGCAGGCTCCATGTATTACACTCACCATCTGCAACACGGATATCACCTTTACAATTGATACAGGAGCTTCGGTGGATATCATAGACAGCAATACTTATGAACAGTTGAAAACAAAGCCAGTCTTACAGCAAGTGCATACTAAAATCTTTCCATATGGATCTAAAACACCTCTAGTTACAATGGGACAATTTGATGCTGAACTTAGCTATAAAGAAAATAGGCAGAAAACCACTTTTCACACATTACAAGGATCCGGAGGCTGTCTTCTCAGCTATCACACTGCCTTGAAGCTAGGACTCATCCAGATTGTTCATACCATAACCGACCCTGCGGACCTGGATGTACAAGCCATGGTGAATAGTTTTCCCTCCCTATTTAGTGGATTAGGAAAATTAAAGGACTCTCAAGTGCATCTTCATGTGGATGACAGTGTCCGTCCAGTAGCCCAGGCTCACAGGCGTATTCCATTTCACCTGAGAAAGAAGGTAGAAAAGGAACTCCAATTACTCATGGATGATGATGTCATTGAAACTGTTTCTGGTCCCACTCCGTGGGTCTCTCCACTTGTGGTAGTTCCAAAACCAAAGACTCCAGAGCAGGTAAGACTGTGTGTTGACATGCGCCTGCCCAACACTGCTATTCAAAGGGAAAGACACATCTCACCCACAATTGATGACATTATTAATTTATTAAATGGAGCAACTGTTTTTTCAAAGCTCGACCTCAATAAGGGCTATCATCAATTAGAATTGAGTCCAGAATCCAGATACTTAACAACATTTTCCACCCATGTGGGTCTCAGAAGATACAAAAGATTGACGTTTGGGGTCTGCTCAGCAGCAGAAATTTTTCAAGATACGATAAGGAGTGTCATTCAACATATTCCAAATGCCTTTAACCCCTCTGTGACCTTAGACGTACTATCCCGTCGAGGTGCCCTGGGCTTATCTGACCCTGGATGGGATAGTACGTCATAGCCGATCAGCCGCGCTCACGGGGGGAGCGCGGCCGATCGCGGCCGGGTGTCAGCTGCTTATCGCAGCTGACATCCGGCACTATGTGCCAGGAGCGGTCACGGACCGCCCCCGGCACATTAACCCCTGGCACACCGCGATCAAAGATGATCGCGATGTGCCGGCGGTGCAGGGAAGCACCGCGCAGAGAGGGGGCTCCCTGCGGGCTTCCCTGAGACCCCCGGAGCAACGCGATGTGATCGCGTTGCTGCGAGGGTCTCACCTCCCTCCCTGCTCCCTCCAGCCCCGGATCCAAGATGGCCGCGGATCCGGGTCCTGCAGGGAGGGAGGTGGCTTCACAGAGCCTGCTCAGAGCAGGCACTGTGAAGCCTGCAGCGCTGCATGTCAGATCAGTGATCTGACAGAGTGCTGTGCAAACTGTCAGATCACTGATCTGTGATGTCCCCCCCTGGGACAAAGTAAAAAAGTAAAAAAAATTTTTTCCAAATGTGTAAAAAAAATAAAAAAAAATATTCCAAAATAATGAAAAAAAAAAAAAATATTATTCCCATAAATACATTTCTTCATCTAAATAATAAAAAAAACCAATAAAAGTACACATATTTAGTATCGCCGCGTCCGTAACGACCCGACCTATAAAACTGTCCCACTAGTTAACCCCTTCAGTAAACACCGTAAGTAAAAAAAAAAAAAAAAACGAGGCAAAAAACAACGCTTTATTATCATACCGCCGAACAAAAAGTGGAATAACACGCGATCAAAAGGACAGATATAAATAACCATGGTACCGCTGAAAGCGTCATATTGTCCCGCAAAAAAAGAGCCGCCATACAGCATCATCAGCAAAAAAATAAAAAAGTTATAGTCCTGAGAATAAAGCGATGCAAAAATAATTATTTTTTCTGTAAAATAGTTTTTATCGTATAAAAGCGCCAAACCATAAAAAAATGATATAAATGAGGTATCGCTGTAATCGTACTGACCCGAAGAATAAAACTGATTTATCAATTTTACCAAACGCGGAACGGTATAAACGCCTCCCCCAATAGAAATTCATGAATAGCTGGCTTTTGGTCATTCTTCCTCACAAAAATCGGAATAAAAAGCGATCAAAAAATGTCACGTGCCCAAAAATGTTTTCAATAAAAACGTCAACTCGTCCCGCAAAAAACAAGACCTCACATGACTCTGTGGACCAAAATATGGAAAAATTATAGCTCTCAAAATGTGGTATTGCAAAAAATATTTTTTGCAATAAAAAGGGTCTTTCAGTGTGTGACGGCTGCCAATCATAAAAATCCGCTAAAAAACTCGCTATAAAAGTAAATCAAACCCCCCTTCATCACCCCCTTAGTTAGGGAAAAATAAAAAAAATGTATTTATTTCCATTTTCCCATTAAGGTTAGGGCTAGGGTTAGGGCTAGGGCTAGGGTTAGGGCTAGGGTTAGGGCTAGGGTTAGGGCTAGGGTTAGGGCTAGGGTTAGGGCTAGGGTTAGGGCTAGGGTTAGGGTTGGGGCTACAGTTAGGGTTGGGGCTAAAGTTAGGGTTAGGGTTTAGATTACATTTACAGTTGGGAATAGGGTTGGGATTAGGGTTAGGGGTGTGTCAGGGTTAGAGGTGTGGTTAGGGTTACCGTTGGAATTAGGGTTAGGGGTGTGTTTAGATTAGGGTTTCAGTTATAATTGGGGGGTTTCCACTGTTTCGGCACATCAGGGGCTCTCCAAACACGACATGGCGTCCGATCTCAATTCCAGCCAATTCTGCGTTGAAAAAGTAAAACAGTGCTCCTTCCCTTCCGAGCTCTCCTGTGTGCCCAAACAGGGGTTTACCCCAACATATGGGGTATCAGCGTACTCAGGACAAATTGGACAACAACTTTTGTGGACCAATTTCTCCTGTTACCCTTGGGAAAATACAAAACTGGGGGCTAAAAAATAATTTTTGTGGGAAAACAAAAAGATTTTTTATTTTCACGGCTCTGCGTTATAAACTGTAGTGAAACACTTGGGGGTTCAAAGTTCTCACAACACATCTAGATAAGTTCATTGAGGGGTCTAGTTTCCAATATGGGGTCACTTGTGGGGCGTTTCTACTGTTTAGGTACATTAGGGGCTCTGCAAACGCAATGTGACGCCTGCAGACCAATCCATCTAAGTCTGCATTCCAAATGATGCTCCTTCCCTTCCGAGCCCTCCCATGCGCCCAAACGGTGGTTCCCCCCCACATATCGGGTATCAGCGTACTCAGGACAAATTGGACAACAACATTTAGGGTCCAATTTCTCCTGCTAACCTTGGAAAAATACAAAACTGGGGGCTAAAATATAATTTTTGTGGAAAAAAAAAATTTTTTTATTTGCATGGCTCTGCGTTATAAACTGTAGTGAAATACTTGGGGGTTCAAAGCTCTCACAACACATCAAGATGAGTTCCTTAGGGGGTCTACTTTCCAAAATGGTGTCACTTGTGGGGGGTTTCTACTGTTTAGGTACATTAGGGGCTCTGCAAACGCAATGTGACGCCTGCAGACCATTCCATCTAAGTCTGCATTCCAAATGGCGCTCCTTCTCTTCCGAACCCTCCCATGCGCCCAAACGGTGGTTCCCCCCACATATGGGGTATCGGCGTACTCAGGACAAATTGGACAACAACTTTTGGGGTCCAATTTCTCCTGTTACCCTAGGGAAAATACAAAACTGGGGGCTAAAAAATAATTTTTGTGGGAAAAAAATTTTGTTTTATTTTTATGGCTCTGCATTATAAACTTCTGTGAAGCCCTTGGTGGGTCAAAGTGCTCACCACACATCCAGATAAGTTCCTTAGGGGGTCTACTTTCCAAAATGGTGTCACTTGTGGGGGGTTTCAATGTTTAGGCACATCAGTGGCTCTCCAAACGCAACATGGCGTCCCATCTCAATTCCTGTCAATTTTGCATTGAAAAGTCAAACGGCGCTCCTTCACTTCCGAGCTCTCCCATGCGCCCAAACAGTGGTTTACTGCCACATATGGGGTATCGGCGTACTCGGGACAAATTGGACAACAACTTTTGAGGTCCAATTTCTTCTCTTACCCTTGGAAAAATAAAAAATTGGGGGCAAAAATATAATTTTTGTGAAAAAATATGATTTTTTATTTTTACGGTTCTGCATTATAAACTTCTGTGAAGCACTTGGTGGGTGAAAGTGCTCACCACACATCCAGATAAGTTCCTTAGGGGGTCTACTTTCCAAAATGGTGTCACTTGTGGGGGGTTTCAATGTTTAGGCACATCAGTGGCTCTCCAAACGCAACATGGCGTCCCATCTCAATTCCTGTCAATTTTGCATTGAAAAGTCAAATAGCGCTCCTTCCCTTCCGAGCTCTCCCATGCGCCCAAACAGTGGTTTACTGCCACATATGGGGTATCAGCGTACTCAGGACAAATTGGACAACAACTTTTTGGGTCCAATTTCTCCTGTTACCCTTGGTAAAATAAAACAAATTGGAGCTGAAGTAAATTTTTTGTGTAAAAAAGTTAAATGTTCATTTTTATTTAAACATTCCAAAAATTCCTATTAAACACCTGAAGGGTTAATAAACTTCTTGAATGTGGTTTTGAGCACCTTGAGGGGTGCAGTTTTTAGAATGGTGTCACACTTGGGCATTTTCTATCATATAGACACCTCAAAATGACTTCAAATGAGACGTGGTCCCTAAAAAAAAATGGTGTTGTAGAAATGAGAAATTGCTGGTCAACTTTTAACCCTTAACTCCCTAACAAAAAAAAAAATTGGTTCCAAAATTATGCTGATGTAAAGGAGACATGTGGGAAATGTTACTTATTAAGTATTTTGTGTGACATATCTCTGTGATTTAATTGCATAAAAATTCAAAGTTTGAAAATTGCGAAATTTTCAAAGTTTTCGCCAAATTTCCGTTTTTTTCACAAATAAACGCAGGTACTATCAAAGAAATTTTACCACTATCATGAAGTACAATATGTCACGAGAAAACAATGTCAGAATCACCAGGATCCGTTGAAGCGTTTCGGAGTTATAACCTCATAAAGGGACAGTGGTCAGAATTGTAAAAATTGGCCTGGTCATTGACGTGCAAACCACCCTTGGGGGTAAAGGGGTTAATTACAGTGATGACATACTGGTTTTTGGGAAAACTCAAGCTGAACATAATCGTGCTCTATATGCTATCTTTGAATGTCTCCTCTCTGCTGGACTCACTTTAAACAAAGAAAAATGCGAATTTGATAACAATTCATTGGAGTTCTATGGTCACATTTTCTCGGCGGAAGGAGTACGACCTGATCCCAAGAAAGTGGAATCCATCAGAGCAGCTTCAATTCCACAGGATGCCAGTGAAGTGCGCTCTTTTCTTGGAATGGCAAGTTACTGTGCTAGATATATTCCAAATTTTTCGACAATCAGCACTCCATTAAGGGAACTTACGAAACAAAATTGCGTTTTTCAATGGTCCCAAGACTATCAGGCCTCTTTTGAAACAATCAAAAAGGAACTCTGCTCAACAACCACCATGGCCTATTTTGATCCAGCTCTTCGAACCGAACTGATTGTGGATGCTAGTCCCGTGGGACTGGGTGCAATTTTAGCACAATACAAGGATGACAATCAAAGTCCCCACATCATTTCTTATGCAAGTAAAAGCTTAACAAGCACTAAAAGAAAGTATTCACAACCTGAAAAAGAAAGCTTGGCAGTCGTCTGGGGATGTGAACACTTTCACTTATTTCTCTATGGCGCTCCCTTCACCATTGTCACAGATCATCAAGCTCTCCTTACAATTTTTGGAAATCCCCGAGCTAAAATGCCAGCACGGATTGAACGATGGGGTCTACGTCTACAGGACTATAATTACAAAATTGTTCACAAACCTTCAAAATACAGCAATCCGGCTGATTATCTCTCAAGACATCCCACGAATGATGATTTACCTGTGCATTCCTCCATTGAAGAATACATCCACTTTGTTGCAGCTCACGCCGTGCCAAAAGCACTTTCTGTTGATCAGTTTGTGAATACGACAACAAGTGACAAGACACTCTGTGCCTTAATACAAATTATTCAAAATAGAAGGTGGCATGAAATTCAAAAGAAAAAATTTCCTGAAGATGGGTTTGATCTGAAAGAGTTAAAACTATTTTCAAATGTACGTGAGGAATTATCAGTCACTGAAGATCAACTCATCCTTCGTGGTACCAAACTGGTTGTACCTAAGGCCTTGCGCAACCTAGTCATACAGATAGCACACGAAGGTCATCTAGGAATTGTTGGCACAAAAAAGTTACTCAGAGAAAAAGTGTGGTTCCCAAATATGGATAAATTGGTGGAAGAGAAGATTGGACATTGCTCCACTTGTCAATTAATTACTCCATCATCAACTCTACAGCCATTACAAATGTCTCCGTTACCCACTGCTGTATGGGAGGAAGTGGCAGTCGACATATATGGACCATTACCAAATGGCCATAACATTCTAGTAACAATTGATGAATATTCTAGATACCCTGTCATTTCATTCATCTCTTCAACGTCTGCTAATAGTGTCATACCAGAACTGGACGACATATTCTCTGCATATGGCATTCCAAGAGCGGTCAAAACAGATAATGGACCTCCATTCAATGGACATGTGTTTGCACAGTTTTCTGAATACTTGGGGTTCGGCCACAGAAAAATCACACCTTGCTGGCCGCAAGCTAATGGAATCGTAGAACGTTATATGCGCACCATGGGGAAACGAATCAAGGCAGCTAGCCTGGAGCACACCCCACTGAAACAGTCACTATACAAATTCCTGCGCAATTACCGCAACACGCCACATTCCACCACTAATGCTGCGCCATCTCATCTAATGTTCAGCAGAACTCTTCGTACACAGATCCCTGATGTGACCAGTCATCCCTTACCAAATGACTCTTCAGTGCGATCAACGGATTTCTTTAACAAGCAAGCCATGAAACATTATGCAGACAGAAGGCGACGGGCACAGCCATGTGCCATCAAAAGAGGTGATATGGTTGTTGTGCGTCAAAAATCAACCAACAAAACCTCAGCTGTATATAGTCCTGCAAAATATAATGTTACTGAGAGAAAAGGCAGTATGGTCACGGCTGAGTGAGACGGACACTCCATCACTCGAAATTCCTCACATTTTAAAATCATACCGCAGAACAATGGTAATGAACTCCCACCAGTGGAAGACTTGATACCCGACGGTGGAGAGGACCAACAAGAGGTGACTGATCCGTCAGCACTGGACACCCCCAATGAACGCAGACATTACCCTACACGGGAAAGAAGGGCTCCATCGAGACTTATTGAAGAGATATAGTTTAAGAAAAAAGGGGAATAAGACAATACAGACATATGGTTTTTCTTGGACATTTTCGTGTTGTTACATTGTCAATATTTGTTTTAGGTTGTTAATATATGTATATAAAAAAAAAAAAAAAGGGGATGATGTAATGTATAAGAATTAGATCTGTCTCTTTAAGAAAGCGAGGGCGGGAGTTGAGAGGAGTTTCAGTTTCAGTTCTGACCTGAGGAGGAAATGTTATGCTGCTGTTATGCTGTGTGCTGGAGGAAATGAGAAGAATAAACTACAGTTAAAGCTTACTCTCTCTTAAATTCCTTACACCGTGTGGACATTACAACGTGCATTTAATTGTATGCAATATTTGTTTTCTTCTCCCTGTAGGCAAAGAGATACTAACCTTAAACTCATAGCTTTGACATTTCCCAATGAAAAACAGGTAAATATTGTAAGTTCAGACCATTTTTCATAGAGCTGCATAAGTTGTAACCAGTTTTTGCGCAATGCTAGGTAGTTTATATAATATAAATTGCATATGTTATAGTGCCCTCGTTTTTTCTTCATTGATCTTCAGATGAGAAGCCTTGCAGTATATTCATTGCCTACCATGAATCACTTGTATTCAATTGAAGTTTCGGATATATGTACCCTTGTCCAAATTGGTATCACTATGGTAAGCGTCTCCTGTTTCAGTTTTTAGAGTGCTTAGACTTGCTCCAGTGGGGGTCAACAGAGCTTTAAACATGTTGTGCCAGGTCTGCGGGGTTTGCTTGGCATTATTTTGCCACATGAGTCCTGCAGCCAATAAGCGGCTTCTATTGAGCTGCTACGTTCACACTTTTTCTGCTTGTCTGACCGTCCACGGGAAGTAAGAGCACTGCAGTCCAATAACATCTGCTGATTGGCTACAAGGCAACCCCGGCCCTGACATCATTGGAAATGGTGCCAGTGCAGTAGGTGATTTTCTATTATTTTTATTTTACGAGGGGAAGTAAATTTATAAAGGGGACGTTCAGGTAGTTGGCAACTCTTTTAATTTCCAGGTTGTAGGATGATTTATAGAAAACCATTTTGGAATTTAGAGGTTTTGTTTATGCCGCTCATTAATATATATTATGTTATTGTTTTTTTTTGCTTTAGGACACAATATATCTTCTTGAGGGAATTTATGACAGCCACGAAAGGTAAATAGTATTATTAACACCATGTTTTCATTGTTCATATTTTCCTCTCTTTTTTCAAATAGCCATACCGTTTTAATTCCCACCAACATAGCCAGTGAGTTTGGTTCTATTGGTGACGAGTTGTAGTTTTGAATGAGACTATTCATTTTACCATATATAGTAAGGGAAAATGGTTGAAAAAAGACGTATCTTTTTTTTTTTTTTTCCTTTTTTTTGGGACTTTATTTTTACCTTGTTAATTGAGAACTTGTTTTTTCATGGTGAGCTATTGTCTCTATTTATAGCGTTTTTGGGTTAATATTATGTTTTGATTTATTTTTATTGCATTTTTGTGGGAGGTGCAGCAACAATGGAAATTTGGGCATTTCTTTTTCTCTTTGCGGCATGTATCGTACGGTTTAAATAATTTTATATTTTCATCAAATCTTTACAAACTTTTTGATGCTAAGTATGTATACATTTTTTTTTTTAATTCTCTTTATTTTTAACTAGTGAATGGGGAGGTTCATTTGAATTTATTTTTGAAAACTTTTTTATAGTCCCTTTGTCTTTTTAGGAGACAAGAGCCTGTGATTGCTTGTACTATACACAGGAATATTACAGTATTGTTGTATGTATTAAAAATCACTGTAACCTACACCAGCCTGGGCTGGATGTAACAGGAGAAATAATATGACCGGCATAGGTGTCTTCAGCCCGTTCCATTACTATCATACTAACCTATCAGCAACTCAAAATGGCGTCACAGGGGAACTTGAAGAGGCCCGAATGTGCACCCAGGCCGGATCACAGGACCTGTCAATAATTGACAGCTTACCGTAATTTAAATTTACAACAGCGATCGGTGACTACTGATATCTGCTGTAAAAAAACAAATGCTAGATGTGTAATATAGCCAGCATCTGCCCTATTTGGAGGGAGCTCAGCTTCTGAACCTGCTTAACCCCTTACGTCCAATGACGGACTCTGACAGCGGCATTCAACATGCACCCACAGGAAGCGCATCATTACCTTCTCCCACCGGTGCCCGTGTCACATGACCGCGGGTTGCAGATGGGTCAGCATGACAACCAGAGGTGTCCTGGAAACCTCTACGATTGTCACTGCTGGATTGCTATGAGCGCCGCCTGGAGGTTGGCGCTTATCGAGAGTGTGCAATTCTACTACATATAGGAGATCTGATCATCGTCTGTATGTAGTAGAGCCGAACGGGTTATGGCAGCTTCTAGTCTCCCATGGAGACTATTGAAGCATGTCAAAAGTAAAAAAAAAAAAATGTTATTAAAAATATTAAAAAAATAAAAGTTCAAATCACCCCCCTTTCACACCATTCGAAATAAAACAATAAAAAAAATATCAAACATACACATATTTGGTATCGCCGCGTTTCGAATCGCCCTAAATATCAATAAAAAAAGTTAACCTGATATGTTTAACGGCATAGCGAGAAAAAAGTCAAGACACCAGAATTACTTTTTTGTCACCGCGACATTGCATTAAAATGCAATAACGGGCGATCAAGAGAACGTGTCTGCACCAAAATGGTATCATTAAAAACGTCAGCTCGGCACGCAAAAAATAAGCAAAAAACAAACCCAGAACCAGATCACAAAAAATGGAGATGCTTTGGGTATCAGAAAATGGGACAAATTTTGCTGTTGTTTTTTAAACAAATTTTGGATTTTTTTTTTCACCACTTAGATAAAAAATAACCTAGACTTGTTTGTTGTCTATGAATTCGTAATGACCTGGAAAATCATAATGGCAGGTCAGTTTTAGCATTTGGTGAACCTAGTAAAAAAGCAAAACAAAAAAAACAAGTGTGGGATTGCACTTTTTTGGCAATTTCACCGCACTTGGAATTTTTTTCCCGTTTTCGAGTACACGACATGGTAAAACCAATGGTGTTCAAAAATCAAGCCCTCACATGGCCATATTGACGGAAAAATAAAAAAAGTTATGGCTCTGGGAAGAAGGGGAGCAAAAAATGGAAATGCAAAAACGGAAATACCCCTGGTCCTTAAGGGGTTAAAGCACTTTCGCACACTCCATTATGTAGCGTTCGATTGTTGACTGATTGTTAAGGGGTTAATTTCTCAGCTGTTTTGAATGTTCATTTTAGTGATGATTCTTTCTAGGTTCCCCGACTCCACAGTCACTGTCCTTGCAATGAGATGCTTAACAGAGGCTTTACCGGAGAACAGGTACTTGCAAATATAGGAAAATGTTAGTTAATCATATTTTGTCTATACAAACTCTTATACAGTGTATATGGTTTGCACACCTCTGTAAAATGACTAGGTTTTGTCATGGTAAAAAAAAAAAAAACCTTACCAAGAAGAAGAATTTCAGAACTTTGTACAATCCTATTGAAAAAGGAACTGAACTTTTTCTGTGGAAAACTAAAGATAAAGAACTGAAATAAATGGTTGTTAAATATGCACACCCTTTTACATGGAAGGATTTATCAGTGTGAGACATGTAGATCAGAAGAGCAGACTGTCAGTCATTACATGTCTCACACTGGACTGGTAATGCCATTTAATGCCTTTTCATTTAAAATAAGCTCTGGGGGTTGATTCTCAGGGACTTCTATGTCTGGCCCATGGATTTCTCTGGAAAAAAAACATCAGATTGCAGAGATAACATCATTTTTATTCAACTTTCTGTGACGCATGCCGACCTGAACGGCTTAGGAGGATAAATCCTACTGACAAATTCCCTATAAACTAATACTTTGTTGTAGTTCCCTTTTAATTTATTACATTATTCCGTCTTTTTGGGTACGATTATGGTTGACATTATGAGTGGAAATAGTTCTGAGATTTATTCTTCTTGGTATGATTTTTTTATATGATAAAATTCTGGCATTTTAAGAGGGGTGTGTAGACTTTTTATATCCACTACACATGTACACATGCATCAAACCTTTTTGTTTACGTGTAAATTTTGTTATGGATTTGTATTGACATTTACCTTATGCATTAAAAAGGGTGAATTCGGCAGTGAACATACAAAGAAAAAACTGAAATGCAGCAGTATTAAAATTTAAGATTTGCATAATTTTCCTTTTGAAAATACCCTAAATATAATGTATTATTTGTTTTTTCCGTTTAGGTTAAGTCGTTTATTGCATAAACATAAATTTGAAGAAGCAGAAAAATTTGCTCTTCAGTTTGCACTTGATGTTGAGGTACAGTTTTAATAAAGGTTTTGGTTTATTTTTTTTATTTTTGTATATGTGTTTTCAACAAAACAATTTTGCATTGATGATTTAGAATTCTCTACATGAAAAGATGAGTAACTTTTGAAGTTTATTGTGAACTTGAGTTGGGCACTATTCACACTTGCCTTTGTCATTTTCAGCTTCTTTTGCCTTTTAAAAGTAATGTGGTCTGCTGTATGACTATCCAATATAAAAAATACGTATTTTATCACACTTGCCATTTTAAGAGAACCTTTTTTTTACATTTTTAATTGCTACATCCTGAGATAGGGGCTGAAGCACTGAGTAACCATTTTTTCCATTTCGTAATAGACCTCTTAGATGATAGCTTGCATATTATCTCTTCAAGCACATGGACGGAAACAGATTCTTCTCAAGGAAAGTGTACTTTTTTGACTTCAGTGACTCTGGCCAATCATAAACAGTATTTCTCTTTCTCTTCAGTGGGGGACACGGGAACCATGAGTGTATGCTGCTGCCACTAGGAGGCTGACACTATGCACAAAAAAGTTAGCTCCTCCTTTGCAGTATACATCCCACCGACTGGCATTATGAAATTCAGTTTAGCTTAGTGTCTGTAGGAGGTGGACACGGGTCTTTCATTAGACCCATATCTACCTCAGTGTGTGTCGTTTCTTTTCGGAGAAATATGTCTGGCCTGCAGGACCCAAACCCCTAACACGGATGAATGTTTAGGTGATCCAGATTCGGTCCAGGCCCCCCATCCTCTGCCCACTCACCCACCAGAGCTTGTCGGTTTGAGGGGACATGGACATCCCACAGCACAGGATATTCGGAGTCTGATCTTTCCTGGATGGTGAGGTACATCTCTCTCCCCAGGTTCCTTCCAGAGACGACGAGAAGAAGATCCAAGTAAAGTTAAGAAGAAGATAAGAATACCAAAGGGAAGAAGGCAGAAGAAGATGAGCTATTTTCCCAACCCCCTTTTATTTTTAGGGGTTTTGTGTAAGGGTCCTTCTAGGATCACTATGGGGCCTTTTTCGTATATGTGCCTATGGATTGGGGCACCGGGGCTACCTTTTGGGGCATTTTTTTGGGACCTCCGCACCTCTCACCCATTCTCCGGCGGTCACCAGCTTTAATTTAGGTCCCAGCTTTTCTCGGGCCTAGTTGTGGCGTTGGCCCTGTTCCCCTTCTTCCCTGCACTTCGGGCGGGCTTTTCTCACTCCCGTCGCCTGCTCATTTCCTTCCATCCAGCGGCTAGCCCCACCCCCCTCAGCTTCATCACTCAGCTCGGAGCCCGCGCCATCTTTCTCCTCTTGGACTCGGCATTTGGCGCCGCCCTCTCTTCCGACCTCAGAGCAGACTTTTCCAGCGCGTCCCTGCAGCGCATGCTTTTATCCTCCTGGTTCCTGGCATCCTCTTGCGATTGCCATTTTCCGGCTTGTGGATCCGGATGGTGACCCTTTCCCTGCGGTTCCGGCATATTCTCAGCGCACAGCAGCCTTACAGCCTGGAAGCAGACTACAGGACAGCTGCACTTACTGTGAGTATCTCTGCTCTGCAGACTGACACTCTCCTCTGCATTTCCTCCTGTCCCCTAACCTTTTGGCATCAGTTAGTGGGTCTGCTCATCATGCCTTATTCCAAAGGAGAGCTTTCCCATCCTCCTACCTCCTCTTATTCTGCTCTTGTCAGACCCTTTATATGCTATTCGTGTAAATGTAAGCTTCCTTCAGGTCAGTCCTCTCCCCTCTTGTCAGGACTGCAGCAACCCCCCTGTGCCCACTGTCCAGGAGTCCCCTTCGGCCCCAGGTGAGAGCAAAAGTGAGCCAATTTGGGCCTCTCTGTCACAGTCCATGGCGGACCTCACCATGGTATCGCAGATCCTGGTGTCTGTGCTTGACAGGTTGCCCCTTCCGCAGTTGGCAGTGGGCCACAGGCCCTCTAACATAAGCCGCAAGAGATCCAGACAGGTGCTTCGTTCTAGGTCCTCTTCCCACTCCATCTCGCCCCCCGGTCTCTTCCGGTGGTCTGCCCCTTCCCGATCCTCTTCTCCCAAGTCAGCGATGCGATTTCGGACGCACTTTCAGAGGATGACTCGGACCTGGATTCAGACCAAGTCTCTAACATGAGAGACATGGTCCAGAGCCTCATTCTGGTGGTCAACCAGACCTTTAGCATTAAGGATACCTCTTCGGAACCTGCAGATCAAGTGGTTTCGTTTAGATGGTTGAAACCACCTATCAAGGCCTTTGGTCCACGTAGAGAATTTGAGGAGGTACTCAGCATCCTATATCCCTTCTCTCCTGAGCTCACTACCAACTGGACAGCCTCTCCTACCGTGGACCCGCCAGTTTCCAGACTGTCCGCCAACACCGTCCTCCCATTTTATAATGGGCATCCCTCAATGCGCCCCAATGACAGGATCATAGAATCTTTCACAAAGTCAGCCTTTGAAGCAGCCGCTTCTTCATTATGCCCGGTTTTTGCCTCTACCTGGGTGTCAAAGTCCATAGCTGCATGGGGTAAACAACTTCGTCAGGGCATTCTTGCTGGTTTTCGACCGGAGGAATTGGGTGACCTCACTGTCACGAGGCAGAAATAGGAAAACAGGAGATGAGGAATCTGGGCCCCTGAACTGCCCCTCAGGCTAGGGGAAGCCCTGTCTTTCCTTAACTTGGGGGTACCCTTGAAGGTAGTGAGGCCCAAGTCACCGACCTGTCCATATCTCCTGTTAAACCCTTTACTAAACCCCCAACCCCCACCCCAGGGGGTGAAGAGTGTAAACAGCACCACAATGCAAATAAACAGGAATAAACAATAGTAAGGTACCGTCACACTAGACGATATCGCTAGCGATCCGTGACGTTGCAGCGTCCTCGCTAGCGATATCGTCCAGTGTGACAGGCAGCAGCGATCAGGCCCCTGCTGGGAGATCGCTGGTCGGGGAAGAAAGTCCAGAACTTTATTTCGTCGCTGGACTCCCCGTAGACATCGCTGAATCGGCGTGTGTGACACCGATTCAGCGATGTCTTTGCTGGTAACCAGGGTAAACATCGGGTAACTATGCGCAGGGCCGCGCTTAGTAACCCGATGTTTACCCTGGTTGCCATCCTAAAAGTAAAAAAACAAACACTACATACTTACCTACCGCTGTCTGTCCTCCAGCGCTGTGCTCTGCTCTCCTCCTGCTCTGGCTGTGAGCGTCGGTCAGCCGGAAAGCAGAGCGGTGACGTCACCGCTCTGCTTTCTGGCTGCCCGGCGCTCACAGCCAGACCAGAGAAGCAGAGCGCCGAGGACAGACAGCAGAAGGTAAGTATGTAGCGTTTGTTTTTTTACTTTTTAGGATGGTAACCAGGGTAAACATCGGGTTACTAAGCGCGGCCCTGCGCTTAGTTACCCGATGTTTACCCTGGTTACCGGGGACCTCGGGATCGTTGGTCGCTGGAGAGCTGTCTGTGTGACAGCTCTCCAGCGACCAAACAGCGACGCTGCAGCGATCCGGATCGTTGTCGGTATCGCTGCAGCGTCGCTATGTGTGACGGTACCTTAAGAGTGAGGGGAACACAATACCGAAAGGTGAACGCACAAACTACAAAATAAAAAAACTCAGAACTTAGCTTGTGCATGCCGCTGCAGACTCCACAACAAAGATAGTACAGCAACTGAGCTCCAAACACCAGACTTGGCTGACACCAGGGAGCTGCTACTGCGAGGTTGGTCTCCTGAAAGGAACTGTATAACCAACAGTCAGCTGAAGCACCAGGTGACCTTATAAAGGATGGTGGGAGTCGTCACAAACATCAGCTGACCCAGCAGCAATGCAATGCAATAACACCAGCGGCCACCGGGGGGAGAAAACTGCATTAACCCCAAATGACCAGAAAGGAAAAAAGGTTTAAATCTGAGGGAAACCAGATCTGCCACAGATCCAAACATGGATCGTGACACTCACGGACCAGATTTCTCATGCAGCGAAATACATGGTATCTGCCTCCCTGGATGCCGCATCTTGCGCTGCTCAGGCGTCCAGCAATATTGTGGCTATCCGGCGGACTATTTGACTCAAGGTCTGGCAGGCTTACTTATCAAAAAAGTCCCTTACCTGCATGCCTTTCCAGGGTTCCCATCTGTTTCGCTCTAGGTTTGACCAAATTCTTAAGGAGGCCGCCTGGGGCACGAGTTCCCTCCTTCCCCAGTCCAAACTTCGCCGACCTCCTCTGAAGCAGCAGTTTCAGTCCTTTCCTTCTTTTCGCCGTTTCTCGGCGATGGAGGTTTTTCCCATCAGCCGAGGCCACAGGCTAGCCAGGATAGGAAAAAGGCTTCTTTGAAACCCACCCCTTCCTGGCGTTCCCATAATGCCCAAAGTAGATCGACCAGACCTAGACCTGGCAGATCTTCCAGCAAGAGAGTTCGCTCTCTTCATGGCCCTCGGCTTCCTTCCTTCTGCTCAGCTATGAGGGTCCTGGGAAGGATGGTGGCAGCGTCTGAAGCGATCCCCTTTGCGCAATTCCATTCAAGACCTTTTCAGCAAGCCATCCTTTCGCAGTGGACCAAGTCTTTTCTCTCTCTGGATCGTCTGATTCAGCTCTCTTCCCGAGTCAAATGGTCGCTCAATTGGTGGCTGTCATCCCCTTTCATCTTCCAGGGCAGGTCCTTCCTTTCCGTTCACTGGCAGGTGGTGATGATGGATGCCACCCTTCTCGACTGGGGTGCGGTCTTTTGCCATCTGACTGTCCAGGGTTGTTAGTTGACAGCGGAATCCTCTCTGCCGATCAACATCCTTGAGATAAGGGCCATTCTTCTGTCCCTCCATCACTGGGAAATTCTTCTCAGGGGTCTGCCAATCCGAGTTCAGATGGACAATGCCATGTCGGTAATAATAAATATGTGTACACCGCACACTCTAATGACAACGTGTGATTTACGTTTAAATATTTATTAGTCACAAAATAAATTTGGGTAGGGGAGCGAAACAGAAATATAGTGCTGGAAGAGATATTTAAAGCAAACGTTTCGGCTCAACCAGAGCCTTATTCATTGAATCGCTGAAAGAACAAAAAAATCATATATCACCAAATGACAAAATAACAAACTAATAAATAATACACAAAGTAATATAATGAAGGTGTACTTTTGGAAAAATCCCGTAATCCTAGAAGTAAAAGACAACGAATAATACATACATTATATACAATAATAAGCTCATAGGTAGACTAGTTCTGGCGAATGTAAAATATATAAGGAGGAAACATATGGTTACCTTATCCACAAGAAGAAGTGGAGTGAAGCGGAAAGGGTAGATATCCCTCAGTGCCAAGATTACAGCTGCAAAGAATGGCATCATAATTAGAAAAGAGGTCTAGCTCACTATGTTATAGAGATATAGAGATCAGAGAGAATGGGGTACCTATAGCTGAGGTATAGATAATGAGTCCTCAAGGGTGCTGGCCCGAAAGATATGTTGTAGCCTATGGGGGGAAGGGGAAAGGCCAAATAAAGCAATATGTAAAGAGTGAAAGGCCGTCTTGGCGCTAATGTGTCCTAGATAGTGTGGAGGCGCACGTTACCTGCGCAGTGTGGTCCTGCCAGACAGCGCCATGTCACTTCCGGTCCGGGACTTCCGGTTTCGGCGCTCCTCGCCGCATATAACTCAGTGTCATGGGGGCTGCAGGCACGCTTCTGTCCATAGCAAGGCGCGGGAGCGCCGCTTATATCCACAACTCTGCAGGTAACGTGCGCCTCCACACTATCTAGGACACATTAGCGCCAAGACGGCCTTTCACTCTTTACATATTGCTTTATTTGGCCTTTCCCCTTCCCCCCATAGGCTACAACATATCTTTCGGGCCAGCACCCTTGAGGACTCATTATCTATACCTCAGCTATAGGTACCCCATTCTCTCTGATCTCTATATCTCTATAACATAGTGAGCTAGACCTCTTTTCTAATTATGATGCCATTCTTTGCAGCTGTAATCTTGGCACTGAGGGATATCTACCCTTTCCGCTTCACTCCACTTCTTCTTGTGGATAAGGTAACCATATGTTTCCTCCTTATATATTTTACATTCGCCAGAACTAGTCTACCTATGAGCTTATTATTGTATATAATGTATGTATTATTCGTTGTCTTTTACTTCTAGGATTACGGGATTTTTCCAAAAGTACACCTTCATTATATTACTTTGTGTATTATTTATTAGTTTGTTATTTTGTCATTTGGTGATATATGATTTTTTTGTTCTTTCAGCGATTCAATGAATAAGGCTCTGGTTGAGCCGAAACGTTTGCTTTATATATCGCTTCCAGCTCTATATTTCTGTTTCGCTCCCCTACCCAAATTTATTTTGTGACTAATAAATAATTAAACGTAAATCACACGTTGTCATTAGAGTGTGCGGTGTACACATATTTATTAGTACCCAGGGTCTTCTGATCCATTACACCAGCACCTCGCAAATTCTGACTGAGTGCACGCCATCATTTTATCAATGCCATGTCGGTGGCACGAGCCAATCACCAGGGAGGGACTCGGAGCTCCTTGGCGATGGCCGAAGTATCCTAGATTTTCCTCTGGGCAAAGGCGAAAATTCCGGAAATATCCACATTGTATAACCCCGGCGTGGACAACTGGGCCACCGACTTTCTCAGCCGCAAAAGTCTCGTGGCGGGAGAGTGGTCCCTGCATCAGGAAGTCTTCCATCAGATTTGCCTTCGATGAGGAACTCCAGACATGGACCTCATGGCTTCCCGGCTGAACAGGAAGGTTCCATGGTTCGTTTCCAGGTCCTGTGATCCTCTCGCGGTGGGCGCCGACGCCCTGGACGTTCCCTGGTCGCAGTTTGTTCTTCCTTATCTGTTTCCACCCCTGCCCATTCTTCCCATTCTGTTGAAGAAGATCAAGGCAGAAGGGGTGCCGGTCATTCTGATCGCACCAAATTTGCCCAGAAGATCTTAGTTCGCAGAGAACGTCAATCTTCTCGCAGACGCCCCCTGGAGGCTCCTAGTCCCAGGATCCAAGGAGGCTCCCAGTCCCAAGATCCGATCTGCCACCAGAATTCTCTGTCGCTCAATTTTAACGGCATGGCTGTTGAAACCATGATCCAGGCTAGGAAGCCGTTGTCTTCCAGGGTCTATTATAGCACCTGGAAAGCATATTTCAGCTGGTGTGAGTCTAATCACTTCCTGCCTATGTCCTTTTCTCTCCCTTCCTTGTTGGCATTTCTCCAGTTGGGACTGGAGGTCTTGCCCTTAGTTCTCTGACGGTCCATGTGTCAGCGCTTTCCATTCTTTTCCAGAATAATTTATCCTCCCGTTCTCAGGTCAGATTTTTTCTTCAAGGGGTAGCGCATGTGGCTTCCCCGTACCAGACACCTGTGGACCCTTGAGACCTCAATTTAGTTTTGGAGGTCCCGAGGAGTTCTCCCTTTGAACCTCTTTGAGAGGTTTCCCTGTCCTTTCTGTCTTGGAAGGTGGTGTTTCTTGTGGCCATCACCTCCATTAGGCGTGTCTCGTATTTGGTGGCTCTTACCTGTCGCCCTCCTTTCTTGGTCCTTCACCAGGATAAGATGGCTTTGCGGCGTCCACCTTCCTTCCCAAGGTGGTGTCCGGCTTTCACCTACATGAGGATTTTGTCTTCCCTTCCTTTTGTCCTGCCCCGTCTCATCCTCTGGAGCGTTCACTGAACAGGTCAGGGCGGTGAGGGTTTATCTGGCTAGGACCGCCTCCTTTAGGAAGACAGACTCTCTTTTTGTCATTCCAGATGGTGCGTAAAGAGGCCTATCGGCCTCCAAGACTACGATTGCTCGCTGGATCAGAGCTGTAATTTTGGAGGCTTACCGGGTCAAGAACAGAGTTTCCCCCCTGGGATTAAGGCTCACTTTACCCGGGTAGTTGGCGCCTCCTGGGCGGTGCACCACAGGGCGTCCGCCCTACAACTTTGCAAAGCGACAACCTGGTCTTCCATTCACACGTTAACCAAATTTTATAAGGTCCATACTTAGGCTTCGGCAGACGCCAGCCTAGGCAGAAAGATCTTGCAGTGGTGAGTTCTCCAACTTGAACAAAGTTTCTGCTGTTCCCTCCCCGGGGACTGCTTTGGGTTGTCCCATGGTTCCTGTGTCCCCCAATGAAGTGATAGAGAAAACAGGATTTTTGCTTGCTTACCATAAAATCTGTTTCTTGGAGCATTCATTCAGGGACCCTCCCATGTTTATCAGCTCTTATTTCTGTGTTCTTTTACAGTTTTGAGTTGTTTTTCTCTTTATCTTCTTGCTTCTTTTACTGCTTTCTCATTAACTGATTAACCTAGTGCCAGTCGGTGGGGTGTGTATACTCCAGAGGAGGAGCTAACTTTTTTGTGCATAGTATCAGCCTCCTAGTGGCAGCAGCATACACCCATGGTTCCTGTGTCCCCCAATGAAGGCTTCGAGAAACAGATTTTACGGTAAGCAACCAAAAATACTGTTTTGTCACAGAGGTAGAAAATACAGAATACGCCCCCAGAGAAGGTCAAAACAGGTATTCTCACCATGATGCTGGTGATAAATCCTCACTCTTGACAGGTCCTGGTCCTACTGCGTGGGCACAGGAGGAGAGCAGAGGAGCTAGATTTGATGCACATAGTCATGGAAGCAGCACCAGCAATGTACATCACTCCATATCTAATACAGGTGATGGGGGCATACTATTCCCTGATAAGAATCTGTTACCACCCATGAGGTTGAAGGGAAGATGTACATACAGTATAAACCACAAAATGTCCTAATTGTTGTGAGTAAAAACATAAAAAATGAATGTGAAAGTATGAGTTTTCTCAAATATATGCTATTATCAATTTAGGTGATTTTTCTCAGTATTACAGCGATTTAGGTTTTATTTGCAGTTTATCAGGGTGCCTGTAAAATTTGGTGAGATTTCCTGGGACATACTAACTTTAAGGGGAATCTAATTCCCACTGTTCCCGCTGCATGTAGAGAGCAGCATGTCTACTCTTACACTTGCACGCTCCATTCTTCAAACTAACATATAGAAAAAACATATAAAATATATACTTTGATAATAATGAAAAGTAGAAAAATTAAACAACTGCAAAATTCCCAAAATGGTATAGTGTCTGTGTGTGTGAAATATATATATATATATATATATATATATATATATATATATATATATACACACACATATATATATATATATATATATATATATATATATATATATATATATATATATATATATATATATATATATATATATATATATATATATATAATCTTTTTTTTTTTCTTTCTTTTTTTCAGTATGTTAGTTTGATCTTTAAGGCTACTTTCACACATCAGGTTTTTTGCATCAGGCACGATGTTGGAAAAACTGGATCCGGCGCAGATTGTGAAAACTGATGCGACTGATCCAATTTTTTGACGGATTCGGCTAGCATAACTAGATTATTGGATAAAAAAAATTTGGAGCATGCTCAGTTTAAAAAGACAGAATACGTAATTTTCCGGATCCGGCACTTTCCAGCTCCCATAGTCTTCCATTCTAGCAAACAGCCAGAAGTGCCGGATTTTTTGCTGGAGACCAAAAACGTTGCTATGGACATTTTTTCAAGAAGCCAGAAACTGCAGATTTGCCGGATCTGGCGAAAACCGGACGAAACGCAAGGTCATCAGGCAATATCCGGCACTAATACAAGTCTATGGGGATAAAAACGGATCCGGCGGTAACATTCGCCAGTTACGTTTTTTTGAAAATTAGCCTTATTGAGCCTGACAGCAAAAACCTGATGTGTGAAAGTAACCTAATTCTACGGATTTATTACATTTTTGTTAGTCTATTCTCCATTTTCCCCCCACATACTGCTATCTCATAGATGAGAAGCAGGAAGTCAACACACATGTGAAATAGTGAGATGGCAGGGAGTCCCTGACTTCAGCCTTTCTTTCTCAAAGGACCAACACTGTTATCAATAAATTCGGCTGGAGGTATTTTTTAATATTCCTAAATATATATTTGATAAACATTTTATATTTTGGTCTTCTTTTTACATTATAATGTTTCCAGGAGGTGATAGGTCCCCTTTCATTGATTTTCACTTCTTGTTTTCTTTATCTCACATCTAGGGTGATAAAAATGAGTATGTATTTTTAACAATTAGAACATATATGTGTGTGTTTTGTCTAAATAAATTCTCATTTTGTTCAGCTTGTATATAAAGTAAAGCTGAATATAGTACTGGAGAAATTGGCATCAGCATCTGTCGGCAGCTATGGCCAAGGCCTCTGGCAGGAACTTGTGGATGAGGCTAAAGGCAATCTGCATAAAATTATGGTATGTAAACTATACTGTAATTTTACAATTTTCCATATAATGTGTACCTATGAATTGTTTTTGGTATCTTCATGTTTTTTTTCTCATATGTTCTTCATATTTGTTTTACTCAGGATGATAATTTTGTGATTCAGTACTGTGTCAATGCCCCATGGCCTTCCTATGAAACCGCATTTGAGATGTTAAATTATGCAAAGACGAGGGTAAGTCTATTTACTCTAGATTTTCTTATTCAAATGTTGAACTGTAACATGGATGGATATGCGTGGGTGCATGCGTAGTGCGCCTGCCGAGATCTGACGGCCGGTACTCTGCAACAATAGGAAATTTTTCCTATTGGTTCATTTTGATCACTGTGGTAGACCCTATCACAGGGATCAAAATAAAACAGTAAATCAAATCCCCTTTGTCATACCCTTAGTTAGATAGATATTATAAAATAAAATTAATTGTAATTTTTTCCATTCTTTTCAGTTAGGGGTAGGGTTGGGGCTAGGGTTTTGTGTAGCGGGCTGGGAGGTGGAATCATTATGCCGAAGCCCAAGGAAGATCTGGAGGGGCATGACTAGGAGCCTCACCCAAACTGACCACGGATACGTAGCAGCTAATGACATCGAGATCCGAGGAGAGACAAAGGAGGTGGTCCAGTTGCTACTCTAGGACTGACCTTGGGTAGATGACAGCTGACCACTAGGGAACGGGTAGCTGGAGCAGCCCAAGCATATCTCCAACAGATGCAGGCAGGTGGAGTATGATGACAGGTACTGCAGATGAGACCGGCAGACCAAAGGGATGAGCACTGGCAGGTGCAACGGGAGCGGCTGACGTTGATACGATCACTTGCAGGTACAACTAGACCGGCTGCTATTGAGATGAGCTCTGGCTGGTGCAGCAGGCTAAGATACGAGTACTGGGACCTGAGAACTCACAAGAGTGTTAGGAAACAAACTCACAACTTTGCACAGGAACCTCCATGTTGGTGGAGGTGATTTAAATAGAAAGTGTCCTCAGCTATTGGTTGGGGACACTTTAGAAAAGTGTACGCGCCCTAAGCACAGTGCTCAGGGATGTGCCCCCGGGTAGCAGCAGGATGGAGGCCGCGATGGTGAATACACTGGCGTCTTTGCAGGGGGAGAGAGACTGCAGGCAGACACGTCGGTGCTACATTGTGTTACAGCAGTGTTCCCCAACTCTGGTCCTCAAGAGCCATTAACAGGTCATGTTTTGAGGATTTCCTTAGTATTGCACAGGTCATTGAATGCTTGCCTGTCCAGGTGATGCAATTATCACATGTGCAATACTAAGGAAATCCTGAAAACATGACCTGTTGGTGGCTCTTGAGGACCGGACTTGGGGAACACTGTGTTAGAGTTAGGGTTGGGGTAAGGGTTAGGGTTTGATTTAGAATTGTTTATTTTTTCAAAAGTATAAAAACTAAAATGAAGATATGATGGTTAGTGTTGAGCGCAAGTGCTCACTACTCGAATTTGCATCGGGTGCTCGGGTATGCACAGAGTATCGCAGGGACTTGAGCATGTCACTCGAGCACCCGTAGTGAGCACCTGATGCAAACTGGAATAGCAAGCACTTCCGCTCAACACCAATGATGACCTAATGTTATCAAATTCTGTGTCTTACCTATGGGTTCAAACCGCTCACTATACCCCTAGATTATATCCTTGAGGGGTGTGGTTTCCAAAATGGGGTCACTTATGGGGGGTTTCCACTATTTAGGCACATCAGGTGCTCTCCAAACGCGACATGGCGCCCGCTAATTATTCCAGCAAACTTTACATTCAAAAAGGAGAAATTGCACAACAAATTGTATGGTCCATTTCTCTTGTTAACCTTGTGAAAATAAAAAAGTTTGGGTGTAAAGTATTTTTTGGGTGAAAAAGGTTAAATGTAAATGTTTTTCTTCCAGCGTTGCTTTAGTTCTCGTAAAGCACCTGAAGGGTTCATAAACCTCTTGAATGTGGTTTTGAGAACCTTGAGGGTTGCAGGTTTTAGCATGGTGTCATGTTTGGGTTCTTTCTGTCATATAGGTCCCTCAAAGTCACTTCAAATGTGAGGTGATCTCTAAAAAAATGGTTTCCTAAATTTTGTTGGAAAAATTAGAAATCGCTGGTCAACTTTTTAACCCTTCTAATGTCCTAACAAAAAAAAATTGTTTCAAAAATTGTGCTTATGTAAAGTAGACATGTGGGAAATGTTACTTATGAACTATTTTGTTTGACATAACTCTGCTTGACACAGCGATACACGTGAGGCCATGTCCCTGATCCTATCACGCTTCTCTGCTCCTTGTGCTCCATTTTGCTGGTGCCAGTAGCTATACCTTCTCCATGCTTGGTCCACCTCCACCATCTTCCTGGCATCCCATTGAGGGCTGAGGCTATTTTGCATAGATTTCATTGCACTTAATTTTAGTGCTGCTCTCTTTTCAGCCTTTTTATACATGTGTACATCTCCTTTAGCTACACATTGGTGCTGCATGTGCACTCCTCAGTAGTTTCCCCCTCCTTTTTTAAATCTGCTCTTATAAATGTCGCAAGATGTTTTTTCTTTTCTCCCACAGATATGCACTATTTCCATCTTTGACATGATTAACAAGGATTTATTTATGCTTTGACATGTGTGTAATTGTGTATTAACATTTGTTTGGGATTGCATCCTGATCTGGCTCTGCATCTCATTGCTAGAGTGCCTTGCGAAAGTATTTGGCCCCCTGGAACTTTTCAACCTTTTCCCACATATGCTTCAAACATAAAGATACCAAATGTAAATTTTTGGTGAAGAATCAACAAGTGGAACACAATTGTGAAGATGAACAAAATTTATTGGTTATTTTAAATTTTTGTGGAAATTCAAAAACTGAAAAGTGGGGTGTGCAATATTATTCGGCCCCTTTAACTTAATACTTTGTTGTGCCACCTTTTGCTGCTATTAAAGCTGCAAGTCGCTTGGGGTATGTCTATCAGTTTTGTACATCGAGAGACTGAAATTCTTGCTCATTCTTCCTTGGCAAAGAGCTCGAGTTCAGTGAGGTTTGATGGAGATCGCTTGTGAACAGCAGTTTTCAGCTCTTTCCACAGATTCTCGATTGGATTGAGGTCTAGACTTTGACTTGGCCATTCTAACACCTGGATACGTTTATCTGTGATCCATTCCATTGTAGATTCTGCTTTATGTTTGGGATCATTGTCTTGTCGGAAGACAAATCTCCGTCCCAGTCTAAGGTCTTTTGCAGACTCCCAACAGGTTTTCTTGAAGAATGGTCCTGTATTTGGCTCCATCCATCTTCCCATCAGTTTTAACCCCTTTCTGCCATCAGACGTACTATTCCGTCCATGTGGGGTGGGCTTTACTTCCCAAGGACGGAATAGTACGTCATGCCCTTTAATGCGACACTGCGACTTAAGTCGCAGTGATCGCATTAAAATTCCGACGCCATCTTACCTGCAGGAAGATGGTGTCGGCATCCTAGGGCCTGTCGCCGCCCCCCCGGCCTCCCGATCGCTGTGATTGGCTGCCCAATTCTGAGCAGCCAATCGCAGCCTTTCTCATTGTTTCAGCCAATCAATTTGGCTGAAACAGTGAGGTCCCAGCCTAGGATCGAGTACCGATGTACTCGATCCTAGGCAATGCCAGGCATAGGCCCAAACCCCCCCAGGATTGGCGCGATCGAGATCGATCGATCGCGCCAATCGCAGGGCACAGCGGCGGTGTTACCGCTCTGTGCCCTGCCTGTCCCTGCGCGCTCTGCAGCCCCGGGCCATGGCTCCGGATCCCCTGCCATGGCTCCGGAGCATTCAACGCTGATTGGCGCGATCGACGATTACATCAATCGCGCCAATCGCAGGACACAGCGGCGGTGTTACCGCCGCTGTTACCACCGCTGTGTCCTGCCTACCTGCGCGCTCTGCAGCCCGTGTTCCCTGCCTCCGTATCGGCATCCCTCTAGTCTGATTGGCGCGATCGATGTGATCGTCGATCGCGCCAATCACAGGGCACAGCAGCGGTGTGACCGATCTGTGCCCTGATGGTGACCTGCCGGTCACCTGCCTGTCACCTGCTGGTGACCTGCCTATGATCGGAGCTGTGAGCTCCGATCATAGGCTGGTGCATAGCAACACCAGCGTCACTAGGGCCTTCTTTGATTGGTGGGATCGATGTGATCATCGATCCCACCAATCACAGGTCACAGCAGCGGTGTGACCGCTCTGTGACCTGTCTCACCTGCCCCTGACCTGTGTAACTGCTCTGAAGGAATCCTCACACTTGGTGAGGATTCCTTCAGAGCGGTCACGCTGTGAGTTCCCCTCCTGTGCTGAGACTTGTGGTGCCACAGTAGCCTGTGACACCACAATTCTAGCTAAAGAAAGAAGAGAGACTACAAACCGTAAGTGTTGATACCCCGATCCCGGCCCGATCTCTATTCATCCCCCCTTCTCCCATCCCCCCTTCTCCCATCCCCCCTCCTTGCGCCGTATCCGTGCCCAAATTTAGCAGCCGCCGAGCGTTGATTGGTGACGCAGTTCACCTATCAACACTCGTGCTCGCTTTTTTTTCACCCCCTTAGCGCCGCCGAGCGTTGATTGGTGACGCAGTTTACCTATCAACACTTGTGCTCACTATTTTTTTCCCCATCCCCGTGCGCTCCCCCAGCCGCCGCGTCTAATCCGTGCCTTTTCTTTTTTTTTCCCCATCCCCTTGCGCTCCCCCAGCCGCCGCGTGTAATCTGTGCCTTCCCTTTTCTTTTTTTTTTTCTTCCCCATCCCTGTGCGCTCCCCCAGCCGCCGCGTTTAATTTGTGCCTTCCCTTTTCTTTTTTTTTTTCCCCATCTCTGTGCGCTCCCCCAGCCGCTGCGTCTAATCCGTGCCTTTTCTTTTTTTCCCCCATCCCCTTGCGCTCCCCCAGCCGCCGCGTGTAATCTGTGCCTTCCCTTTTCTTTTTTTTTTCCCATCCCCGTGCGCTCCCCCAGCCGCTGCGTTTAATTTGTGCCTTCCCTTTTCTTTTTTTTTTTCCCATCCCCGTGCGCTCCCCCAGCCGCTGCGTCTAATCCGTGCCTTTTCTTTTTTTCCCCCCATCCCCTTGCGCTCCCCCAGCCGCCGCGTTTAATCTGTGCCTTCCCTTTTCTTTTTCTTTTTTTCCCCATCCCCATGCGCTCCCCCAGCCGCTGCGTCTAATCCGTGCCTTTTCTTTTTTCCCCCATCCCCTTGCGCTCCCCCAGCCGCCGCGTGTAATCTGTGCCTTCCCTTTTCTTTCTTTTTTTTTCCCCATCCCCGTGCGCTCCCCCAGCCGCTGCGTCTAATCCGTGTCTTTCCTTTTTTTTTTCTTCCCCCCATCCCCTTGCGCTCCCCTAGCCGCCGCGTTTAATTTGTGCCTTCCCTTTTCTTTTTTTTTTTCCCATCCCCGTGCGCTCCCCCAGCCGCTGCGTCTAATCCGTGCCTTTTCTTTTTTCCCCCCATCCCCTTGCGCTCCCCCAGCCGCCGCATGTAATCTGTGCCTTCCCTTTTCTTTTTTTTTTTTTTCCCATCCCCGTGCGCTCCCCCAGCCGCTGCGTCTAATCCATGTCTTTCCTTTTTTTTCCCCCCCATCCCCTTGCGCTCCCCTAGCCGCCGCGTTTAATTTGTGCCTTCCCTTCTTTTTTTTTTTCCCATCCCCGTGCGCTCCCCCAGCCGCTGCGTCTAATCCGTGCCTTTTCTTTTTTTCCCCCATCCCCTTGCGCTCCCCCAGCCGCCGCGTTTAATCTGTGCCTTCCCTTTTCTTTTTTTTTTTTCCCCATCTCCGTGCGCTCCTCCAGCCGCTGCGTCTAATCCGTGCCTTTTCTTTTTTTTTTCCCCCATCCCCTTGCGCTCCCCCTGCCGCCGCGTCTAATCTGTGCCTTCCCTTTTCACATCCCCGTTCGCACACCCAGCAGCCGCCGAACTCTGATAAGTGAACCGTGTCACTTATCAGAGCTCTCGTGCCTGGCGTTTTTTCCACATCCCCGTTCGTACACCCAGCAGGCGCCGAAATTTGATAAGTGACGCAGTTCACTTATCAGAGCTAGGGCCTGCTGTTTTAGACTTTTCCTTTCACAGGTATTTTTTTCTCCCCTTTGCTTTTTTTTCCTTTAGCTTTTTCTTTTTAGAATAGTTTGCACCAAACACTATCCCCCCACACGTACACATAGTTCCCAATAAAGTACACAAAAGCACCATACTGACAAAAAAATGTCCAGTTCGTCCCGTTCATCCCAACAGCGCTATTCAGCGGAGGAGGCATATGCTTTCCTTGCCTCCGACACTGATAGCGAGGGAGAGGATCCAACTTTTCTTTATTTTTCTGATTCTTCCTCTTCCTCATCCTCTTCCCCCTCCTCATCTTCCTCCTCTGGCCCTGCGGAACCGCCACGCAGACGCCGCAGGACAGAAGAAGTGCCCATCATTCATGAAGATGAAGATGAGGCAGGGCCCACTCCTGAAGATGAACCAGCGCGCCCCTCTTCGGACCCCGTATGGACCTCGCCCCCCGAAAATTACGAGCCACTGATTCCTGATTTTGTGGCAGAATCAGGAATCAGGTTTGACACCACCGGCCTCACAGAAATAGACTTTTTCAAAGTCTTTTTCTCTGAGGATTTTGTTAACCTCATGGTGGAGCAAACTAATTTGTATGCTCGTCAATTTTTGGAGCAAAACATCGGTTCATCATATTCCAACTGGTCTCCTGTAGACGCAGTTGAGATGATGCAGTTTTGGGGCCTGATGCTTCATATGGGGCTCCTAAAGAAGCCAGAAGTTCGGCAATATTGGAGTGTTGATATTTTATACAACACTCCAGTGTTCCGAATGGTCATGGTCCGAACGCGTTTTGAGGCCATCCACAAGTTCCTGCATTATTCCGATAATGCACAGTGTCCCGCACGAGATGACCCCAACTTTGACTGTCTGTTCAAAGTTCAGCCGGTCATCGAACACTTCAACAAAAACTTTGGTGAAGTGTACGTGCCCAAAAGGGACATCTGCGTGGATGAGTCCTTGGTTCATTTTAAGGGGCGGCTCAGATTCCGTCAATACCTGCCCAGCAAGAGGGCCAGGTACGGAATGAAACTCTACAAGCTGTGTGAGAGTATCTCAGGGTACACCTACAGCTTTAGAGCCTATGAGGGGAAGGACAGCAGGATTTAACCGCCTGAGTGTCCCCCTGTCCTGGGAGTGAATGGGAAAATAGTGTGGGATTTGGTGCACCCACTGCTGGATAATGGTTATCACCTCTACACTGATAACTTTTATTCCAGCATCCCACTCTACAAATCCCTCTGTGCGCGAAGTACCGCAGCCTGCGGTACTGTCCGCAAAAATCAGAGAGGCCTCCCAAAGACGCTACTTGGGCAGATGCTCAGAAAAGGTGAGAGCAGAGCCCAATGTAGCGACCACCTGCTGGTGGTCAAGTACAAGGACAAGAGGGATGTCCTTCTCTTGACCACCATACACGGTGATGGCAGTGCCCTCAGCACTGTACGGGGTACCTCTACACAGGTCTGCAAACCGGACTGTGTACTGGGGTACAACAAAAACATGGGGGGCGTTGATCTCTCCGATCAACTCCTCCAACCATACAGTGCTTTGAGGAAGGCCAAGGTGTGGTACAAAAAGCTGTCCGTGCACATCGTACAAATGGCAATGCTCAACGCTTTCCTGCTGTCACGATGTGCACGCCACAGCGATACGTCGTACCTTCAGTTCCAGGAGGTAGTGGTTAAGGCCCTGTTATTTGGCATGAGGGAAGGAGCTGGCCCCATTACTTCCGGAACTGAAGGTGCTCGTATCGTACCAGGTCAGCATTTCCCGGGGGAGGTCCCGCAAACTGCAAAAAGAGGTAAGTCGCAAAAAAGGTGCCGAGTGTGTTACAAAAGGGGAATACGCAAGGACACCATTTATCAATGCGACACCTGCCCCGAAAAACCTGGCCTGTGTATGAAGGATTGCTTCAGAGTGTACCACACCTCCATGCACTACTAATTTACTTTACAGGAAACAGTAGATTAGTTCCAAAAAGGGGGCACATCTATGTAAGTTCGTTGGGGGTCTAGTTTACAAAATGTCACTTGTGGGGTTTTTTTTTACTGTTTGGGCACATCAGGGGCTCTGCAAACGGAACATGACGCCTGCAGACCATTCCATCAAAGTCTGCTTTCCAAAACGTCACCACATCCCTTCCGAGCCCCGACGTGTGCCCAAACAGTATTTTTTCCCACATGTGGGGTATCACCGTATTCAGGACAAATTGGACAACAACTTTTGGGGTCCAATTTCTCCTGTTACACTTGGGAAAATTAAAAATTGGGGACTAAATGATCATTTTTGTAGGAAAAAATAGGATATTTTATTTTCACGCCCGGGCGTTATAAATTTAAGTGAAACACTTGGGGGTTCAAAATTGTCACCACACACCTAGATAAGTTCCAAATTAGGTCTAGTTTCCAAAATGGGGTCACTTGTGGGGGATTTCTACTGTTCAGGCACATCAGGGGCTCTGCAAACAGAACATGATGTCCGCGTACCATTCCATCAAAGTCTGCTTTTCAAAACGTCACTACTTCCCTTCCGAGCCCCGAAGTGTACCCAAACAGTAGTTTTCTCCCACATGTGGGGTATCAGCGTACTCAGGACAAATTGGACAACAACTTTTGGGGTCCTATTTCTCCTGTTACACTTGGGAAAATTAAAAATTGGGGACTAAATGATCATTTTTGTGGGAAAAAATAGGGTTTTTTTTTTCATGCCCGGGCATTATAAACTTTCGTGAAGCACTTGGGGGATAAAAGTGCTCATGACACATCTAGATAAGTTCCTTAAAGGGTCTAGTTTCCAAAATGGGGTCACTTGTGGGGGTTTTCCACTGTTTAGGCACATCAGGGGCTTGCCAAACGCGACATGGCGTCCGATCTTAATTCCAGCCAATTTTAGCTTGAAAATGTCAAACGGCGCTCCTTTCCTTCTGAGCCCTGCCATGTGCCCAAGCAGTGGTCCCCCCCCCCACATGGGGTATCAGCGTACTCAGGACAAATTGGACAACAACTTTTGGGGTCCAATTTCTCCTTTTACCCTTGAGAAAATAAAAAAATTGGGGACTAAACGATCATGTTTGTGGAAAAAATAGGATTTTTTATTATCACGCCCGGGCATTATAAACTTTCGTGAAGCACTTGGGGGATAAAAGTGCTCATGACACATCTAGATAAGTTCCTTAAAGGGTCTAGTTTCCAAAATGGGGTCACTTGTGGGGGTTTTCCACTGTTTAGGCACATCAGGGGCTTGCCAAACGCGACATGGCGTCCGATCTCAATTCCAGCCGATTTTAGATTGAAAATGTCAAACGGCGCTCCTTTCCTTCTGAGCCCTGCCGTGCGCCCAAAAAGTGGTTCCCCCTCACATGTGGGGTATCAGCGTACTCAGGACAAATTGGACAACAACTTTTGAGGTCCATTTCATCTTTTTACCCTTGGGAAATTAAAAGAATTATTGCTGAAAGATCATTTTTGTGACTAAAAAGTAAAATGTTAATTTTTTCCTTCCATGTTGCTTCTGCTGCTGTGAAACACCTGAAGGGTTAATCAACTTCTTGAATATGGTTTTGCGCACCTTGAGGGGTGCAGTTTTTAGAATGGTGTCACTTTTGGGTATTTTCTGCCATATAGACCCCTCAAAATGACTTCAAATGTGAGGTGGTCCCTAAAAAAATGGTTTTCTAAATTTTGTTGTAAAAATGAGAAATTGCTGGTCAACTTTTAACCCTTATAACTCCCTAACAGAAAAAAATTTTGGTTCCAAAATTGTGCTGATGTAAAGTAGACATGTGGGAAATGTTACTTATTACCGTATATACTCGAGTATAAACCGACCCGAGTATAAGCCGACCCCCCTAATTTTGCCACAAAAAACTGGGAAAACTTATTGACTCGAGTATAAGCCTAGGGTAGAAAATGCAGCAGCTACCGGTGAATTTCAAAAATAAAAATAGATGCTCCATACCGTTCATTATTGCCCCATAGATGCTCCATATACAACTGTGCTATATAGAATGCTCTGCACCGTTCATTATTGCCGCATAGATGCTCCATATAATGCTGTGCTATATAGAATGCTCTGCACCGTTCATTATTGCCCCATAGATGCTCCTTATAATGCTGTGCCATATATGCTCTGCACCGTTGATTATGGCCCCATAGATGCTCCTTATAATGCTGTGCCATATATGCTCTGCACCTTTGATTATGGCCCCATAGATGCTCCTTATAATGCTGTGCCATATATGCTCTGCACCTTTGATTATGGCCCCATAGGTGCTCCTTATAATGCTGTGCCATATATGCTCTGCACCTTTGATTATGGCCCCATAGATGCCCCTTATAATGCTGTGCCATATATGCTCTGCACCTTTGATTATGACCCCATAGATGCCCCTTATAATGCTGTGCCATATATGCTCTGCACCTTTGATTATGGCCCCATAGGTGCTCCTTATAATGCTGTGCCATATATGCTCTGCACCTTTGATTATGGCCCCATAGGTGCTCGTTATAATGCTGTGCCATATGTGCTCTGCACCTTTGATTATGGCCCCATAGATGCCCCTTATAATGCTGTGCCATATATGCTCTGCACCTTTGATTATGGCCCCATAGATGCCCCTTATAATGCTGTGCCATATATGCTCTGCACCTTTGATTATGGCCCCATAGATGCTCCTTATAATGCTGTGCCATATATGCTTTGCACCTTTGATTATGGCCCCATAGATGCTCCTTATAATGCTGTGCCATATAGAATTCGGCTGCAATAAAAAAAAAAAATCACATACTCACCTCTCTTCTCAGGACGCCGGCGCTTTCAATAATTACCTGCTCCTCTGCGGCTCCGTCTCCAGCACTGACGCTCAGCAGAGGGCGCGCACTGACTACGTCACAGCGCCCTCTAACCTGAGCGTCACTGCTAGAGGATGCTGGAGACGGAGCCGCACCGGAGCGAGGAGCAGGTAATTATAGCGCTGCGCTCCCCTTACCTGCTGCGGCGCAGTCCCTGGCTTCTCCGGCGCTGCAGCTTCTTCTTGTAATTGAGCGGTCACATGGCACCGATCATTTACAGCAATGAATATGCGGCTCCTCCCCTATGGGGGTGGAGCCGCCTTTTCATTTCTGTAATGAGCGGTGCCATGTGACCGCTCAGTACAGGAAGAATCTGCAGCGCCGGAGAAGCCAGGGACTGCAGGGACCGCGCCGCAGCAGGTAAGTATGACTACACAGCCCCCGCTCCCCCTCCCCTGCCGACACCCGGGTATATGACTCGAGTATAAGCCGAGAGGGGGACTTTCAGCCCAAAAAAATGGGCTGAAAATCTCGGCTTATACTCGAGTATTTACGGTAAGTATTTTGTGTGACATATCTCTGTGATTTAATTGCATAAAAATTCAAAGTTGGAAAATTGCGAAATTTTAAACATTTTCGCCATATTTCCGTTTTTTTCACAAATAAACGCAGGTAATATCAAAGAAATTTTACCACTATCATGAAGTACAAAATGTCACGAGAAAACATTGTCAGAATCACCGGGATCCATTGAAGCTTTCCAGAGTTATAACCTCATAAAGGGACGGTGGTCAGAATTGTAAAAATTGGCCCGGTCATTAACGTGCAAACCACCCTTGGGGGTGAAGGGGTTAAAGGGAAGGTGCCATCAAAAAAAAAATTTTTTTCCAGCGATTGAAAAAATGTAAAGAATTAATGTTTACATTTTCTTAAAATAATATTATCATTTGTTTATAATTTAGTAAACTATGAAAAATAATTTTAAAAGGTTTGGCATTTCCACTTTTAAACACTAGGGGGAGCAGCTGCTGAAATTTGACAAAAACCTAGTGTACAACTAGCTCACATTACTGCACTGCAATAATTATGGGCGGAGTCTGCTGACATGTGTGATGTCTCCTCTCCTCCCCTTCTGGGTGTTTTCTAAAGGATAAGAGAGGATGATATTCAGGAACCCAGTGAGCAGCCATTTTGTTGGTGACTGCAGAGTTATACTGATAAGTAGACAGTCACCGAGGATGGCGGGCAGAAAGTATTCTGGGAGATATATGGTGGAGGGAGCAGGGTGACAGCAGCACAGAGTATTTCAGGAGAGCAGTATGCTGGTCTATGGGGGGCACCATGTACAGTGCGCGGAGCAGCCAGGGATTGTACGTAGAGCGCTGTCTTTTATACACATGGATGGACAGTCTTCTTGTCTGCTCCACTGAAATCCAGGAAACATTTCTGCGGATTGATGGCCTGTTCTGATCCAGACTTTGCATGCAAAGACCCCATTCCCCTCCTCAGATCCTGTCTTCTCCATCCTGTCCTGGCAATGTGTGAAAGCGAGGTGACAGGCGAAGTACGGGGTAAAGCTGGGAAGGAAATGTAGCCATATAGTAACGATAACCATGAGACGCCTCTCTTCAGCTGCCTCACCAGCCCTGACTGGACCTAACTGGAGGTCATGCTGCCCCCTCTATTACCCCAGACCCGCGTGCAGGTGCTCAGCCAGAACCACCATAGAATGGGTCCGCTTTCTGAAGATAATACTGCCATAGTGTTCTCACATAATACCGCCATATAGATCACTCATAATACCGCCATATAGAGCACACAATACCGCCATACAGAGCACACATAATACTGTCCTATAGTTCTCAAATAATACCATCATATAGATTGCAAATAACGACGCCATAGTGTTCTCACATAATACCGACATATAGATCTCACATAATACCGCCATATAGATCACTCATAATACCGCCATATAGAGCACACATAATACTGTCCTATAGTTCTCACATAATACCATCATATAGATTGCAAATAACGACGCCATAGTGTTCTCACATAATACCGACATATAGATCTCACATAATACTGCCATACAGAGCACACATAATACCGCCATATAGTGCACACAATACCGCCATGTACTTCACACATAATACCGCCATATAGATCTCACATAATACCACCAGTGTTCTCACATAATACTGCCATATAGATCACACATAACGGGGGAGAGGAGTGCATAGGAGAGGATTAGATACACAGCTCAGCAGTCAGTATCACACAGGACAGTATTAGATACATAGCTCTGTCAGTATCATACAGGATAGGATTAGATACATGGCTCAGCCGTCAGTATCACAAAGGATAGCATTAGATACACAGCTCAGCAGTCAATATCACACAGGGGAGGATTAGATGCACATCTCAGCATAGTAACACAAAGGGTAGGATTAGATACAAGGCTCAGCACAGTATCACACAGGATGGGATTAGATACATGGTTCAGCAGTCAGTATCACACAGGAGAGGATTAGATACACGGCTCAGTAGACAGTATCACACAGGACAGGATTAGATACACAGCCCAGCAGACAGTTTCACACAGGATTGGATTAGATACACCACTCAGCAGTCAGTATTACACAGGATAGGATTAGATACACAGCTCAGCAGACAGTATCACACAGGACAGGATTAGATACACAGCCCAGCAGACTGTATCACACAGGATAGGATTAGATGCACCGCTCAGCAGACAGTATCACACAGGGTAGGATTAGATGCATGGCTCAGCAGACAGTATCACACAGGAGAGGATTAGATACACGGCTCAGCACAGTAACACACATGGGAGGAGATAACTGCTCAGAGTCAGCACCACAAAGGATAGGATTAGAGTGCCTCTCCCTCCCCACTGATACTTACTTTACTGCTGGGCTGCTGAGTCCTTTCTCCCTCCTGTCCTTGGTCTCCTCCTTCTCCTCCTCCTATAACCGCAGGGCTCCTGTGATTATACTGGGAAACTGGAGCTCACAGATGGCGCTCATCTCCTGCCTCTGCTGTGATGTCAACGGCTCAGGGGGCGTGGCCACATCAGAGCAGGGAGCAGCACAATTAAAACTATACGGTCGGACGCCCACTGCTGAGTCCTATGCCCAGGGCTGCCGTATTTGCAGAGTGTAAGTGTCGTGCAGCTACACTTACACTCCTGCAAAGGAAAATGGCGGCGCCCAGTGGCTGAAAAAAAATATTAATAATAAAAAAATGTTAAAGTTAAAAAAGTAAATTTGTATTAAAAATAATTGTTTAAATAAACAATCATTTTTAATACAAAAAATAAAATGTGACACCTTCCCTTTAAGGCATATTTAAGGGGATGTTTGTCTTCTACAATTTCTTATGTAAAAAGGGTAACTTCAAAGGAGGATGACGAGATGGAGCAGCGATTGAATGATACTGAAGCCGCATATATATCTAACCAAACCAATGGTAATAGAATTGAGTGGCTAACTTTGCAAAGATTATATACCCAACATATAGACACTAAGTCTAAACACAAATTGTTCTTCACACGTCAATCATATTTTGAATTGGGAAACCAAGCAAGTAAATTTTTAGCTTTTCTAGTACGTCAACATAACACATCTAACACGATATTACACCGTACACCTGATGGCTCATTGGTATCCACGACTGAAGAAATACTTCATTGTTTTCACGATTATTATAAATTGCTATATGAGTCTAAGAGCGGCCTCGATACTTTAGAATGTCTAGACAATCTGTCAGATATAACATTCCCCTCACTGAGTTCCACCCAGCAGGCCTTTATGGATGCTAAATTTACTTTGGAAGAGATAGAATATGCTATAGCGGAGATGGCCTCTGGGAAGGCTCCTGGGCTGGATGGGTTTCACATTGAATCATATAAGAAATATCGGGATATATTAGCACCACTTTTATTGAAGGTATTTCGGGGTGTATGGGGTGGGGGTGGATCTATGCCCGACACCTTTTATGAGGCAAACATTATCGTACTCAGAAAGGAGGGAAAAGACCCTCTGGAATGCGGATCCTATCGCCCCATATCGTTAGTAAATGCAGACTGCAAAATCTTTACTAAAGTCTTGGCCATCAGACTGAATTCACTTACCGTATATACTCGAGTATAAGCCGACCCGAGTATAAGCCGACCCCCCTAATTTTGCCACAAAAAACTGGGAAAACTTATTGACTCGAGTATAAGCCTAGGGTAGAAAATGCAGCATTTACCGGTGAATTTCAAAAATAAAAATAGATGCTCCATACCGTTCATTATTGCCCCATAGATGCTCCATATACAACTGTGCTATATAGAATGCTCTGCACCGTTGATTATGGCCCCATAGATGCTCCTTATAATGCTGTGCCATATATGCTCTGCACCTTTGATTATGGCCCCATAGGTGCTCCTTATAATGCTGTGCCCCATATATGCTCTGCACCTTTATGGCCCCATAGGTGCTCCTTATAATGCTGTGCCCCATTTATGCTCTGCACCTTTATGGCCCCATAGGTGCTCCTTATAATGCTGTGCCCCATATATGCTCTGCACCTTTATGGCCCCATAGGTGCTCCTTATAATGCTGTGCCCCATATATGCTCTGCACCTTTATGGCCCCATAGATGCTCCTTATAATGCTGTGCCCCATATATGCTCTGCACCTTTATGGCCCCATAGATGCTCCTTATAATGCTGTGCCCCTTATATGCTCTGCACCTTTATGGCCCCATAGGTGCTCCTTATAATGCTGTGCCCCTTATATGCTCTGCACCTTTATGGCCCCATAGATGCTCCTTATAATGCTGTGCCCCATATATGCTCTGCACCTTTATGGCCCCATAGATGCTCCTTATAATGCTGTGCCCCTTATATGCTCTGCACCTTTATGGCCCCATAGGTGCACCTTATAATGCTGTGCCCCATATATGCTCTGCACCTTTATGGCCCCATAGATGCTCCTTATAATGCTGTGCCCCGTATATGCTCTGCACCTTTATGGCCCCATAGGTGCTCCTTATAATGCTGTGCCCCATATATGCTCTGCACCTTTATGGCCCCATAGATGCTCCTTATAATGCTGTGCCCCTTATATGCTCTGCACCTTTATGGCCCCATAGGTGCTCCTTATAATGCTGTGCCCCTTATATGCTCTGCACCTTTATGGCCCCATAGGTGCTCCTTATAATGCTGTGCCCCATATATGCTCTGCACCTTTATGGCCCCATAGGTGCTCCTTAGAATGCTGCTGGTGCTGCCATAAAAAAAAAAAAAAATCACATACTCACCTCTCTTCTCAGGACGCCGGCGCTTTCAATAATTACCTGCTCCTCGTGCGGCTCCGTCTCCAGCACTGACGCTCAGCAGAGGGCGCGCACTGACTACATCACAGCGCCCTCTAACCTGAGCGTCATTGCTAGAGGACGCTGCAGACGGAGCCAGAGCGAGGAGCAGGTAATTATAGCGCTGCGCTCCCCTTACCTGCTGCGGCGCGGTCCCTGCAGTCCCTGGCTTCTTCGGCGCTGCAGCTTCTTCCTGTAATTGAGCGGTCACATGGCACCGATCATTTACAGCAATGAATATGCGGCTCCTCCCCTATGGGGGTGGAGCTGCCTATTCATTTCTGTAATGAGCGGTGCCATGTGACCGCTCAGTGCAGGAAGAATCTGCAGCGCCGGAGAAGCCAGGGACTGCAGGGACCGCGCTGGGAGCAGGTAAGTATGATTACACACCCCCGCTCTCCCTCCCCTGCTGACACCCGGGTATATGACTCGAGTATAAGCCGAGAGGGGGACTTTCAGCCCAAAAAAATGGGCTGAAAATCTCGGCTTATACTCGAGTATATACGGTATATTAGATCTTATACATCCAGATCAAACTGGCTTAATGCCCGGTAAGAGCACTTCTATTAACATCAGGCGAGTCCAGTCGATAATCCAACATAGTTCTTTAATGTCGGACAATAACTGGGCATTAGCATCACTGGATGCGGCCAAGGCTTTTGATTCTTTTGAGTGTCCCTTTCTGTCTGCATGCTTGCAGAGATATGGTTTTGGGGATAAATTCTTAAAATAGGTTAGTGTACTATACATGAAACCTAAAACCCGTATAATTGTAAAAGGTTCCATTTCTGAGCCCATCTCACTATATAGGAGGACCCGTCAGGGATACCCCCTCTCCCCAGCTCTATTTGCCCTTTAGATAGAGGCATTGGCAATACGCATAAGACCTTCCCCTGATATTAACGGTATAGATATAGCGGGTCGTGAGTACACCATTGGTTTATATGCTGATGACATGGTAATATTCATGGATAAGGCCGAGGAAACACTGCCACAGGTGATTGCCACTATAGATGCATTTAGTAAATTCTCGGACCTATATATAAATTGGGACAAGTCTGCTTTACTGCCTCTTTCTCATGCCCCAATGTCTAATCTTGATACTCTTTCCTCGTTACCTATTGTATCTAACTTCAAGTATTTAGGTATCTACATGTCGCAGTACAGTGAATTGGACTTACAACTTAATGTTTATCCATTACTAGAATTAGTCAAATTCAAATTTACATCTTGGAGCAAACTCCCACTATCTGTAGCAGGCCGCATCAACCTAATTAAAATGATACTGCTCCCTAAGCTCAGCTATTGTCTTCAACGTAGTGCAGTAATAATGCCTAAATCCCTTTTCACAAATTTAAATTCTCAAATTACCTCGTTTATATGGGGGAAAGCTAGGCCTAAGCTTAAGTTGGCTGCTCTGCAGAGACCTGAACAGGGGGGTGGAGCGACAGTACCGGATTTTTTTCTGTATTATCTGGCCGGACAGGCTAAAGTAATAAGTACTGTATATACTCGAGTATAAGCCGACCCGAGTATAAGCCGAGACCCCTAATTTTGCCACACAAAACTGGGAAAACTTAATGACTCGAGTATAAGCCTAGGGTGGGAAATGCAGCAGCTACTGGTAAATTTCAAAAGTAAAAATAGATACTAATAAAAGTGAAATTAATTGAGACATCAGTAGGTTAAGTGTTTTTGAATATCCATATTGAATCAGGAGCCCCATATAATGCTTCATACAGTTCATGATGGGCCCCATAAGATGCTCCATACAAAATACGCCCCATATAATGCTCCAAGTTTATAATGGGCTCCATAAGATGCTCCATATTAAAATATGCCCCATATAATCCTGCATAAAGGTTAATAATGGCCCCATAAGATGCTCCATAGACACATTTGCCCCATATAGTGCTACACAAATGTTGATTATGGCCCCATAAGATGCTCCATAGACACATTTGCCCCATATAGTGCTGCGCAAACGTTGATCATGGCCCATAACATGCTCCATATAGATATTTGCCCCATATGCTGTTGCTGCGATAAAAAAGAAAATCACATACTCACCTCTCGTCGCTCAGTCCCCCGGTACTTTCAGTATTCACCTCTCCTCGTTCCGGGCGCCGCTCCGTCTTCAGCGTCTTCTGCACTGACGTTCAGGTAGAGGGCGCGCACTAACCACGTCATCGCACACTCTGACCTGAGCGTCACTGCAGAAGAGGCTGAAGACGGAGCAGCGCCTGGAAAGAGTAGAGGTGAATATCGCGCAGCGCTTCCCCTCCCCATTATACTCACCTGCTCCTGGCGCGGTCCCTGGTTCTCCGGCGCCGCAGCTTCTTCCTGTACTGAGCGGTCACCGTTACCGCTCATTACAGTAATGAATATGCGGCTCCACCCCTATGGGATTGGAGTCAGGTCCATATTCATTACTGTAATGAGCGGTACCATGTGACCGCTCAATACAGGAAGAAGCTGCGGCGCCGGCAGAGCCAGGGATCTGCAGGGACCGCGCCGGGAGCAGGTGAGTATTATTAGACAGCCCCCTCTCCCCCTCCCCTGCCGACCCCTGGGTATGACTCGAGTATAAGTCGAGAGAGGGACTTTCAGCCCCCCAAAATGGGCTGAAAATCTCGGCTTATACTCGAGTATATACGGTATATGGTTTATATATGATAAATGATGTGATATACACAAACCGCTATCCTCTTTTTGGAAATTTCATAGATTATAAATGTAATTCTGGATATAATTAAAGGGACTCTGTCACCTGAAATTGGCGGGACTGGTTTTGGGTCATATGGGCGGAGTTTTTGGGTGTTTGATTCACCCTTTCCTTACCCGCTGTCTGCATGCTGGCTGCAATATTGGATTGAAGTTCATTCTCTGTCCTCCATAGTACACGCCTGCGCAAGGTAATCTTGCCTTGTGCAGGCATGTACTACGGAGGACAGAGAATGAACTTCAATCCAATATTGCAGCCAGCATGCAGACAGCGGGTAAGGAAAGGGTGAATCAAACACCCAAAAACTCCGCCCATATGACCCAAAACCAGTCCCGCCAAATTCAGGTGACAGGTTCCCTTTAAGGGTAAGCACCTTACCTTATATTTAACAATGTATGCTCTATATTACGTGTAATATCAATGAAGACAAATGTGTATATTGTATAATTTTATTTTATGGTTAATAAACAAATTTAAAAAGATTAACTATTTTATGCATTTCTGAGTATGTCCCTTTCTCTGTTGATCTTTGTATTTTTCAATCTGTTGTTATAAAGTATTCTAATTTATTGAGATAATGACTTTTGGGTTTTCATTAACTGTATGCCATAATCATCAACATTAACAAAAATAAACACTTGAAATAGATCACACTTTTTGTAATGACTAGTGATGAGCGACTATACTTGTTGCTCGGGTTTTGCCGAGCACGCTCAGGTGGTCTCTGAGTATTTGTGACTGCTTGGAGATTTAGTTTTTGTTGACGCAGCTGCATAATTTACAGCTGCTAGCCAGCCTGAGTACATGGGGGGTTGCCTGGTTGCTAGGGAATCCCCACATGTAATCAAGCTGTCTAGTAGCCACAAATCATGAAGCTGCCGCAAGGAAAACTAAATCTCAAACCACTCACAAATACTTGGGAGACTACCCAAGCTTGCTCTGGAAAACCCAAACAACAAGTATACTCGCTCATCACTAGTAATTATTATAATTTATTATTATTGTACATTTTCATAGCGCCATTTATTCCATGGCGCTTTATATGTGAAAAGGGGGCAAATATAATGACTCTATACAATATATGAGTGTTGAGTCCTCTTCCGTCCCTGGCTTCCTGGATTGAGGAATCCAAGTAAATGACACGCAGCACAAAGGTTGTGTGTTCATAAACAGGGGTAGCCCCGGAGCACGCCTGCCTCACTGGGCGCTGCCCCTTCTTTATATAGTAAGAAGTTAGGCATTTACAGACATGCGCACAAGCGCTCATATTTCATAATCACTTACAAAGCAAATCTATACTAGTGAAAAGTTACAATATCTGGTATGTGGGTGAAAGGCTACAATATCAAGGAGAAATGCGCGCGTGATTACTTCTATAAAAGGAAATGTCAAGTTTGCTGTGCAGAAGCAGATTTCATCTGGGAGACAAAATGGATCCTTTGGTTCAGTCTGGTCTCCACAATTCCCCCCTTTGACATATTCTTTTATAATTTGTCATAAATTTTTGCATGAAGCTTGTGCATTTTCTTCTTTATGCGGCAGTATACTAAAATATAAAAGAAAATTAGTACGGCAATAATAAACTTTATACTCTTGCATCTATTACACAAAATTTATTTGTGCATACTGAGATACCCTTGAGTACAATCTTGAATAACACATATATGATTACAATAATCATAACTATATGTATTATGCTCTGCATAATCCCGGCAACCCACCCACCGATCCCTCTGAACCAGTTGGCTGGGTTAAGAAAAGAAAAGGTATCTGACCACCAGCTATCCTTATTCTGGTCATTGTCTTTGTCATACTGATCTCTGAGTCGTTGTACGTCCTTTAATTTAAATGTCATACTCATAGTACTATTCGGGTCTATATAATGACAGCAGGTGGGTCCAATGATTTGACACATACCCCCTTGTGAGGCAGTTAGGTAATCCAATACCAGGGTATGTTGGTTGACGACTATTATAAGCTGATTCTGTACAGCTACACTAGTGTTTAGTATATCCAATATATCCCAGATCTGATCATCTAGATCAGAGGTCCCCAACCTTTTTTGCACCAGGGACCGGCTTTAAGCAAGACCAGTTTTCCATGGCCCGGTGGGGTGGGGGTGGGGCAGGGGCGGGGCTCTGGTCATATGGGGGTGGAGTTATGGAGGGGTGGAGCTTAGTGCATACTTATCATATAATTATGACATTTATAATGAGAATGTGATTCTCACACACACACATTCTCACACACACAATCACACACACACATTCTCACACACACATTCTCACACACACATTCACACACCCCTCTCACCTCTCCTCGCACTCTCCCACAGCATCTCATTGCCTTCCTCTGACACAGCCGGCCGCTGAATGATGACGTCATCCAGCGGCGCGTCTGTGTGAGAGGAAGCAGGAAGACAGATCGCTGGGCAGTGGAGCTGCAGGGATTTCTCCCTGCCCGTCACAGCCACCCTGCAGGGGCTCCCCTCCAGCTCTGCACTTGTTGGGAGCCGGCGCTCTGCAGCTTCTCTGTGCCGGCTGTCAGCTTGACAGTCGGCACAGAGAACAGCTGACTCCCTGACCGGGGGCGGCAGAATGCAGCCGCCGGGGGAGACACTGCGGACCGCCGAATGAGGCGGCCCGACTGCGCCCCCCCTGCCGGCTGCGCCCCCCTAGATACGCCACTGGGCGTGTCAGTGAGGAGAGCCTGCCGCCCCACCCCGTCAGGAACACACCATGCTGCGCAGGAGGGCTGTGTCACTAAGACCCGCCTGACGCCCCGCCCCGTCCTGCATAATGTTCTCTGCCGGGAGCTGCGAGCTGTCACAGAGCGTGCTCTGACCAGGCGCAGGGCCACGAAGCTAGCTGTCAGCGGCGCCGCGGACCGGCTGAAAAACCCCAACGGCCCGGTCCTGGTCCGCGGACCGGCGGTTGGGGACCTCTGATCTAGATAATCCGTGGCTCTAACTAATTTATCCCACATTTGTGTTAACATAGGATAAATAAAAATGGTACTAGCAATTTTGTTGGGAATTCCCATTTGTACTATATGTGGCCTCCCCGAGGGACGTGGTGAGTTATCTGCAGCTCTTTTATATAGTGTGTTCTTGGGTACGGCTTGCATATTCACTTGTTTATTTGAAATTATGAAAGTAGCTGGGGTTAGGCGTCCTAATGTACAAGTACCCTTTATACCTACGGGAAGCCAATTATATGCTCCTTCTCCGCATATCCAAAATGTACCCTCAGGCAGATCCCATAGAGCTGAGTGCTGCAATACCAATCTGTGAGCCAAATCCACAAAACTAGATACATTTTGAAGCATACACCAAGAGGGTTTTTGTCCCAAGGGGCTACAGTACCCGGCTGCGGGATTCCCACACACATGCATTCCGTTGACATACTCATCAGATTCATTACAAACCAGGTTCCCCGGCTTACTTGTACAACTGTTATCATCACCTTGGGGGAACAACTCAGAATGTTCCCATTTTCTATTATGTATGTATCTTTCCAATACTACAGGTTTGAAAGCATCAGAGGGAGGGGCGGTTGTACTGAAACTGAGCTGTAGATTTTCTGTGGGGACCTGTCCTAAATTAGTTAATCCAGTCTTATTCCTAGGGACCCAGGCTCCACCCTTATAGGCCAAATATTGTAGATGTGTACTACTCCCTGAGAGATTACCCTGCCACCAAGGAAATTCTACCCATTCCACAATTGAAGACACAAAAGAGAATAGTAAAACCAAAAACACTCAGTTTGAAAAAATGTTGCAGTAATCCGCAAGTGCTAGTAAAAGATGTAAAAAACAGGGTATTTGGTTGATACGTTTTTTGCAAAAAATGTATACTAAGCTGCTCTACCAATCTTCACGGTATACCCTTATCAGAGCAGTCCTAACTAATGTATGCAATCCCTATCTGATGTATTTAAAAACCTGATCATCTGTATATAACCTGTGTGAACAGGGTTCAGAGAGGAAAAATCCATGTGTGCATACAGGGTAGAACAGCTTTTGTGCAGATAGCCCAAGAGGATTGGTGGAACTCCCCAGTCTTGTAAACACAAGAGAACAATTATGGAAACAGGAACACATGGGCTACTTGCACAGTGAACAAGTCTGTATGATCATGTTCACACACCACCAAGAAACCTGAAGACACAAAAGAGAATAGTAAAACCAAAAACACTCAGTTTGAAAAAATGTTGCAGTAATCCGCAAGTGCTAGTAAAAGATGTAAAAAACAGGGTATTTGGTTGATACGTTTTTTGCAAAAAATGTATACTAAGCTGCTCTACCAATCTTCACGGTATACCCTTATCAGAGCAGTCCTAACTAATGTATGCAATCCCTATCTGATGTATTTAAAAACCTGATCATCTGTATATAACCTGTGTGAACAGGGTTCAGAGAGGAAAAATCCATGTGTGCATACAGGGTAGAACAGCTTTTGTGCAGATAGCCCAAGAGGATTGGTGGAACTCCCCAGTCTTGTAAACACAAGAGAACAATTATGGAAACATAATTTCCTCTCTGAACCCTGTTCACACAGGTTATATACAGATGATCAGGTTTTTAAATACATCAGATAGGGATTGCATACATTAGTTAGGACTGCTCTGATAAGGGTATACCGTGAAGATTGGTAGAGCAGCTTAGTATACATTTTTTGCAAAAAACGTATCAACCAAATACCCTGTTTTTTACATCTTTTACTAGCACTTGCGGATTACTGCAACATTTTTTCAAACTGAGTGTTTTTGGTTTTACTATTCTCTTTTGTGTCTTCAGGTTTCTTGGTGGTGTGTGAACATGATCATACAGACTTGTTCACTGTGCAAGTAGCCCATGTGTTCCTGTTTCCATAATTGTTCTCTTGTGTTTACAAGACTGGGGAGTTCCACCAATCCTCTTGGGCTATCTGCACAAAAGCTGTTCTACCCTGTATGCACACATGGATTTTTCCTCTCTGAACCCTGTTCACACAGGTTATATACAGATGATCAGGTTTTTAAATACATCAGATAGGGATTGCATACATTAGTTAGGACTGCTCTGATAAGGGTATACCGTGAAGATTGGTAGAGCAGCTTAGTATACATTTTTTGCAAAAAACGTATCAACCAAATACCCTGTTTTTTACATCTTTTACTAGCACTTGCGGATTACTGCAACATTTTTTCAAACTGAGTGTTTTTGGTTTTACTATTCTCTTTTGTGTCTTCAGGTTTCTTGGTGGTGTGTGAACATGATCATACAGACTTGTTCACTGTGCAAGTAGCCCATGTGTTCCTGTTTCCATAATTGTTCTCTTGTGTTTACAAGACTGGGGAGTTCCACCAATCCTCTTGGGCTATCTGCACAAAAGCTGTTCTACCCTGTATGCACACATGGATTTTTCCTCTCTGAACCCTGTTCACAAAGGTTATATACAGATGATCAGGTTTTTAAATACATCAGATAGGGATTGCATACATTAGTTAGGACTGCTCTGATAAGGGTATACCGTGAAGATTGGTAGAGCAGCTTAGTATACATTTTTTGCAAAAAACGTATCAACCAAATACCCTGTTTTTTACATCTTTTACTAGCACTTGCGGATTACTGCAACATTTTTTCAAACTGAGTGTTTTTGGTTTTACTATTCTCTTTTGTGTCTTCAGGTTTCTTGGTGGTGTGTGAACATGATCATATAGACTTGTTCACTGTGCAAGTAGCCCATGTGTTCCTGTTTCCATAATTGTTCTCTTGTGTTTACAAGACTGGGGAGTTCCACCAATCCTCTTGGGCTATCTGCACAAAAGCTGTTCTACCCTGTATGCACACATGGATTTTTCCTCTCTGAACCCTGTTCACACAGGTTATATACAGATGATCAGGTTTTTAAATACATCAGATAGGGATTGCATACATTAGTTAGGACTGCTCTGATAAGGGTATACCGTGAAGATTGGTAGAGCAGCTTAGTATACATTTTTTGCAAAAAACGTATCAACCAAATACCCTGTTTTTTACATCTTTTACTAGCACTTGCGGATTACTGCAACATTTTTTCAAACTGAGTGTTTTTGGTTTTACTATTCTCTTTTGTGTCTTCAGGTTTCTTGGTGGTGTGTGAACATGATCATACAGACTTGTTCACTGTGCAAGTAGCCCATGTGTTCCTGTTTCCATAATTGTTCTCTTGTGTTTACAAGACTGGGGAGTTCCACCAATCCTCTTGGGCTATCTGCACAAAAGCTGTTCTACCCTGTATGCACACATGGATTTTTCCTCTCTGAACCCTGTTCACACAGGTTATATACAGATGATCAGGTTTTTAAATACATCAGATAGGGATTGCATACATTAGTTAGGACTGCTCTGATAAGGGTATACCGTGAAGATTGGTAGAGCAGCTTAGTATACATTTTTTGCAAAAAACGTATCAACCAAATACCCTGTTTTTTACATCTTTTACTAGCACTTGCGGATTACTGCAACATTTTTTCAAACTGAGTGTTTTTGGTTTTACTATTCTCTTTTGTGTCTTCAGGTTTCTTGGTGGTGTGTGAACATGATCATACAGACTTGTTCACTGTGCAAGTAGCCCATGTGTTCCTGTTTCCATAATTGTTCTCTTGTGTTTACAAGACTGGGGAGTTCCACCAATCCTCTTGGGCTATCTGCACAAAAGCTGTTCTACCCTGTATGCACACATGGATTTTTCCTCTCTGAACCCTGTTCACACAGGTTATATACAGATGATCAGGTTTTTAAATACATCAGATAGGGATTGCATACATTAGTTAGGATTGCTCTGATAAGGGTATACCGTGAAGATTGGTAGAGCAGCTTAGTATACATTTTTTGCAAAAAACGTATCAACCAAATACCCTGTTTTTTACATCTTTTACTAGCACTTGCGGATTACTGCAACATTTTTTCAAACTGAGTGTTTTTGGTTTTACTATTCTCTTTTGTGTCTTCAGGTTTCTTGGTGGTGTGTGAACATGATCATACAGACTTGTTCACTGTGCAAGTAGCCCATGTGTTCCTGTTTCCATAATTGTTCTCTTGTGTTTACAAGACTGGGGAGTTCCACCAATCCTCTTGGGCTATCTGCACAAAAGCTGTTCTACCCTGTATGCACACATGGATTTTTCCTCTCTGAACCCTGTTCACACAGGTTATATACAGATGATCAGGTTTTTAAATACATCAGATAGGGATTGCATACATTAGTTAGGACTGCTCTGATAAGGGTATACCGTGAAGATTGGTAGAGCAGCTTAGTATACATTTTTTGCAAAACACGTATCAACCAAATACCCTGTTTTTTACATCTTTTACTAGCACTTGCGGATTACTGCAACATTTTTTCAAACTGAGTGTTTTTGGTTTTACTATTCTCTTTTGTGTCTTCAGGTTTCTTGGTGGTGTGTGAACATGATCATACAGACTTGTTCACTGTGCAAGTAGCCCATGTGTTCCTGTTTCCATTCCACAATTGGTATGGCGATTGTAGTATTCCATAGCCTAGTATTACCAGTTTGGTTGTTGGCCAGGTTGTCTGAACAATTAGGCCAAGCGAATATTTCTTCTGCTGATACGGGAACTGCTAGAAAAGGTATACTTGTGGCTGATACCGGCGAATGGGTACAGATCCAACAATCTGTCAGGGTTTGTGTATTGTTTAACAAGTCGTGCACTAATTTTCTATGATGTTGTACGAATCTATTGTTCAAAGGGGCTAAAGAATTTAGTCTTTCCCATGCCTTCGTTGTGGTTAACATTATTAACATCAATATCATGAGTTTTATACTGCTTTTTTGCAATGGCTTGCATGTATCCATGATGCCTTTCCTTCAAGCTTGACTGATGTAGGTGTTGTCAACAGGACTTGGAAGGGTCCGTCAAATCTTGGTTCAAGAGCCTTTCTGGTGTGTCTTTTTATATAGACTTGATCACCTGGTTCCAACTTGTGACTTCCTTCAGTGTTGTCAAGATCTGGAAGGGAAGCAAAAACTTGTGCATGCACCTTAGTTAATTGTTTCTGAAGATTTTGCACATAGGAAGTCAGTGATTCAATATTTAACACAAGTTGCTGTGGAAAATAACATCCTAAATTGGCAGTCCTGCCAAACAAAATTTCATATGGAGACAGTTTAGTCTTACCCCTTGGGGTATTGCGTATTGAGTAAAGGGCCAGTGGAAGGCATTCTGTCCAAGGCTTTCCTGTTTCAGCCATGGCTTTCTGTATTTTTAATTTTAAAGTTCCATTCATGCGTTCCACCTTACCAGAACTTTGAGGATGATACGGAGTGTGTAACTGACTTTCAACACCCAACATTTTCAGTACATTTTGAAATATTTCTCCAGTGAAATGAGTACCCCTATCTGACTCGATCACTTCAGGGAGACCATAACGGGGCACCAGTTCGGTAACTAGCTTTACAGCAGTGTTTTTAGCTGAAGCCTTCCGAACTGGATAGGCCTCTGGCCACCCCGAGAACATGTCCACACACACCAACACATACTCATACCCATTACTCTTTGGCAGCTGGATAAAGTCTATCTGCAACCGTTGAAACGGGTAGAGAGGTCGGACGTGGTGCTTCATAGGGGTCTTTGCTGTCTGTCCGGGATTATGTGTCAGGCATATAGCGCATGCAGCACAATAGTCTCTTGCGTAGTTGCCAAAACCTGGAGCCAACCAGACTTGCTTTGCCAGTAGTGTCATTGCATTTGCAGACACATGCGTAGGGTGATGTAATCCACCAACTACTATCGGGTACCAGGCTCTAGGTAGACATATTAGTCCATTTTTCTTCCAAATTCCCTCTTGTTCTTCTGCCCCTTCCTTTTTCCACCTGTCCCTCTCCTCTTCTCCTGCATCTTCCTGTGCTTGTCTCAGTCTATCTTCAGTATTTTCTGTGAGGTTTACAGTATGGACCTGTTGTAAGGGTTTGACTGCTGCTGCTTTGGCTGCTTTATCAGCCCTATCATTTCCCCTAGATTCCCTAGTGTCGAGTCTCACATGTGCAGCTACCTTGATTACTGCTACTTCTTTTGTTTCTTGTGCAGCCTCTAAGATCTGTTTGATCAGAGAAGCATGTTTTACAGGTTGTCCTGACGCTGTCATGTAACCTCTAGCTCTCCAGATTACTCCAAAATCAAACACAATACCATGTGCATACCTAGAATCAGTGTATATATTAGCTGTCTGATTCTCAGCTATTTTTAGAGCTTCAATCAATGCTGTTAGTTCTGCTTCTTGTGCAGATTGTTTCGGTGGAAGCGGTTCTGCTTTGAGAGTTTCAGATTCTGACACAACTGCATACCCTGTATGGAAGTTACCTGTGTCATCTGCAAACCTACTACCATCTATAAACAGCTCTAAATCTGGATTTTGAAGTGGTGTTTCGGATACATTGGGTAAGCCTACTGTTTCTTGTAAAATGAGCTCTGTACAATCATGTGTATCTGTAGGGAAAAAATTTGCGTGTGGATCAGTGTCCTTATTCCCCCCTTTAGACTCGAGAGGTAGCAGTGTAGCTAAATTGAGAGTCTGAAGCCTTGCAAATGTGATAGTAGAGGGGAGCAGCAAAGAACACTGCAGCCGCAAATGTCTGGCCATGGAAATGTGTTTTGGTTGGACCTGGTTTAATATCCCATAAACATCATGTGTAGTTTGAACTGTGAGTGGATGCTCTAGGACAATTTCTGATGCTTTGTCCAACAATAGTGAGACAGCAACAACTACACGTACACAGGTTGGCGCTGCTCTAGCTACGGGATCTAACCTTGCTGAAAGATATGCAATTGGTCTTTGTTTCCCTGCATGCTTCTGGGTAAGAACTCCTGTAGCATGGGAATCAACTTCTGCAGCCATAAGCTGAAATGGTTTGGTGTAGTCTGGTAGCCCTAACGCTGGAGCTGAAACAAGGGCATCTTTTAATTGTTGGAACGAAATCTGACCTTCTTTTGTCAACAAATAAGGTTCACTTTTTACACAGTCATACAGTGGTTGCATTAGTTGACTGGCATGTATAATCCATTGTCTACAATGAGACACTATTCCTAAAAATGCTCGTAGCTGTTTATGATTTCTAGGCTCATTCATCTGTCTTATTGCTTCAGTTCTTTGAGGTGTAAGATGCTTTTTACCTTGAGAAATGCAATGACTTAGAAAGACCACTTTGGTCTGACAAACTTGTAGCTTTTGTCTATTCACTTTACACCCTTCTTTTTCTAGGAAACATAGTAAACTCACAGTGGACCTTTCTGCAGTTTCTAGATCTGGGCAGCAAAGTAGTAGGTCATCCACATACTGCAAAATTACTACCTGTGGTTCGGGTTCAAACCTCTGAAGGACTGTTTGTAGGGCATTTGAATAAAGAGTAGGGGAGTGTATCATTCCCTGTGGAAGGCGTGTCCACGCCAACTGTTTGCCCTTAAATGTAAATGCAAACAAATGCCAACTGTCTTGGTGTAAAGGAACCGAGAAAAATGCATTTGAAAGATCTATTACAGTAAACACTTGAGAACTGGCTGGTATCTGTGATAGTAACGTATGAGGATTGGGTACAACTGGGGTGATTGGATCTAGAACTTTGTTTATTTCTCTTAGATCATGTACCATACGATATTTGGGCATAGAACCCTTATCAAGAGTTCTCTTCTTGACTGGATACAGAGGAGTGTTAGCAGGTGATTGTATCTCTACCAAAACCCCTTTCTCTCTATATCCCTCTATCTGTTTTGTAATCGCTAGTTCCTGCTGGGCACTCACAGGGTATTGTCTGAGCTGTGGGAGAACAGTTCCTGGTTGCACAGATAGTTTTACAGGAGAGATATGCAATAATCCCACATCAGTGTCACCCTGTGCCCACAGTGTTTCTGGGACCGTTGAGAGGTCTAGATCTGTGGTGTACTCTTTTTCTTCAGTATAATCCTCAAAAGCCTGAATTCTGACATATTGTTCTAATGTTTCTGCATCATCAGGGATAGTCAGCATGACTGTGCCATCTTCCCTAAAATTGATGTTAGCTTCTAATTTCTTCAAGACATCAGTTCCCAACAAACATGTTGGGGCACCTCTGGCATACAAAAATCTGGATGCAAAACATTTAGGTCCTAATGAGACCTCTAGGGGCACAGTATATGGTAGTGTTCGAATTACCCCATCATAACCCTCAGCAAAAGTTGTTTGTTGTGAAATATCTTCCGGGTTTGGAAGAAAATCTTGATTCAAAATTGAGGAAGTTGCACCTGTATCTATCAAGAATGGAATCTCTCTTCCCCCCACATTCACCTGTATTATAGGTCTTCTAGCTGGTAGGGAAGTTTGTAACACATTGAGTCAATCTGAGTCTGGTATGGGACCATCCACTATGGATGTCTGTTGGATGTCTGAGGGCTTATTCTTTGGTACAAATTTTCCTGATTTTATGTCTGCCTGCTTCTTTCTACATTCTTTCTGGAAATGTCCTGGTTTCTTGCAGTAATGACAGGGAAAATTATGTCTTGCCCTTCCACCTGTTGTGTTTGCTTGCGCTATTCTGACAGGCTTATGATTTTCTCTTAAATCCAACTCTATCCCTACGGCTTTTTGCCTGGCCAAGTGTGGGTCTTCCAAGGTTCTCCAATCAGGAGTTGCAGCCTTAAGTTTTTCCTTTACTTTTGGAGACAATCCATCTATAAAGGTTTTTGTAATTAACCTCATCATTCCTGGAGCGGTTAGATCTATTCCTTCATCTCTAAAATTATTCTCTACCCCTAGATAATATTCATCTACCGATTGTCCAGGTCTCTGAGCCACCACTCCCGTTGTTCCTCTCTGCCTCTGTTTCTGCCTCATGAAAACTATTAAATGGTCTACAAATTGTGTTCCTGATTCTATCGTTTGTAAGGCACCTTGTCCCGCTTGTCCCTCTTGTAGCTCCTGTCCCACCTGTGGCCTGTGTCCCTGTAGATGTGTTAGCAGTTCCTGGAAGAGACCAGGAGTCATTTTCATTCTACATAATTCCTCTCCATCTGCCCAGACTCCTGCATGAGTCTGCATAATTTGCTGTATATACTGTGCGAATCTAACTGGGTACTGGGTAGGATCTGGTGCATTATGTAGAAGAGACATTCCTTCAGCGGGGGACCAAGGGAAGTATTGTCGGGTTTGGTGATATCTAGTTGCCATTGCTCCATCTACACCAGTTTCTCTGAAGGGTTTCGGTACTATCCTAACAGGAGCTAACAATTGATGACCTCTGGGGGCCCCACAGGCAGAACATTCAGTTCTCCAGTCTGGATTCTGCTGGCCACAATTTTTGCACACCCATCCTTCCACCCCATTTAACCCAGGATATAAATTTGGTTTGGTTTGTCCTCCTTCAGAAGGTACAAATGGTTGAACATTCGGATCTAGGTAAGGAGGAGGAACTGAATGAGTCGTGGCACAACATTTTCCCGTACCCATACTCCATTTGGAAGTGTCTGGATCATACTTCCAATTCTCCTCTTTAGCTGTTTTTGAGACCTTTATCATACAGTGTATGATTTCTTCCCACCCATTGTCTTTGATAATTCCACCTCGTTCTTTACTCAGTCTTTCCCATTCAGTGCTAAACATAAGTGCTTCTGAAATTCCCAATTTTTCTCTTACCCTTCTGATCTGCCTTCTGACTGTCTTTCCACATCTTTCCTGTATGATATCTTTTGCTTCTACTTGTCCTAAGACGGTTTTTGTCTGTTTATTTCCCATTTTTCTTTTCAATAATAGCTACACTTATCCTAGGTGACGTTTGGACAATCACCTCACTAGAGTGATGTCTCGTTGTCTTCTTTCCTAGGGAGCTAAGATATTGAAGGGCTGATTTGCTCCGTTCTTTCTAATGTGCAGAATAAACTTGATTCCTACAATGCACGCAAACAGGATCAGCAACACCAAACAGATCACCAAACTCTCTGTCTCTGTTATCATACTTGTCCCAGGCTCATGGACCCGTGTCCTGGGCTCATTCTATCAAACTCTTATCCAAAAATGAAGGAACAAGTTTCTCAAAGAGAGTCAAGCATGGGCGGAGGTCTCCCCGAAAGGACGCAACCACATGACCCAGTTAGGCTGACTTCACTAATAAGACTTGTCCTAACAATTTCGGCTTATTGTTCTACGTACTTTTATCCTTCTTTCATAACATGCCACAACCTTCACACTTGTTCACACACTGCCAGGGACAGGACTCATAAATCTATACAATATGGTAACCCGAGTTTTGTAGGTATCTACTCACTACTAGACTAACCCAGCGTGACACGGCTCGTAGAGATCTTTCGGATAATACAGGGCAGATAAAAGAGAACTAATAATGTCTCTTACCTGGCCAGGTTTTTCAATTCATTTGCCGTCCATTATCCCAGATCTCCGTTGTCCGTATCCGTAGGTGAATCTCGAGTAGACACTCTCGCCTCGGGTCCCTGTTTCGGGCGCCAAGAAATGTTGAGTCCTCTTCCGTCCCTGGCTTCCTGGATTGAGGAATCCAAGTAAATGACACGCAGCACAAAGGTTGTGTGTTCATAAACAGGGGTAGCCCCGGAGCACGCCTGCCTCACTGGGCGCTGCCCCTTCTTTATATAGTAAGAAGTTAGGCATTTACAGACATGCGCACAAGCGCTCATATTTCATAATCACTTACAAAGCAAATCTATACTAGTGAAAAGTTACAATATCTGGTATGTGGGTGAAAGGCTACAATATCAAGGAGAAATGCGCGCGTGATTACTTCTATAAAAGGAAATGTCAAGTTTGCTGTGCAGAAGCAGATTTCATCTGGGAGACAAAATGGATCCTTTGGTTCAGTCTGGTCTCCACAATGAGATTCACTTTTTGTATTGAAGAACTGAAATAAATTGACTTTTTGATGATATTCTAATTTTGTGAGAAGCACCTGTACCTACAATATGATAAACACCAGAAAATGCCCTGTACTGATGCAAAGATTACTGATAATACTAAAAACAGGAGGTTTCTGTGGAGTTCAAAAGGAACTCCATCCCCCAAAACTGGTATCACTTAGCAAAAACCTAGAGGTAGGGTGTAAATAGGGGCAATACCTGTTGTATGGAATGTCCCCATGCTCTTGTTTCTGTTTATAAAGAAAACAACAAAAATGTTGAGCCCCATAAATTGGAAAAGAAAAAAAGTCCTATAAAATGTAACCATTTATTTCTTTATATTGAACAGAAACTTAGAATATATCTTTATAGATGATATAAAAAGCTAAACTTACTTGCAGGAGGGACACTCTGATTCTTGCCCTCTCGAGCCCCTAGATTTTCTGTCCATACTTAGCTGCATGGGTTGACACCCTTATCTTAATGAACGTAATGGCTCCTCCACTACATATCGTGAGGCCCTAAAGGAATCCCTAGTTGTCCCTGTAGTAGATACTAATAGAAGTAGAAATATCTCTAAGGCTACGTTCACACTTGCGTTGTGCGGCGCTGCGTCGGCGACGCAACGCACAACGCAAATATGAACGCATGCACAAACGCTGCGTTTTGCGACGCATGCGTTGCTTTTTGCATGGTTTTGGGCGCAGGAAAAACTGCATCATGCTGCGTTCCCTGCTCCCAGACGCATGCGCTGCAGCGACGCATGCGTCGCAAAACGCAAATGCAACGCATGTCCATGCGCCCCCATGTTAAATATAGGGGCGCATGGCGCGTGCGTCGCCGCGGCTGCGCCCGACGCAGCCGGGAGCGGCGCAAATGTGAACATAGCCTAACATATACAAACAACAAAGGGAGGCGGGCACCGCACATAATATAAAGGCGATCAGCAACGTGCATATAAACAATATCAGAAAAAGCACAAGAAAAGGATATGCACAAACTGGGATCAACCATATACAATAAATTTTATTTTAACATATCATTACAACAAAAGGCAATAAACAGGACACACAATTAAAAACATTTAAAAACCAAACAGACCAACCCTCCTCCTCCAGGACTAAATAATGAAGGTCAATATACATGAACATACAAATGGTACACAGGGCATGAGATCAAATAGCAGGTTCATATAATCCCAAATGGTCACAATAGAAATCCTCAAAGCCCTGTGCTATCACCCGTCTAGACCCCTACTATAGCAATTGTTAAATAAGATCTGTAGCCCCTAATAAGGGAGCAGGCATGAGGAAAAATGCACAAAATATCACCGCAATCAATAGAATGCTGCACCATATGTAAGCACACCTGCTGCACACCTTAATACTGACAACCCATATCATACATCACCCAATGTAGGGTCGGATCCAGATCAATACAGAGCCAGTCCCTTGGTAGCCAGGGTACTAAAAAGGAGGGGGTTGCCAGAAAAGCAGGTACACAAATACGTGTACCCCTTAAAAGGGCTGAAGTGTACGAGGGGGTAGCCGACAGAGGAAAGCCCAAGAGGGGGGTGACAGCCCCACGCGTATCGACGCTGCTAAGGCGTCTTCGTCAGGGGAAGGTTGTACGTAGCCTAACATGTTTCATAACTCCAGTTGGTCACAAATAAAGTGCATACAGGCTAGTGGCAGGTAAGGTGCATACTTCCTTCACACAAAACATCATCGTGGATAAGAAAGAACACATGATCCCTCTGCACCACCATTGTTTACTCATCTCAGTGATAAGTGTTTTCTCTCACTGTTTCTTGAAGGTTCATGGGGGGAAAACTATATAGGAAGCCCTTTGCAATGTTGTTCTGTTTCTTTCTTTGTGCTTCAGAGAAAGAGGAGCAGAAATCCCTCCTTTTTGTGTACTGTGCATGGAAGCTATTATAGCAACTAGTTTCCATCCAGTAGATCAAAGACAACTGATGGAGATGGAACCCACACAGCTTGTCCTCTATATCAGAGGTCCCCAACCTTTTTTGCACCAGGGACCCGCTTTAACCAAGACCAGTTTTCCATGGCCCGGTGGGGGAGGGGCAGGGGCGGGGCTCTGGTCATGTGGGGGTGGGGTTATGGAGGGGTGGAGCTTAGTGCATACTTATCATATAATTATGACATTTATAATGAGAATGTGATTCAACAGTTCATAAGAAAAGAGACTGCATCATAAGAACGGGATCACCACGATACAATTAAACAAACAAGTAACAAATTTTATTATTAGAACCACACCACACAGACAACTGTAGTAAAAACAATTAAAAACACCCATAAACAATGGGAAATAAGGGTCCACATAATACAAAGTGCAATACTACAACAGCATAATAGGGCGTATTCATCTTGTGTAATGCCGGTTCATGCAATGATGGGAAAGAGGACAAGTAACATAAAACTACAGATCCTACGTGCTAATACACAAATAGAACCTATTTAGACAGTCCCAATAATAGAAAAAGGGCACATATTAGTATGAGTTACAGCCCCTTTGTGCATGCTGTGACACCTGATATAACCTGCCTAATCCCCACAAACGTAAGGTACAAATATATCATGCAAAGCAAATGGGCTGAACATAACCTAGGGAGCTAGCTGGGATCGGCGCCGCTAAAAGATGGAGAAGAGTCGCCCAGCATAGAATCCCCTTCCCACAAAAAAAGCAAATACAGGCTGAATAAACTTACCATAGGTTCAGAATGAGTGGGAGCACCAGGCTTGTTTCCCTGGATCAGTGGGAGCACTGGGCTTGTTTTCCTGCAACAAGACGGTCCCATCTAGGGGTGATGGGAGACAGTGAAACCCGAAGTGTGTTCCTTATGTCCAGTCTACTCCGTAATCTCGTTTTTGCTGTTGTCATGGCAGAAAACCCAGTTTCACAAAGATAGGATGTTGGAAATGGAAGCAGAGTTTTCAGTGCTTTGGTGGCGATTCCAGGATATTCAGCCTTGACTTTAATCCAGAATGTTGGGAGATTTGAAGTCTCAAACATACTTTTAAGGCTACCATCATTTGCAATCTCAAGCAGTTGGTCTTCTTCAAGCACGGACAAGGTCGATTCACCTGGCTTGTTCACAAATGGGTTGCGAATCCATTCCTTCCTAGTTCGTGGGTCTTTTGTGGTCGGAAAATAGCGCTCAAACTCTTCTGAAAGCTGAGATAGGTGATCATGCACCAGCTGGGAGAATGAAGGCTCAGGCTCGGTCTCTTCCAAAATTCCTGCTAATGTTTGAAACATGTCAAATATACCTGTTCTCACTCGCCGTCCCCACACTTCCAGTTTGGCTTTAAATGCAGCAACTTTATCTGCCAACTTGAAGGCAGTTGTCATTCTCCCCTGAAGTGACAGATTAAGTTCGTTCAAAAAGTTGAATATGTCACATAAGTAAGCAAGTTTTGTGACCCATTCCTTACTACTGAAATGTGCTGCAAGTGGCGATTCTTTTTGTAAAAGAAATCTATAAAGCGGGTCTCGTAACTCAAAAACTCTGGCCAGTGCTCTACCTTTAGAAAGCCATCTGACTTGTGTGTAGGAGAAGACGTTTGTGCTCCGCGTCCATCTCCTCACAGAGCTGCTCGAACAGGCGTGAGTTAAGGGCATGTGCTTTGATGTGATTAATAACTTTAATCACATCTTGCAAAACACTGTTAAGTTCAGGTGACATTTTTCGGCTTGCCAGCATTTCTCTATGGATGACACAGTACGTAGACTCGCATTCAGACGCAACCTCTTTGACCCGGGTAGTTAAACCAGAAAGCCGTCCAGTCATGGCAGCTGCTCCGTCTGTGCATATACCGACACAAAATGACCAGTTTAGGTTTCCTGATATGTAATCATCCAAAGACTTGAATAGTTCTGCACCTGTGGTGTTGGCTGGCAACAATAATGCACATAACATATCCTCATGCACATCCTCCTGAAAAATATATCGCACATAAACAAGCATCATTGCCTTGTTCTCAACGTCAGTAGACTCGTCAACCTGGATTGCGTACCATGGTGACGCATTAATCCTCTCCAACAATTGTACCTCGATGTCTTCTGCTATTTCATTAATTCGTCTAGTGACAGTGCTCGCTGAAAGAGGAACCTGTGCCACTTTTTTAACCGCAGCCTCTCCTAAAAGTTCATGGCAAATGTCCTTAGCGGCAGGTAGAATCAACTCCTCACCAATAGTAAAGGGCTTCTTAGCCTTGGCAATGCGGTTAGCCACTAAGAATGATGCTCTCAGTGCAGACACATTTGTTGATGTGGTGGCCTTCAATAATTGCTTCTGTCCTTCGTGTTCACGTTTTTTTCTTTCAAAAAACTCCAAAGGCTTGTCTTTTGATGCAGGGTGCTTGGTCTGTAAGTGGCGAACCAGTTTTGAAGGCTTCATGGCCTCGTTGGATAGCCGGTCGCCACATATCAGACAGAGTGGGCTTGGGGCATGTGAATCGCCAGTTGCGATGAACCCATAATTTAAATAGGACTCATTGTATTTTCTTTTAAATGCAGCTTTCTTTTTTTTAGTAGTCACGGAGTCTTCATCTGTCTCATTGGCTCTTTCTTCCTTTTCAAAGAAGCTCTTCAGCGATGTTTGTTTTTTACTCATTTTACAAGGGTTTGAGGTGAAGGCGTAGTGAGCCCCTAACACAGAAAGATGGCTACTGCTACTAGAGACGGGCACTGATGATGATGACCGCTACTGCTGCTACTGGAGACGGGCACTGATGATGATAACCGCTACTGCTGCTACTGGAGACGGGCACTGATGATGATAACCGCTACTGCTGCTACTGGAGACGGGCACTGATGATGATGACCGCTACTGCTACTACTGGAGACGGGCACTGATGATGATAACCGCTACTGCTGCTACTGGAGACGGGCACTGATGATGATGACTGCTACTGCTGCTACTGGAGACGGGCACTGATGATGATAACCGCTACTGCTGCTACTGGAGACGGGCACTGATGATGATAACCGCTACTGCTGCTACTGGAGACGGGCACTGATGATGATAACCGCTACTGCTGCTACTGGAGACGGGCACTGATGATGATGACCGCTACTGCTGCTACTGGAGACGGGCACTGATGATGATAACCGCTACTGCTGCTACTGGAGACGGGCACTGATGATGATGACTGCTACTGCTGCTACTGGAGACGGGCACTGATGATGATGACCGCTACTGCTGCTACTGGAGACGGGCACTGATGATGATGACCGCTACTGCTGCTACTAGAGACGGGCACTGATGATGATAACCGCTACTGCTGCTACTGGAGACGGGCACTGATGATGATAATCACCACTATTGCTGCTACTGGACACAGCCACTGCTGCTATGAATTTTCACTGTTATTTGCTTTTTTCACTTTAGCCAGAAAATCTGCTGCTGGGCCGCACGACACCAGAACACAGCAACAGGAGTCATAAGGGTGGGACACCTGACGTCATATCTAGCTGCCCATGATTAGCATCCAGACTCTGGATTCCAGAGCCCCGCCCCGCCCCCTCCAACTCGCAGCTAGCAGGAGGGGAAGGAGCGCTGGACACACATGACCTGCTTGTCCCTGCTCCTGCCTGAGCACATTCTGCGAGTAGCAGCACTGTACATTGAGTTTGTGTACAGCACTGCTACTAGCACTGCTATATGTACCAGACAGCGCTGTATGGGGAGGATGCTGGCGGGACCTCGGTGTACAGCGCTGCTAAGTAGCAGCATTGTACATTGAGCGTCAGTGTATACAGCGCTGCTGCTTAGCAGCGCTGTTATTTTGAACACCGGTACCGGGAGTCGCGTCACTGAAGCCCCCGCACGCCCCACATAACATGTTCTGCCGGGGGCGTGTCAGTGAGGAGAGTCTGCCGCCCCACCCCACCATCAGGAACACACCATGCTGCGCAGGAGGGCTGCGTCACTAAGACCCGCCTGACGCCCCGCCCCGTCCTGCATGTTCTCTGCCGGGAGCTGCGAGCTGTCACAGCGCGTGCTCTGACCAGGTGCAGGGCCGCGGACCGGCTGAAAAACCCCAACGGCCCGGTCCTGGTCCGCGGACCGGCGGTTGGGGTCCTCTGCTCTATATTACCTGAAATGACAGGGACACTTTAATTTAACATGTATGTTTGTAAAATACAAGTCACACTTTATACTAATCAATTTATTTCCAATTTTGTCTTTTAGATACAAAGAAAGGATGACAAGAATTTACCAGTATTATCTGATGAGATTCCAGTTTCTATTACAGATGTAATATTCAGATCGTTTTTTGGATATTTTAATGTATTTTCACCAGTTTATGTATATTATATATATATATATATATATATATATACACCATGTATATATATATGTATGTATGTATGTATGTATATATATCTACTATATAAAGCTGAATGTGTGTGTGTATGTGTGTGTGTATGTCCGGGATTGGCATCTGCACCGTCGCAGCTACAGCCACAAAATTTTGCACAGTCACACGTCTGGACCCCGAGAGCGTCATAGGCTATGTTGTGAGGCGAAATTTTAACCCCGTGCGTTCCAATTCACCAAACAATTTTGCCCCTATCTACATAATGGGAAAAAAAGTGAAAGGAAAAGTGTTGGAAGCGTCGCAGCTACAGCAACAAAATTTTGCACAGTCACACGTCTGGACCCTGAGAGCGTCATAGGCTACGTTGTGAGGTGAAATTTTAACCCCGCGCTTTCCAATTCACCAAACAATTTTGCCTCTATCTACATAATGGGGAAAAGTGAAAGGAAAAGTGTAGGAGGCAAATTGACAGCTGCCAGATGTGAACAAGGGGGACTTAAAGAATGAGAGCGATGGCGCCAAAGAGTATACAGGTCCTTCTCAAAAAATTAGCATATAGTGTTAAATTTCATTATTTACCATAATGTAATGATTACAATTAAACTTTCATATATTATAGATTCATTATCCACCAACTGAAATTTGTCAGGTCTTTTATTGTTTTAATACTGATGATTTTGGCATACAACTCCTGATAACCCAAAAAACCTGTCTCAATAAATTAGCATATCAAGAAAAGGTTCTCTAAACGACCTATTACCCTAATCTTCTGAATCAACTAATTAACTCTAAACACATGCAAAAGATACCTGAGGCTTTTATAAACTCCCTGCCTGGTTCATTACTCAAAACCCCCATCATGGGTAAGACTAGCGACCTGACAGATGTTAAGAAGGCCATCATTGACACCCTCAAGCAAGAGGGTAAGACCCAGAAAGAAATTTCTCAACAAATAGGCTGTTCCCAGAGTGCTGTATCAAGGCACCTCAATGGTAAGTCTGTTGGAAGGAAACAATGTGGCAGAAAACGCTGTACAACGAGAAGAGGAGACCGGACCCTGAGGAAGATTGTGGGGAAGGACCGATTCCAGACCTTGGGGAACCTGAGGAAGCAGTGGACTGAGTCTGGTGTGGAAACATCCAGAGCCACCGTGCACAGGCGTGTGCAGGAAATGGGCTACAGGTGCCGCATTCCCCAGGTAAAGCCACTTTTTAGCTACAGAGAAGCAGCACTGGACTGTTGCTAAGTGGTCCCAAGTACTTTTTTCTGATGAAAGCAAATTTTGCATGTCATTCGGAAATCAAGGTGCCAGAGTCTGGAGGAAGACTGGGGAGAAGGAAATGCCAAAATGCCTGAAGTCCAGTGTCAAGTACCCACAGTCAGTGATGGTGTGGGGTGCCATGTCAGCTGCTGGTGTTGGTCCACTGTGTTTCATCAAGGGCAGGGTCAATGCAGCTAGCTATCAGGAGATTTTGGAGCACTTCATGCTTCCATCGGCTGAAATGCTTTATGGAGATGAAGATTTCATTTTTCAGCACGACCTGGCACCTGCTCACAGTGCCAAAACCACTGGTAAATGGTTTACTGACCATGGTATTACTGTGCTCAATTGGCCTGCCAACTCTCCTGACCTGAACCCCATAGAGAATCTGTGGGATATTGTGAAGAGAAAGTTGAGAGACGCAAGACCCAACACTCTGGATGAGCTTAAGGCCGCTATTGAAGCATCCTGGGCCTCCATAACATCTCAGCAGTGTCACAGGCTGATTGCCTCCATGCCACGCCGCATTGAAGCAGTCATTTCTGCCAAAGGATTCCCGACCAAGTATTGAGTGCATAACTGAACATTATTATTTGTTGGTTTTTTTGTTTGTTATTAAAAAACACTTTTATTTGATTGGATGGGTGAAATATGCTAATTTATTGAGACAGGTTTTTTGGGTTATCAGGAGTTGTATGCCAAAATCATCAGTATTAAAACAATAAAAGACCTGACAAATTTCAGTTGGTGGATAATGAATCTATAATATATGAAAGTTTAATTGTAATCATTACATTATGGTAAATAATGAAATTTAACACTATATGCTAATTTTTTGAGAAGGACCTGTATACCGTACAGTTGCTAAGGTGGGGCCCCGACATGAGATACTCACCACACATGGGGATATGAACACACACACAAAATGCGCCACACACTACCACGTGCTTGAACACATATACCACCCTCAGCACACATTTCACCACACATACACCAACCTTGCCACATAAAAGTCGAAACACAAAAGTCGCCGCTCAAAACTCACCACGCGCAAAACTCAGCTCATGCAAAACGCGCCACAAGTGCAAAACTCACCTCATGGAAAACTCGCCACACGCAAAACTTGCACACGCGGAAAAATTGCCACATGCACAAAATTTGCAACACATGCAAAAGTTGCCTCACACAAAACTTGCACATACTCAAAAGGCACCAGACATAAAACTCACCACGCGCAAAACTCGCCATGCGCAAAACTTGCTGCACACAACTTGCTACACTAACCTGTCACATGCAACTCGACACACAAAAAGTGGCTACACGCATGTTGCCACACAAAACTCATCTCACAAAAGTCGCTACATGCATGTCGCCGCACACAACTCAACACACACAACTTGACAAACGAAACTCGCCCTAAAACACACACAAGTCTGGTATTAGCCTTCAAAAATAAAAATCTGATTTATAAGCAGACAAACTACAAGAGCAACAAATGTACCATATAGGAAATACGGCAGCTGTCAGTCACATGACCTGTCTATTATGTGTATGTGTGAGCTAATATATACTGCCAGGGGGGAGGGCTTCCTGTTGGCTGGGGATCAGGCTGCCAATTTAGCTTACAAATACTGAGGTAAAAATACTGAGCAAATAACGTGTGAACGAGGTCTAATACAGGAGATTACACAGGTATATACTATATACAGGGGAGATGACACACAGATATATACTATATACAGGAGAGATGACACACAGGTATATACTATATAGAGGAGGAGATGACATACAGGTACATACTATATACAGGAGGAGATGACATACAGGTATATACTATATACAGAAGGAGATGACACACAGGTATATACTATATACAGGAGCAGATTACCTACAGGTATATACTATATACAGGAGGAGATGACATACAGGTATATGCTATGTATAGAAGATGACATACAGGTATATACTATATACAGGAGGAGATGACACACAGATATATACTATATACAGGGGAGATGACACACAGGTATATACTATATACAGGAGGAGATGACATACAGGTATATACTATATATAGAAGGAGATGACATACAGGTATATACTATATATAGGAGGAGATGACACAGGTATATACTATATATAGGAGGAGATGACATACAGGTATATACTATATATAGGAGGAGATGACATACAGGTATATACTATATACAGGGGAGATGACACACAGCAGGTATATACTATATACAGGGGAGATGACATACAGGTATATACTATATACAGGAGATGACATACAGGTGTATACTATATATAAGGGAGATGACAAACATATATATACTGAGGTGAAAATGAGAGGTGTGAGGTGAAAATGAAAAGGTGTGAGTGCAAAATGAGAGGAGTGAGGGAAAATAGTGTAGTGATCGGAAAATGACAGATGTGAGGTCGAAATGACAAGTGTTAGGGGGAATGAGAGGAGTGAGGGAGAAAATGAGAGGTGTGAGGGAGAAAATGAGAGATGTGAGGGGGAAAATTAAAGATGTGATTGGGAAAATGAGAGGCGTGATGGGAAAATAAGAGAAGTGACGTGCTATAACTAACCACAGATATTTACTATGCCCAGGCAACGCCGGGTTTTTATATATATACAGTTAGGGCCAGAAATATTTGGACAGTGACACAATTTTCGCGAGTTGGGCTCTGCATGCCACCACATTGGATTTGAAATGAAACCTCTACAACAGAATTCAAGTGCAGATTGTAACGTTTAATTTGAAGGGTTGAACAAAAATATCTGATAGAAAATGTAGGAATTGTACACATTTCTTTACAAACACTCCACATTTTAGGAGGTCAAAAGTAATTGGACAAATAAACATAACTCAAACAAAATATTTTTATTTTCAATATTTTGTTGCAAATCCTTTGGAGGCAATCACTGCCTTAAGTCTGGAACCCATGGACATCACCAAACGCTGGGTTTCCTCCTTCTTAATGCTTTGCCAGGCCTTTACAGCCGCAGCCTTCAGGTCTTGCTTGTTTGTGGGTCTTTCCGTCTTAAGTCTGGATTGGAGCAAGTGAAATGCATGCTCAATTGGGTTTAGATCTGGAGATTGACTTGGCCATTGCAGAATGTTCCACTTTTTGGCACTCATGAACTCCTGGGTAGCTTTGGATGTATGCGTGGGGTCATTGTCCATCTGTACTATGAAGCGCCGTCCAATCAACTTTGCAGCATTTGGCTGAATCTGGGCTGAAAGTATATCCCGGTACACTTCAGAATTCATCCGGCTACTCTTGTCTGCTCTTATGTCATCAATAAACACAAGTGACCCAGTGCCATTGAAAGCCATGCATGCCCATGCCATCACGTTGCCTCCACCATGTTTTACAGAGGATGTGGTGTGCCTTGGATCATGTGCCATTCCCTTTCTTCTCCAAACTTTTTTCTTCCCATCATTCTGGTACAGGTTGATCTTTGTCTCATCTGTCCATAGAATACTTTTCCAGAACTGAGCTGGCTTCTTGAGGTGTTTTTCTGCAAATTTAACTCTGGCCTGTCTATTTTTGGTATTGATGAATGGTTTGCATCTAGATGTGAACCCTTTGTATTTACTGTCATGGAGTCTTCTCTTTACTGTTGACTTAGAGACAGATACACCTACTTCACTGAGAGTGTTCTGGACTTCAGTTGATGTTGTGAACGGGTTCTTCTTCACCAAATTAAGTATGCGGCGATCATCCACCACTGTTGTCATCCGTGGACGCCCAGGCCTTTTTGAGTTCCCAAGCTCACCAGTCAATTCCTTTTTTCTCAGAATGTACCCAACTGTTGATTTTGCTACTCCAAGCATGTCTGCTATCTCTCTGATGGATTTTTTCTTTTTTTTCAGCCTCAGGATGTTCTGCTTCACCTCAATTGAGAGTTCCTTTGACCGCATGTTGTCTGCTCACAGCAACAGCTTCTAAATGCAAAACCACACACCTGGAATCCACCCCTGACCTTTTAACTACTTCATTGATTACAGGTTAACGAGGGAGACGCCTTCAGAGTTAATTGCAGCCCTTAGAGTCCATTGTCCAATTACTTTTGGTCCCTTGAAAAAGAGGACGCTATGCATTACAGAGCTATGATTCCTAAACCCTTTCTCCGATTTGGATGTGGAAGCTATCATATTGCAGCTGGGAGTGTGCACTTTCAGCCCATATTATATATATAATTGTATTTCTGAACATGTTTTTGTAAATAGCTAAAATAACAAAACTTGTGGCACTGTCCAAATATTTCTGGCCCTAACTGTGTATATATATATATATATATATATATATATATATATATATATATATATATATATATATATATATATATATATATATATATATATATATATATAATTACTTTCTTTTTTTCTGTAGGTTCTAAGAGCCCAAGCAAGACTAACCACATTTTATGGTGCCTTTGGCCCTGATAGATTTAGGTTGGTGATTTTTATTTAGTGTGGTTTTTTTTACATTGTAAGTAAAACATAGATTTTTAATACTTAACCTACACTTTTTGCCTTTCTTTTATTTAGTGGCATCGCATGGATAGAGTTCTTAAACAACAATGATGTGGTAAAGGATATTATTTTTCAACTGGAAGAGATGAATTTGACTTGTGCACAATATCTTTGGCTTAGACATCAGGTAATTTGATGAGGAGATACTTTTACATGTCTTTTACAGTTAGTTTTGTTCAATAGAATTGCTTATACTTTTTTTTTTCTTTTTGCAATTTTATAGGCGGAGTTTGAAAGCAAGTTTGATGAGAAGTTGCTAGAGAATCTCTTGAGCAAAATTCCTGCAAACATCTCATCACAAGAACTATGTCTTTGGTTCAGAAATATATTGATTCCATTTGTAAGAAGGATTGTGCCTAAAGGACAGGTATTTTATTTTCAGTTGGAAGTCAGCAGTGGCTTACAGTTGGCAATTGGTTCGCACTTACGCCAGCTTCTCTCATCTGACATTCACGGCCTGAGTATGAACCACGATGTCTGGTCTGTGCTTGTGTTTTCAGACCAAAACTCTCCTGCCTCATAAGCATACATAATAATATAATAATAATAATTTTTATTTATATAGCGCCAACATATTCCGCAGCGCTTTACAAATTATAGAGGGGACTTGTACAGACAATATACATTACAGCATAACAGAAATACAGTTCAAAACAGATACCAGGAGGAATGAGGGCCCTGCTCGCAAGCTTACAAACTATGAGGAAAAGGGGAGACACGAGAGGTGGATGGTAACAATTGCTTTAGTTATTCGGACCGGCCATAGTGTAAGGCTCGGGTGTTCATGTAAAGCTGCATGAACCAGTTAACTGCCTAAGTATGTAGCATTACAGACACAGAGGGCTATTAACTGCATAAAGTGAATGAGAACATGATGCGAGGAACCTGATTGCCTATTTAAAAAAATAAATAAAAACAATAGGTTTTTTTTTTTTTTAAATAGGCCACACAGGGATCGTTAGGTTAATACATTGAGGTGGTAGGCCAGTCTGAACAAATGAGTTTTTAGGGTACGCTTAAAACTGTGGGGATTTGGGATTAATCGTATTAACCTAGGTAGTGCATTCCAAAGAATCGGCGCAGCACGTGTAAAGTCTTGGAGACGGGAGTGGGAGGTTCTGATTATTGAGGATGCTAACCTGAGGTCATTAGCGGAGCGGAGGGCACGGGTAGGGTGGTAGACTGAGACCAGAGAGGAGATGTAGGGTGGTGCTGAGCCATGGAGTGCTTTGTGGATGAGGGTAGTAGTTTTGTACTGGATTCTTGAGTGGATGGGTAACCAGTGTAATGACTGGCACAGGGTAGAGGCATCGGTGTAACGGTTGGTGAGGAATATGATCCTGGCAGCAGCATTCAGGACAGATTGGAGCGGGGAAAGTTTGGTAAGAGGGAGGCCGATTAGTAGAGAGTTACAATAGTCCAGACGAGAATGAATAAGTGAAACAGTAAGAGTTTTTGCAGAGTCGAAAGTAAGAAAAGGGCGAATTCTAGAAATGGTTTTGAGATGCAGGTAAGAAGAGCGAGCCAGTGATCGGATGTGGGGGGTGAATGAAAGGTCAGAATCAAGGATGACCCCAAGGCAGCGGGCATGTTGCTTTGGAGTAATGGTGGAACCGCACACGGAGATGGCAATGTCAGACAAAGGTAGGTTAGTAGAGGGAGAGAACATGAGGAGTTCAGTTTTTGACAGGTTTAGTTTCAGAAAGAGGGAGGACATGATGTTAGAGACAGCGGTAAGACAATCACTGGTGTTATCTAAAAAGGTCGGTGTGATATCAGGAGAAGAAGTGTATAATTGGGTGTCGTCAGCATAGAGATGGTACTGGAAACCTTATCTACTGATTGTTTGTCCAATAGGGGCAGAATACAACGAGAAGAGGAGGGGGCCTAGGACTGATCCTTGAGGAACCCCAACAGTAAGGGGAAGGTGAGAGGAGGAGGAACCAGCAAAACATACAGTGAAGGATCGGTCAGAGAGATAGGAGGAGAACCAGGAGAGAACGATGTCCTTGAAGCCGATGGAGCGGAGCATAGTGAGGAGGAGCTGATGATCCACAGTATCGAATGCTGCAGAGAGATCCAAGAGAATTAGCATGGAGTAGTGACCATTAGATTTAGCTGTTAGTAGGTCATTAGAGACTTTAGTGAGGGCGGTTTCAGTAGAGTGTAAAGAGCGGAAGCCAGATTGAAGAGGGTCGAGAAGAGAGTTATCTGAGAGATAGCGGGTAAGACGGGAGTGGACCAGGCGTTCGAGGAGTTTAGAGATGAAGGGAAGATTAGAGACAGGTCTATAATTAGCAGCACAGTTTTGATCGAGGGATGGTTTTTTAAGTAATGGATGTATGATGGCATACATGAAGCTGTTGAGTTAGGGTTGGCAGTCCTGTCCTGCAGCCAATTTGCACATTGCTGTCCATATTTGGCCTGTGAATGACAAACGTATTAAACTGATACACGCCACACATGGTGAAATGTTGGTCAAGTTATGGCTTAATCCATTTGCTTTTAAATATGGTAGATGCTAAACATGGTATAACCTGCATGGTTTTTAAGAGGAAGGGGAGAGGAGTTTAATCCAATCTGAAGCCTTTCATTTTAAAAGCAAAATTTGGCAAAAAGTTATATATAATACTGTATATGTCCGGGATGCCTATGTTTCTATGACTTATTGAGCATTTTAATTTCAGTGTAATTATGGTATTTTTTTTGCTTCCATAGAAAATTGTAGCAAAATGGCTGGAACACAGAGCACGAGCCTTAGAAATAACAGATAAGGTAATTGATTAGAATTCCTTCCGTAACGAGATTTTATAAGCTTTATCAACCGTGCGCTTGATTTTCACTAAAACATTATTTCAGCTAAAATTGATATCATCTTGTGTCTCCTGCGTGTACTTTGTGGCCGGAAAACACACACACACACACACAGTCCCTGCTGGAGGGGGGGCGGGAAGGAGGGAGGAGGGGGGTCGGGCACTTGACCCCAGAGTTTTATAAAAAAAAAAAAAGCCTAGCAGCGCAAATCCAGTTACCGTATATACTCGAGTATAAGCCGACCCGAGTAGTATAAGCTGACCCCCCCTAATTTTGCCACAAAAACTGGGAAAACTTAATGACTCGAGTATAAGCCTAGGGTGGAAAATGCAGCAGCTACCGGTAAATTTCAAAAGTAAAAATATATACCAATAAAAGTAAAATTAATTGAGACATCAGTAGGTTAAGTGTTTTTGAATATCCATATTGAATCTGGAGCCTCATATAATGCTCCATAAAGTTTGATGGGCCCCATTAGATGCTCCATATTAAAATATGCCCCATATAATCCTGCATAAAGGGTAATAAGAGCCCCATAAGATGCTCCATAGAGATATTTGCCCTATATAGTGCTGCACAAGCGTTATGGCCCCATAAGATGCTCCGTACAGCCACTTGCCCCTTGTAGTGCTGCACAATCGTTATGGCCCCATACAGATGCTCCATACAGCCACTGTCCCTTATAGTGCTGCACAAGTGTTATGGCCCCATAAGATGCTCCATACAGCCACTTGCCCCTTATAGTGCTGCACAAGTGTTATGGCCCCATAAGATGATCCATACAGTCACTGCCCCTTATAATGCTGCACAAACATTATGGCCCCATACAGATGCTCCATACAGTCACTTCCCCATATAGTGCTGCACAAACGTTATGGCACCATAAGATGCTCAGCACAGCCACTTGCCCCTTATAGTGCTGCACAAGTGTTATGGCCCCATAAGATGCTCCGCACAGCCACTTGCCCCTTATAGTGCTGCACAAGAGTTATGGCCCCATAAGATGCTCCATATAGTCACTTGCCCCCTTATAGTGCTGCACAAGAGTTATGGCCCCATAAGATGCTCCATATAGTCACTTGCCCCATTATAGTGCTGCACAAGTGTTATGGCCCCATAAGATGCTCCGTATAGTCACTTGCCCCATTTGCTTTTGCTGCGATTAAAAAAAAAAAAAATCACATACTTACCTCTCTTCGCTCAGGACCCCTGCACTGGCAATATTTACCTGCTCCTCGTGTGGCTCCGTCTTCGGCACTGATGTTCAGCAGAGGGCGCGCACTGACTATGTCACCGCACCCTCTGACCTGAGCATCACTGCCAGAGGACGCTGAAGACGGAGCCGCACTGGAACGAGGAGAGGTAAATATTGCGCAGCGCTCCCCCTCCCCGTATACTCACCTACTGCTGGCGCTGCGTCCCTGCTTCTTCCACCGCTGCATCTTCTTCCTGTATTGAGCGGTCACAGTTACCGATCATTACAGAAATGAATATGCAGCTCCACCTCTATGGGACAGGAAGAAGCTGCAGCGCTGGAAGAAGCAGGGACACTCAGGGACCGCGCCGGGAGTAGGTGAGTATAATACTACAGAATCTGCCGCCCCTTCTCTTCTGCCGCCTGAGCGAAAGAGCTCAAATCGCCTCATGGTAGCAGCGTCACTGCATAAGTACATAGTCTATACAAGACAATGACTATCAAGTTCCACCTGTGTGGCGGGAGGGAATAAAAGGAAGGGGTTATACAGTTGTATGAAATATTGTTTGCCCCTTCCTGATTTCCTATTCATTTGCATGTTTGTCACACTTACATGTTTCAGATCATCCAACAAATTTAAATATTAGAGAAAGATAACAGAAGTAAACACAAAACACAAACCTACAGGGCCCTGTGTGAAAAAGTGATTGCTCTCCCCCTTGAAACATAAATTAACTGTGGTTTATCACATCTTTGCGAAGTTGAGTTCAAATCCCCTAGCCAAAGCCAGGCCTGATTGCTGACACACCTGTTCTCAATCAAGAAATCACTTAGGAACTTGCCTGACAAAGTAAAGTAGACCAAAAGATCCTCAAAAGCTAGACATAATGCTGCGATCCAAAAAAAATTCTGGCTCAAATGAGAAACAAAGTAATTGAGATCTATCAGTCTGGAAAAGGTTTTAAAGCCATTTCTCTAGCTTTGGGACTCCCGTGAACCACAGCGAGAGCCATTTTCCACAAATGGCAAAAACATGGAACACTGGTAAACCTTCCCAGGAGTGGCCGTCTGACTAAAATTACCCCAAGAGCACAGCAACGTCTCATCCAAGAGGTCCTAACTTTACTCCCCTTAGAACATTTTGGTTTCTGCATATGATTAATGCCCATGTGCATACCTTAACCTTTCTCCACATTGAACCTCATCTGCCAAATGGATGCCCAAGCACTCATTTTTTTTTTTTTTACAAGTCAGCCTTAAACTTATTAACATCTTCCATAGACTCCACTGCACTATACTTCGTAGTTTGGTGTAATCTGCCCCCCAAAAATAGGATTAATAGTATTTTCTCCTTTGTCTCATTGGGGGACACAGGACCGTGGGTGTATGCTGTTGCCACTAGTAGGCTGACACTAAAGGTACCTTCACACTAAACGATATCGCTAGCGATCCGTGACATTGCAGCGTCCTGGCTAGCGATATCGTTCAGTTTGACACGCAGCAGCGATCAGAATCCTGCTGTGATGTCGTTGGTCGGGGCTAGAAGGCCAGAACTTTATTTGGTCGCTGGCTCTCCCGCTGACATCGCTGAATCGGCGTGTGTGACGCCGATTCAGCGATGTCTTCGCTGGTAACCAGGGTAAACATCGGGTAACTAAGCGCAGGGCCGCGCTTAGTAACCCGATGTTTACCCTGGTTACCATCATAAAAGTAAAAAAAACAAACACTTCATACTTACCTTCCGCTGTCTGTCCTCCGGCGCTGTGCTTTCCTGCACTCACTGTGAGCACAGCAGCCGGAAAGCAGAGCGGTGACGTCACCGCTCTGCTTTCCGGCCGCTGTGCTCACAGCCAGTGCAGGAAAGCACAGCGTCGGCTCTGCGCTTAGTAACCCGATGTTTACCCTGGTTACCGGCATCGTTGGTCGCTGGAGAGCTGTCTGTGTGACAGCTCTCCAGCGACCAAACAGCGACGCTGCAGCGATCCGGATCGTTGTCTGGATCGCTGCAGCGTCGTTTAGTGTGAAGGTACCTTAAGTTAATACAAAGAAAGTTATCTCCTCCTCTGCAGTATACACTCTTCTGCTGGCTCCTAGAGAATGAGTTCATGCTTAGTGTACATAGGAGGCACACGGGTCTGCTATTCAGACGAAAAACTCTTTTTAATTCTTAAATTTTTTTTACCTGGACGAAGGGGCGACAGATCCTTTCAAGGCTCCAATCTCCCTGAACCAACAACTGGCGAGCACATGGAGTGTTACCTCCACTTATCCTCTCCTGTGACATGGGATGCCACGCCTGGGCTGACTTTTAGGGGCGACATGTCCCTTAAAGAGCACTAATCTCCCCGCACCATCAACAGACAAGCACATGGAGTGTCGCCTCCATGTACCTTCTTCTGCAGCCAGGCCTAATGCTGGACAACCAGCCCGGTCCACCAGGATTAAACCCCTTGGATGCACAGAGGCACCCTCCGTTTTGGTGTCCGTGCAGCCCCCACTGCTCCACCACTGTTTAGAGGATGAAGCAAGGAGGCAGACGGTTCCTCTCCATTTCACTATGAAAGGGAGAGTGGATTGAGGGCTTTTAGCCTTAACCTTGCACCATTCAAAAAAATCACCAGTGACAGCAGCTGCACAACAGAGGTAGCTGCACTACAGCAAAGGTACCTGCAGCATCATCCGAAGGACATCTCCAGCCTCTCCTGGAAAGTGCTGCGAAGGGGGGGGGGGGGGGGGAGGGCTCTGAGCAGTCCAGGCACAGGCAGCAGACTCTTCCTGGCAGGGGGGATGTTTTTTCTGTTTTTCAGACCTGGGTAAAAATTTATTCCCTGGCTTTGGCCTTGTACAGGCTAAAGCTCCGCCCCCGCTATGAGGCTCCACCCAATTTTCTGGCGCTTCTCTTTCTGAACGAGAGTTGCCCATTAAATCTCTTTGGCCATCTTCCTACACCCTGTCGCAAGCTGACAGGGCCTCTGAATGCTCAGGAAGCCTCCTGCTTGCTCAGATAGTGACGTGGAGTGTGATTCTCGTGGCTGGGACTCAGGACCTGGGTAAGGAGCACTGCCAATAGCTCTCTCTCTTCCTTTCAGTATTCTATACTCTGTGGGAACCCTGATTAAGTGGGCATATAGGAGTACATCATGTCCCAGCCTCAGGCACCTAAAAGTCTCTTAAGACTCTTACAGTATTTTTCACTTCATGTAATTCCTGCCAGTCTGTGTTTCCAAAAGCTCAGAGTTCGCTGCTCTGCAAAGCCTGTGACCCCAAAAGCGCCCAGGAGCCCCCCGCTGACACTAAGCCCAGTGTCCTTAGTCTCCCTGAGTGGGTCCCGTCTGTCACAATCTATGACTTCTTTAGCCAAAGCGCTTGAATCCTTCAGTGTTCCTTCTGGAGATCATGGCGTTCGCTCATCTGACGCAGAGGGCCCCTTCCCTACACGGGAACAGTCGGCTAGCAGGGGCCGCACACAATCTAGAAACGTACAAGCGTCCAGGAAACGGATACGTAGTAAGTCTCCAGTACAATAACGTACCATGGTGTCCTTGAGCTCCGTTTCACGTTCTCCCTCTCCAGACGTTGGTAGCAAACTTGATTCTGAGTATGAATCGGATGCCTCCTTAGATCCAGATTTGCCAGACTTTCAGAGGACTGTTTATTCTCTGACTGAGGCTGTCAACCAAACTCTGAAAGCTGATGAAGACTCCGGCTCTGTGCCGAATCACGCTGTGTGCTTCAAAAAAGCTAAGCGTCCTCATAGAACATTCGCCATTCACCCGGAGTTTCGGGATATAGTTAATCGGCACAGGGAGCGACCTGATAAGCGCTTTACAGGACAAAAACCGCTTGAGGCAAGGAACCTTTTTCCGCTGATCTGAGAAAAGATTGAACTGAGTCTCCTGTAGTAGACCCACCAGTCTCTCGCCTGGCATCCAACCAAAACCCTTCTATCCCTGCCGGACGGATCATCTAATAACAAACACGCAGACCGCCAGATAGAAAATTTGTCGCAATCTGTCTTTAAGACCTCAGCTGCGGCTCTGTATCCTTCCTTTGCTGCAGTGTGGGTAGCTAAAGCAATGGTTTCCTGGTCGGAGACCTTGGCTAATTCCATCCAGAGCAGTAAGCTTCCGGAGGCAGTGCAGATGGCTAGCCAAATTTCTCAGTCAGGAGATTACCTGGTACACGCTTCTTTGGATGCGGCCAATTGTGCAGCTCTATTGGCGGCAAATGCCATCACAATCAGAAGATCTTTATGGCTCAGAGAATGGAAAGCGGATTCTGCATTAAAAAAGTCTGACATCTGTTCCTTACCAGAGTGGGCATTTGGAGAGAAGCTGGATCAGCTTATCTCGGATGCTACGGGAGGAAATAGCAAATTTCTTCCCTAGCAGAGGCTTAGATGTCCTTTTCGACGTCAACATCAAATCCGTTTCCGATCCTTTTGCGCCAATCAGGATTGGTCCCCTACCACTACGTCTTCAGGATCATGACGCTCTCCTCGCACTAACAGAGGTCACCAGGAATCATTTAGGTCCAATCAGCGATGGAAGGGCAGGCCAAAACAGTCCGGATCTAAGGGATCTAGGTCCCACAGATATTTCTCCCAATGACTCATGTGGTTATCCGGTCGACACCAGCAGGGTAGGCGGTCGCCTACTTCGGTTTCACAATGTCTGGCTCTCTTATCGTTCACGACGAATGGGTCAGGGACCTGGTGTCTTCCGCATACAAAATCGTTTTTTCCTTGCGGCCTCCTGTTCGTTTCTTTCCTTCCCAACTTCTAGCATCAAGGGCAAAGGCTCTTTCCCGAGCCATACTCTTTGCGCCGCGATGGCGTTATTGTCCCAGTTCTGGAAAACGAAAGGTTCGAAGGATTTTACTCCAACCTATTTGTTGTCCCAAAAAGGGAAGGAATTAGTGAGACCCATACTAGACCTCAAACTTCTAAACAAGTTTGTCAAGGTCCGTCATTTCCACATGGCGTATCTGCGCTCCGTCATCACCTCAATGGAAAAAGGGGAGTTTCTAGCATCCATCGATATTCGAGATGCTTAACTGCACATCCCGATTTCCCCACCACCACCAACAAAAGTTCCTGCGTTTTGCCATGCACAAACAGCATTTTCAGTTCACTGCCTTGCTACCGCTCCCAGGGTCTTCACAAAGGTCATGGTGGCTGTCCTGTCCATCCTGCATTCTCGGGTAGTGGTCGTATTACCCTATCTGGACGACCTCCTGATCAAGGGTCCGTCTTTCCACGACTGCGTGGAGTCCGTTCGTATCACTAGAGATACTCTTTCTCGTCTGGGTTGGCTGATAAACTTAGCCAGGTCTTCCACCTTTCCATCTCAGCAGATATCCTTTTTAGGCATGACCCTGGACACCTCTCAATTCTCCCTCAAGGCAAGGTCCTAGCCCTTCAGCAAGGAGCCCACCCACTTTCTCAGTCATCCCCTCATTCCATCCGCTTTGCGACGAGGGTACTGGTCAAAATGGTGACAGCAATGGAAGAAGTTCCTTTCGCACAGATGCACCTCCGTCCCCTACAGCATGCTCTTCTAGCAGCTTGGGACAGGAACCAGTTTTCCCTCGACTGCTGGGGCCACCTATCCCTCCACTCTCAGATGGTTCCTTTAATTTTTCTCTCAACCAGGGAAAGTCCTTTCTCCCGGTTTAATGGCTAGTGGTGACTACACATGCCAGTCTTCTGGGCTGAGGAGCAGTTTTTTCGTCACCAACACCGCTGGTCATCTCAGGAATCGAAACTTCCAATCAATGTCTTGGAAATCCGAGTGATACTGCAGTTTCATTATCTCCTAGCGTGTCACCCCATCCGAATTCAATCGGACAACGCCACAGCTGTGGCATATATCAACCATCAAGGGGTTATCCGCAGCAGGGCGGCCATGTCCGTGGTATCTCGCATTCTTCGATGGGCAGAGAGGAACCACTCGGTAATCTCTGCAGTACACATACCAGGTGTGGAAAACTTGGCATCAGACTTCCTCAGCCGCCATGGTCTCGCTTCGCGGGAGTGGGAACTTCAGCCGCATGTTTTCTAACAGATCTGTCTTCGTTGGGGGACCCCAGATGTCGATCTGATGGTGCCAGACTGAACGCCAAGGTCTCCAGGTTAATAGCTCGGTCGCAAGATCCAAGACCCATTGGAGTGGATGCTCTGGTTCTTTAGTGGCAACAGTTCCGTCTTCTGTACATTTTTTCCCCGCTGCCGCTTCTTCCGAGAGTCATCAGACGGATCAAGGCAAAAGAGGTTTCAGCTATCCTGGTCACTCCGGATTGGCCACGCCGGTCATGGCTCGTAGAGTTGGTGCGCCTCGTCGCCGACGTACCCTGGCAACTGCCGGATTGTCCAGATCTGCTTTCCCAGGGGCCGATTTACCACCAGAACTCAGCGGCCCTGTTTTTAACGGCTTGGCCGTTGAATCCTGGATTCTGACTCAGGCTGGATTTTCACATCAGGTCGTGTCCACGATGATCAGTGCTTGTAAGCCTGCGTTGGTACGCATTTATCACCGCACCTTTTTTTTTTTTTCAGTCAGATATTTTTTATTAAAGTTTTCAGAACATAACAGAATTTTCACCAAACTACACCACAATCTTCCCCCCATTCCCAACCGCTCCCCCCTACCCAACCCTGGTCCAATGATAAAATATATCACCAAAAAAATTACAGACATAGATAAGGAACATATCCCAAAGCACAAGTCATGGATTACAACTAAATCACTTTCAGGGTGATATAAACATGGTATCACGAGAATAAACTTACAGACGGTAAGCCTGGAACATTCAATCATCCTGCCCAAATTTTCTCAAACACTGCCGGTCTATCCCGTTTAAAATAGATTGCCTTCTTTCTGCATAGTAATAATCTTAAATATATAATCTTTATTTTTATATAGCGCTAACATATTCTGCAGCGCTTTACAGTTTTGCACACATTGTCATCACTGTCCCCGATGGGGTTCACAATCTAGAATCCCTATCAGTATGTTTTTGGAATGTGGGAGGAAACCGGAGTGCCCGGAGGAAACCCACGCAAACACGGAGAGAGCATACAAACTCTTTGCAGATGTTGTCCTGAGTGGGATTAGAACCCAGGACCCCTGCGCTGCAAGGCCGCAGTGCTAACCACTAACAATATATAGTATATATATATAGTATATATATATAGTATGAGTTTTAGCTTATTTACATATTCTTTCCTCGTAGGAACTTTATCTGAGATCCAGTGATATGCTATTAATTTTCTAGCCGTAAAAAGCATTCTGGCAACAGATATTTGTGAATAATCATCTCTTCCCGCCTCCTCAACATATCCAAGCACACAGACAATAGGGTCTCTGGGAATATCCTGCTCTGTGGCCATTTATATTAAGTTGAGAACCATAATCCAGAATATTTGTATACAGGGACACGTCCAGAACATATATAGGATATCTGCATTTTCATGCGTACACTTGGGACATTTTGAATTTGGCCTCAGACCCAAATCAAACAGCCACTTAGGAGTCCTATAAACCCTATAAAGGATATATAGTTGAGACAGACGGTTAGGCTCACTGAGGGACAACTTAGGGATCATTTGCATTATTGACTCCCAATGATCAACCAAAATCCCCCCCACTTGTTGTTCCCATTTCGCTAATGCCGTCATCGGGTGACCCAATAGCACCCTCGAGAGGAGCTCCCCGTACACGAATGAAATTAGTCCCCTTGTAGATGCCTGTAAACCGAGCCTATTAATAACAGTATCATGATGTATAATAATAGGGTGTATATGAGTCTGCTTTATATAAGCGTGTCTTACTTGAAAATACTGATAAAATACAGATTGCTGAAGTGAGAACTCCTTTCGTAAGTCCTCAGTTGTGAGAGCCACCAGATACCCTCTCATCACCATTGCGCAAACCCCTTCAATGTCCTCAATTGCGGCAGGTATGGATTATCCCATATAGGGGTATACCTCGTGAACTCAGTAATTCCTCTTAAACTTTTAATTTTACCCCACACTTTGACCATAAGCATTACCGTCGGAAATGTAGACACCCACAGTTTACATTTATTCGCCTCTAACTTAGACAATAGGGGACCCCGACCCCCAGAAACTGAAGAATCCCTCCACCTCCCCCCATTTCCACAGATGTGTCCTCCATTCTGCTTGCCAGATGTTGACACTGGGAAGATAAGAAATATAGCCAAGGGTTAGGCAGTGCCAACCCTCCCTCCTCCTTACATCACCGTACTTTGAAGACATTTTTTGCTTGGTGCAAAGCTCGTGGACGTCTCCCCCTCGTCTTCTCTATTACCACCATTTTAGAATTCCTGCAGACCGGTCTGTACTCAGACCTGGCACTCAGCTCACTCAAGGGCCAGATATCTGCCTTATCGGTCTTATTCCAACATAGAATTGCGACAAAACCTCAGGTGAAAATGTTCATTCAGGGGGTTACTCATGTGCTTTCCCCCTAACGCAGGCCTTTAGACCCTTGGGACCTTAACTTGGTCTTGGGAGTCTTGCAGGAAGCTCCTTTTGAACCGCTTCAGGATATTTCGCTCACCTTTCTGTCCTGGGAAGTTGCTTTTCTTTTTGCAATCACATCAGTCAGGCGATTTTCGGAGCTGGCTGCTCTGTCCTGTTGGGCGCCTTATCTTATTTTCCATCAGGACAAGGTTGTCCTCCGGCCTTCTCCATCCTTTTTGCCCAAGGTTGTGTCTTCCTTCCACCTTAACGAGGACATTGTTCTTCCTTCAGTTTGTCCAACTCCAGTCCGCAGGGTGGAAAGGGCTCTCCATAGTCTGGATGTAGTCAGAGCTCTGAGAAGGTATGTATCGAGGATGGCATCCTTCCGAACGTCGGATTCTTTGTTCATGCTTCCTGAGGGGGCACAGGAAGGGCCTAGCCGCTTCAAAGGCCATGATAGCTAGGTGGACTCGTTCCACCATTCAGGAGTCCTACCGCATCAGAGGTAAGCCTATCCCAGCTGGGATCAGAGCGCACTCCACTCGGTCACTGGGTGCTTCCTGGGCCATTCGGCATGAGGCGTCGGCGGAGCAGGTCTGTAAAGCCGCGACTTGGTCCAGCCTACATACTTTCTCGTCGAAGCACTTTAATGTTCATACCCAAGCTTCGGCTGATGCGGGGATGTGCAGAAGAATTCTGCAGGCTGCAGTGGCACACATCTAGGCAGTTGTTACGTGAAGCCTGATGGTTTTTGTTTTTTCCCCACCAAGGGACTGCTTTTGGACGTCCCACGGTCCTGTGTCCCCAATGAGGCGAAGGAGTAACAGGAATTTTTGTGTACTCACCGTAAAATCCTTTTCTCCGAGCCACTCATTGGAGGACACAGCGCCCACCCTGTTAGCCTAATGGCTGGTGTTTTTTTGTTAGTTCGACATGTTGTACTTTTATATGTTGTTGAAGTTCACCTACTGCTTTTGCACTGAACTTGTTCTCTAGGAGGCAGCAGGAGGGTATATACTGCAGAGGAGGAGCTAACTTTCTTTGTATTAACTTGGTGTCAGTCTCCTAGTGGCAACAGCATACACCCACGGTCCTGTGTCCCTCAATGAGTGGCTCGGAGAAAAGGATTTTACGGCGTGTACACAAAAATCCCTGTGTTGCTATCTTCCATATCATTAAAAAGTTGAATAATAGCAGACCCAGCACTAAAATGTTGGGGTATACACTTATAACCAGAGACCATTCAGGGTACCAGTCGTTCACCACAACTCAATGTTGAAATCTTTTAGCCGGTTTTGAATCCAATTACAAACATTACTTTTTAAAATTCTGGATCTTAATTTACACATTAATCATCTGTTTGGGACAGTGTAAAATTATTTTGCAAAGTATAAAAACATACAGCTCTGGCAAAAATTAAGAGACCACTGCAAAATTTTCAGTTTGTCTGATTTTTCTCTTTATAGGTATATTTTTGTGTAACATGTAAATTGTTCTTTTCTACTAAATAATTGTCTGTCTTTCTGTCTGTCTGTCACGGATATTCATTGGTCGCGGCCTCTGTCTGTCATGGAAATCCAAGTTGCTGATTGGTCGTGGCAAAACGCCCACGACCATTGCCACGACCAATCAGCGACGGGCACAGTCCGGTGGCAAAATGGCCGCTCCTTCCTCCCCGCAGTCAGTGCCCGCTCCATACTCCCCTCCAGTCAGCCCTCACACAGGGTTAATGGCAGCGTTAATGGACTGCGTTATGCCGCGGTGTAACGCACTCCATTAACGTAGCTATTAACCCTGTGTGACCAACTTTTTACTATTGATGCTGTGTATGCAGCATCAATAGTAAAAAGATCTAATGTCACAAATAATAATAATAATAATAATAATAAAAAAAGGTTATTCTCACCCTCCGACGTGGTGCGCTGTCTTCGGCAGTGCAAGCGGCAGGTTCCGGTGCCAAGGATGCTATGCGACAAGGACCTTCCATGACGTCACGGTCATGTGACCGCGACGTCATCACAGATCCTGCGCTCATACCAATCCTGGGACCGGAAGCTACTGCGTGCTCCGCACACAGGCGCCAGGACTACAAGGGGACTTCGGAAGGTGTGTATATGTTAATTTTTTTTATTTTAAATCTTTTTTAACCACGCATATAGTGCCCACATTGCTATATACTACGTGGGCTGTATTACATACTGCGTGGGCTGCGTTATATTACTACATGGCTGCTATGTACTACGTGGGCAGTGTTATATGCTATGTGGGCAATGTTATATACACTGTGTTCCAAATTATTATGCAAATTGGATTTAAGTGTCATAAAGATTTAATTGTTTTGTTTTTCAAATTAACTCATGGATGGTATTGTGTCTCAGGGCTCAATGGATCACTGAAATCAATCTTAAACACGTGATAATTAGTTTTCCAGGTGATTCCAATTAAAGGAAAACTACTTAAAAATTATGTTCCACATTCCTCCTAATGCTGCAAATTCCACAAATGAGCATTTTCTGTAACATATCAAATGTATAGAAATTATACTGTGCCTAATAATTTGGAACAGTGCATTTTGAGTTTTTATTTATTTTGGAGATTATACTGTTATTATTGGGAGGTTTCTTCAATAAAATTCGATGTATAATCTAACGGGTGATGACTTTTATTAGACTGACTGTCATTTGCACCGACCATTCAGGAAAATCCGAGAAAAATATCATTTGCATAATAATTTGGAACACAGTGTACTGCGTGGGCTGCGTTATATACTACATGGCTGCTATATACTATGTGGGCAGTGTTATATACGATGTGGGCAATGTTATATACTGTGTGGGTTGCGTTATATACTACATGGCTGCTATATACTACGTGGGCAGTGTTATATACTGTGTGGGCTGCGTTATATACTACATGGCTGCTAAATACTACGTGGACAGTGTTATATACTATGTGGGCAGTGTAATATACTGTGTGGGCAGTGCTTTATACTGTGTGGGCAGCGTTATATACTGCATGGCTGTTATATACTACGTTGTCAGTGTTATATACTATGTGGGCAATGTTATATACTGCGTTGGCTGTGTTATATACTGTTTGGGCTGTGTTACATACTGCGTGGCCACTGCGTGGCCTGTATTAACGCATCAGGTATTCAAGAATATGTCGTGGCCTGTGATATATACTATGTGGCTGCTATATACATACGTATTCTAGAATACCCGATGCGTTCGAATCGGGCCACCATCTAGTATTCTATAAACTACTGACATGTCTCCGAAGTTCCAAGCAATACATTTTTTGTATTTATTTTCTGACTATAAGAAATGGTAAAAATAACAGAAAAAAATGCATTTTTCACAGACCTCAAATAAGGCAAAAAACAACAACAAAAAACGAGTTCATAATAATTTAGAAAAAACAATACTAATATTTTAAAAAAACTCAGTAAGAGTTCAGAAATGAATGTTTTGTAGAATAACCTTGATTTTTATTCACAGCTTTCATGCGTCTTGGCATTCTTTCCACCAGTCTTTCACACTGCTTTTAGGTGACTTTATGCCACTCCTGGTACAAAAATTTAAGCAGTTCTTCTTTGTTTGATAAAGACTGAAGCATAGCAACTCACAAAAGATGTGTAAAAAGAGAAAGTATCATTTATTAACACTAAAAAAATACAAATTACAATCCAATAATAATAGTACATTACGATCCAATAATATATCAAGCATAATATCACATCCAGAGCTATTTGATTATAAGTTATAGGTGCACCAAACACAAAGTGTTGAACTATGGAGATTAAATAAGGGCATAAATTGTAACAGAGCGAATCACTATAGCCACCTATTACATCATACCAAAGTGCCAGTGCATAATCAATGTAAGGACAACTATATTACCCTACTGTTGCATAGATTTTAAAGGGGAATATCCCTATGGTCCAATGACCCCATAATGTAACTTGTGCAAAAAGGGACTAATATTTCCATTACATACTCTTACTCATATTTTTGTCCATTAGTGCAAACACATGCCACTACGCGCGTTTCGCCCACAACTTCCTCGGGGGACCTCAAATAAGGCAAAAAAAAAAAAATGAGTTCATAATAATTTAGAAACAACAATACTAATGTTTTAACTTGGTAAGAGTTCAGAAATGAATGTTTTGTGGAATAACCCTGATTTTTATTCACAGCTTTCATGCGTCTTGGCATTCTTTCCACCAGTCTGTCACACTGCTTTTGGGTGACCTTATGCCACTCCTTTAAATTTAAGCAGTTCTTCTTTGGTTGATGGCTTGTGACTATCCATCTTCCAGAGGTTTTCAGTGGGTTTCATGTCTGGAAATTGGGCTGGCCATGACTGTGATTTGATGTGGTGGTCATCCACACCTTGATTGAATTATATGTGTGGCATGGCGCATTGTCCTTCTTGAAAATGCAGTCCTCAGAGTTGGGGAACATTGCCTGAGCAGAAGGAATCAACTGTTTTTCCAGGATAACCTTGTATGTGGCTTGATTCATACGTCCTTCGCAAAGAACAACCTGCCCAATTCCAGCCTGACTGAAGCATCCCCAGATCATCACCGATCCGCCACCAAATTTCACAGTGGGTGCAAGACACTGTGGCTTGTACCCCTCTCCAGGTCTCCAGGTGTTGATCTGAGGATGTTTCAGCAAGGCTGGAATTGGGCAGGTTAATCTTGGCGAAGGACGTATATATGGTATTCTAAAACTAAATAAACCTTCAAGTATTCTTTTCCTGTTTCAGATGTCAAATTTCCATATTTGTGTTTTACTCTCAATGGATTTGTCTATTTTTTTCTACTGGATAATTATTATACTTGTGGGAATTAATATTGATATTCTTTGTTTTCTACTAAATACTGTTTTCACAGTGGCATGTTGTAATAAAAGTTTTATTTAAAATGTGCTTTGTTCTTCACTAGGCTAACTGGCCTGAGAATGGCTTTAAAATGGCAGAAACCTATTTTATCTCTAAGAATCCTTCAGAACTTGGCATTGCCTCGTCTTGGCTTTGGATACCCCTGGTTAGTGCTGTTTCTTAAAATGTACATCTACCCTACATTGTTTTTCACATTCACAGGAAAAAAGTGTGTCTTATAATCTGAAAAATTACCGTATATACTAGAGTATAAGCCGAGATTTTCAGCCCATTTTTTTTTTGGCTGAAAGTGCCCCTTTAATCAGCATTTGTGGAGCATTATACAGGGCAAATGTGTCTATGGAGCATCTTATGGGGCCATAATCCGCATTTGTGCAGCATTATACGAGGCAAATGTGTCTATGGAGCATCTTATGGGGCCATAATCAGCATTTGTGCAGCATTATACGGGCAAATGTCTGTATAGAGCATCTTATGGGGCCATAATCAGCATTTGTGCAGCATTATATGCGGCAAATGTCTGTATGGAGCATCTTATGGGGCCATAATAAACATTTGTGCAGCATTGTATTGGGCAAATGTCTCTATGGAGCATCTTATGGGGTCATAATCAACATTTGTGCAGCATTATATGGGGCATATTTTAATATAGAGCATCCTATGGGGCCCATCATAAACTTTATGGAGCATTATACAGTTGTGGCCAAAAGTATTGACACCCCTGCAATTCTGTCAGATAATACTCAGTTTCTTCCTGAAAATGATTGCAAACACAAATTCTTAGTTATTATTATCTTCATTTAATGTCTTAAATGAAAAAACACAAAAAGAATTGTCCTAAAGCCAAATTGGATATAATTCCACACCAAACATAAAAAAGGGGTGGACAAAAGTATTGGCACTGTTTGAAAAATCATGTGATGCTTCTCTAATTTGTGTAATTAACAGCACCTGTAACTTACCTGTGGCACCAAACAGGTGTTGGCAATAACTAAATCACACTTGCAGCCAGTTGACATGGATTAAAGTTGACTCAACCTCTGTCCTGTGTCCTTGTGTGTACCACATTGAGCATGGAGAAAAGAAAGAAGACCAAAGAACTGTCTGAGGACTTGAGAAACCAAATTGTGAGGAAGCATGAGCAATCTCAAAGCTACAAGTCTATCTCCAAAGACCTGAATGTTCCTGTGTCTACCGTGCGCAGTGTCATCAAGAAGTTTAAAGCCCATGGCACTGTGGCCTAACCTCCCTAGATGTGGACGGAAAAGAAAAATTGACAAGAGATTTCAACGCAAGATTGTGCAGATGTTGGATAAAGAACCTTTACTAACATCCAAACAAGTTCAAGCTGCCCTGCAGTCCGAGGGTACAACAGTGTCACCCCGTACTATCCGTCTACATCTGAATGAAAAGGGACTGTATAGTAGGAGACCCAGGAAGACCCCACTTCTTATCCCAAGACATAAAAAAGCCAGGCTGGAGTTTGCCAAAACTTACCTGAAAAAGCCTAAAATGTTTTGGAAGAATGTTCTCTGGTCAGATGAGACAAAAGTAGAGCTTTTTGGGCAAAGGCATCAACATAGAGTTTACAGGAGAAAAAAAGAGGCATTCAAAGAAAAGAACATGGTCCCTACAGTCAAACATGGCAGAGGTTCCCTGATGTTTTGGGGTTGCTTTGCTGCCTCTGGCACTGGACTGCTTGACCGTGTACATGGCATTATGAAGTCTGAAGACTACCAACAAATTTTGCAGCATAATGTAGGGCCCAGTGTGGGATAGCTGGGTCTCCCTCAGAGGTCATGGGTCTTCCAGCAGGACAATGACCCAAAACACACTTCAAAAAGCACTAGAAAATGGTTTGAGAGAAAGCACTGGAGACTTCTAAGGTGGCCAGCAATGAGTCCAGACCTGAATCCCATAGAACACATGTGGAGAGATCTAAAAATGGCAGTTTGGAGAAGGCACCCTTCAAATATCAGGGACCTGGAGCAGTTTGCCAAAGAAGAATGGTCTAAAATTCCAGCAGAGCATTGTAAGAAACTCATTGATGGTTACCGGAAGCAGTTGGTCGCAGTTATTTTGGCTAAAGGTGGTGCAACCAAGTATTAGGCTGAGGGTGCCAATACTTTTGTCTGGCCCATTTTTGGAGTTTTGTGTGAAATGATCAATGTTTTGCTTTTTGCTTCATTCTCTTTTGTGTTTTTTCATTTAAGACAAATTAAATGAAGATAATAATACCAAAGAATTTGTGATTGCAATCATTTTCAGGAAGAAACGGAGTATTATCTGACAGAATTGCAGGGGTGTCAATACTTTTGGCCACTACTGTATGGGGCGTATTTTGTATGGAGCATCCTATGGGGCCCATCATGAACTGTATGGAGCATTATATGGGGCTTCTGATTCAATATGGATATTCAAAAACACTTAACCTACAGATGTCTCAAATAATTTTACTTTTATTGGTATCTATTTTTATTTTTGACATTTACCGGTAGCTGCTGCATTTTGCCACCCTAGGCTTATACTCGAGTCATTAAGTTTTCCCATTTTTTTGTGGCAAAATTAGGGGTCTCTGCTTATACTCGGGTCGGCTTATACTCGAGTATATACGGTATGTGCTACCTCACCTATGGTCTCGTCGGTCGTCATGAACAGTCTTCCAGAACCAGTCACTGCCGAACCCTGATATTGGCTACACCGGGTCAAATATCATCTTTGCCGTTCACAACCACTATAGCAGAAGTGGTATAAGAAGATGATTATAAGTTAGGAATTATTCACACATCCACGTTTCAAGTGCTTGTTGTTTTTTTTTTGTCTTTTGCTGATGGAACACGTAGACATTATAGTGAATAGGCTTTTCACATGTGCAAAAAAGAAAAAGCAGAGAATTGTCCGATTTTATTCCAATTTTCAGATCAAACACACCCGTTCAAGTTAATGGGTCACCCCCCTACAAACTCTATTCTAGTTAAATCTGTTAACGGTCCAATTTTCAATAAGTAATGCTAGAGGAAGGGGAAAAACCTCCCATCAATTTTTGTATCTGAGAAGAGAAAAACAGATGTCACACTGATGGTAAAAATGGACGCATGGACCAAGTACGGATTAATATTGGATCCAGCACACTCTTGAAAATGGCATCCTTTTTTGGGTATGAGAAATAAAACAGAATTATGAATGGGGCCTTATATTTTAATGCATTTCCTGTTTTTACCCACTTAAAAAAAGCCTAATTTAAATTTTCTTAAAATAAATGAATAAATAAGTTTATGATCATTTTAGATGGCGTTGGCTCACTATTTGGATATTTTTGTACCGAAATCTCAATTGTTCTTTACAGTTGACAGCATTTATTTTCTGATTTGTTGATCATTCCTTTTTAATGTATGATGTAGAGTATTTTTACTGCTGTTTTAACATTTCAGAAAGAAGATGGTGACTGTGAAGAAGTCCAGCAGTTGATGAAGCTTGTCACAAGTCTTCAGGAGCTCATAGATCTGTACAGGAATTACAACTGCAGAATTGCACTTTCTGAATATGAAAAGGTAGTTTAATTTCTAGTCTTAGTCTTCTGACTTTTTTCTTAGTCTTCTAACTTTTTTTCTTTATCCATAATTTGTACAGTACAGACCAAAAGTTTGGACACACCTTCTCATTTAACCCCTTCATGACCTTGAGATTTTTAGTTTTTCCGTGTTCGTTTTTCACTCCCCTCCTTCCCAGAGCCATAACTTTTTTATTTTTCCGTCAATTTGGCCATGTGAGGGCTTATTTTTTGCGGGACGAGTTGTACTTTTGAACGACATCATTGGTTTTAGCATGTCGTGTACTAGAAAGCGGGAAAAAAATTCCAAGTGCGGTGAAATTGCAAAAAAAGTGCATTCCCACACTTGTTTTTTGTTTGGCTTTTTTGCTAGGTTCACTAAATGCTAAAACTGACCTGCCATTATGATTTTCCAGGTCAGTACGAGTTTATAGACAACTAACATGACTAGGTTATTTTTTATCTAAGAGTTAAAAAAAATTCCAAACTTTGCTAAAAAAAAAAAAAAAATTGCGCCATATTCCAATACTCGTAGCGTCTCCATTTTTCGTGATCTGGGGTCGGTTGAGGGCTTATTTTTTGCGTGCCGAGATGACGTTTTTAATGATAGCATTTTGGCGCAGATACGTTCTTTTGATCGACCGTTATTGCATTTTAATGCAATGTCGCGGCGACCTAAAAAACGTAATTCTGGCGTTTCAAATTTTTTTTCTCGCTATGCCGTTTAGCGATCAGGTTAATGCTTTTTTTTAATTGATAGATTGGGCGATTCTGAGCGCGGCGGTACCAAATGTGTAGATTTGATTTTTTTTTTTAGATTGATTTATTTTGATTGGGTCGAAAGGGGGGTGATTTAAACTTTTATATTTTTTTTTTTTTCACATTTTTTTTAACTTTTTTTTTTTTTTACTTTTGCCATGCTTCAATAGCCTCCATGGGAGGCTAGAAGCAGGCACAACTCGATCGCCTCTGCTACATAGCAGCGATCTGCTGATCGCTGCTATGTTGCAGAAATGGAGGTGTGCTGTGAGCGCCGACCACAGGGTGGCACTCACAGCCACCGGTGATCAGTAACCATAGAGGTCTCTAGGACCTCTATGGTTACCATCCTGACGCATCGCCGACCCCCGATCATGTGATGGGGGTCGGCGATGACGTCATTTCCGGCCGCCCGGCCGAAAGCGGTAGTTAAATGCCGCTGTCTGCGTTTGACTGCGGCATTTAACTAGTTAATAGGTGCGGGCAGATCGCGATTCTGCCCGCGCCTATTACGGGCACATGTCAGCTGTTCAAAACAGCTGACATGTCCCGGCTTTGATGCGGGCTCACCGCGGAGCCCTGCATCAAAGCAGGGGATCTGACCTCGGACGTACTATCCTGTCCGAGGTCAGAAAGGGGTTAAAGATTTTTCTGTATTTTCATGACTCTGAAAATTGTACATTCACACTGAAGGCATCAAAACTATGAATTAACACATGTGGAATTATATACTTAACAAAAAAGTGTGAAACAGCTGAAATTATGTCTTATATTCTAGGTTCTTCAAAATAGCCACCTTTTGCTTTGATGACTGCTTTGCACACTCTTGGCATTCTCTTGATGAGCTTCAAGAGGTAGTCACCGGGAATGGTTTTCCCTTCACAGGTGTGCCCTGTCAGGTTTAATAAGTGGGATTTCTTGCCTTATAAATGGTGTTGGGACCATCAGTTGTGTTGTGCAGAAGTCTGGTGGATACACAGCTGATAGTCCTACTGAATAGACTGTTAGAATTTGTATTATGGCAAGAAAAAAGCAGCTAAGTAAAGAAAAACGAGTGGCCATCATTACTTTAAGAAATGAAGGTCATTAAGTCCGAAAAATTGGGCAAACTTTGAAAGTGTCCCCAAATGCAGTGGCAAAAACCATCAAGCGCTACAAAGAAACTGGCTCACATGAGGACCGCCCCAGGAATGGAAGACCAAGAGTCACCTCTGCTTCTGAGGATAAGTTTATCTGAGTCACCAGCCTCAGAAATCGCAGGTTAACAGCAGCTCAGATTAGAGACCAGGTCAATGCCACACAGAATTCTAGCAGCAGACACATCTCTACAACCACTGTTAAGAGGAGACTTTGTGCAGCAGGCCTTCATGGTAAAATAGCTGCTAGGAAACCACTGCTAAGTACAGGCAACAAGCAGAAGAGACTTGTTTGGGCTAAAGAACACAAGGAATGGACATTAGACCAGTGGAAATCTGTGCTTTGGTCTGATGAGTCCAAATTTGAGATATTTCGTTCCAACCACGGTGTCTTTGTGCGATGCAGAAAAGGTGAACAGATAGACTCTACATGCCTGGTTCCCACCGTGAAGCATGGAGGAGGAGGTGTGATGGTGTGGGGGTGATTTACTGGTGACACTGTTGGGGATTTATTCAAAATTGAAGGCATACTGAACCAGCATGGCTACCACAGCATCTTGCAGCGGCATGCTATTCCATCCATTTTGCGTTTAGTTGGACCATCATTTATTTTTCAACAGGACAATAACCCCAAACAGACCTCCAGGCTGTGTAAGGGCTATTTGACCAAGGAGGAGAGTGATGGGGTGCTACGCCAGATGACCTGGCCTCCACAGTCACCAGACCTGAACCCAATCGAGATGGTTTGGGGTGAGCTGGACCGCAGAGTGAAGGCAAAAGGGCCAACAAGCGCTAAGCATCTCTGGGAACTCGTTCATGATTGCTGGAACACCATTCCCGGTGAATACCTCTTGAAGCTTATCAGGAGAATGCCAAGAGTGTGCAAAGCAGTCATCAAAGCAAAAGGTGGCTACTTTGAAGAACCTAGAATATAAGACATAATTTCAGTTGTTTCACACTTTTTTGTTAAGTATATAATTCCACATTGGTTAATTCATAGTTTTGATACCTTCAGTGTGAATGTACAATTTTCATAGTCATGAAAATACAGAAAAATCTTTAAATGAGAAGGTGTGTCCAAACTTTTGGTCTGTACTGTATATTTTTTATCTTTGTATCAAAATTTCAGGAAACTACTACTACAATTGTATTCCGTATGTTGGATAAAGTCATGGCCCCTGAACTTATTCCAACTACATTAGAAAAAGTTATAAGACCATATATGCACCAGCATAACCTTCACGAGGAAGAACTTTTGATTCAGTACATTAAGGTAAATCTTTAACTATCAATTTCATAGAGAAAATAGAAATTTAACTGTTTGTTAGCATCCTAAATTGTTTCCTATATTTCTAAGGATTTGCTGGAAAATTGCAGTTCACGTTCTGCATCATTGTTTGAAACAGCGTGGGAGGCCAAGGCAATGGCTGTTATTGGCTGCATGTCTGATACAGATGTAAGTAAACCAATTTTTTAATGGGAAGCTTAGTTTTCATAACAAAAAACGGTTAGAATCTGATAATCTTGTAGGAAGAATTTCATCTCAGGGTTCATCTTTATACAGTTATATGAAAAAGTTTGGGCACCCCTATTAATCTTAAGCTAAAATTGTTTTTTTTTTTTTGCAACAGCTATTTCAGTTTCATATATCTAATAACTGTTGGACACAGTAATGTTTCTGCCTTGAAATGAGGTTTATTGTACTAACAGAAAATGTGCAATCTGCATTGAAAGAAAATTTGACAGGTGCATAAGTATGGGTACCCTTATCATTTTATTGTTTTAAATACTCCTACCTACTTTTTACTGACTTACTAAAGCATTTTTTTGTTTTCTAACCTCATTGAGCTTTGACATTCATAGCCAGGTGTATGCAATCATGAGAAAAGCTACTTAAAGTGACCACTTGCAAGTTGTTCTCCTGTTTGAATCTCTTCTGAAGAGTGGCATCATGGTCTCCTCAAAACAACTGTCTAATGATCTGAAAACAAAGATTATTCAACATAGTTGTTCAGGGGAAGGATACAAAAAGCTGTCTCAGAGATTTAACCTGTCAATTTCCACTGTGAGGATCATAGTAAGGAAATGGAAGAACACAGGTACAGTTCTTGCTAAGGCCAGAAGTGGCAGGCCAAGAAAAACATCAGAAAGGCAGAGAAGAAGAATGGTGAGATCAGTCAAGGACAATCCTCAGACCACCTCCAGAGAGCTGCAGCATCAACTTGCTGCAGATGGTGTCACTGTTCATCGGTCAACTATACAACGCACTTTGCACAAGGAGAAGCTGTATGGGAGAGTGATGCGAAAGAAGCCGTTTCTGCAAGCACGCCACAAACAAAGTCGGCTGAGGTATGCAAAGGCACATTTGAAGAAGCCAATTTCTTTTTGGAAGAAGGTCCTGTGGACTGATGAAACCAAGATTGAGTTGTTTGGTCATACAAAAAAGTGTTATGCATGGCGGCCAAAAAACACAGCATTCCAAGAAAAACACTTGCTACCCACAGTAAAATATGGTGGAGGTTCCATCATGCTTTGGGTCTGTGTGGCCAATGCCGGCAGTGGGAATCTTGTTAAAGTTGAGGGACGCATGGATTCCTCTCAGTATCAGCAGATTCTTGACAATAATGTTCATGAATCAGTGACAAAGTTGAAGTTACGCAGGGGATGGATCTTTCAGCAAGACAATGATCCAAAACACCGCTCCAAATCTACTCAGGCATTCATGCAGAGGAACAATTACACTGTTCTGGAATGGCCATCCCAGTCCCCAGACCTGAATATCATTGAACATCTGTGGGATCATTTGAAGAGGGCTGTCCATGCTCGGCGACCATGAAACTTAACTGAACTGGAATTGTTTTGTAAAGAGGAATGGTCAAAAATACCTTCATCTAGGATCCAGGAACTCGTTAAAAGCTACAGGAAGCGACTAGAGGCTGTTATTTTTGCAAAAGGAGGATCTACTAAATATTAATGTCACTTTTCTGGTGGGGTGCCCATACTTATGCACCTGTCAAATTTTGTTTGAACGCAGATTGCACATTTTCTGTTAGTACAATAAACCTCATTTCAAGGCAGAAACATTACTGTGTCCAACAGTTATTAGATATATGAAACTGAAATAGAGGTTGCAAATAAAACAATTTTTATAAAACATTAAGCTTAAGATTAGTAGGGGTGCCCAAACTTTTTCATATAAGGCTATGTTCACATTGCGTTAGGGCAGTCTGTTTAGCGCATACCGCTACGGACTGCGCTAACGCAATGTCCCAAAAGCGATCGCGTTTGGCGATCCTGCTAGCGCAGACACGCGATCTGCGCTAGCGAGGAACGGACGCTCGGATGCGGTCCGTCCAAAACTAACGGGACATCGCTAGCGCGTGCCGAAAATGGCATGCGCTAACGATGCGCTAGAGATCCGTTGGCACATTGCCGTCAATGGGTGCGCTAACGGATCCGTTGCATGGCGTTAATTGCGACAATTTCACCATGTAACGGAGTCTGCTAGCGTTAACCCATTAACGCACTGTGAACCTAGCCTATCTGTATAAGCGGCTCTAAGATTGAGCTGGGTGCATTGACCTCAAGAATTCTTTTCCCCAGGTACCCTGTGTCTTGCTTTTATTTTATTTTTTTAATTGATTATCTCTTCTTCAAAGGGGAGGGAGGGTGATTTCAACCTAATGTAATGTCAAGAGTGCTGCTCTTGGCCATTGCATTAGATGGAAAGTGGCGCACTGAACTAGCCTTGTCGCCCCTTAATTCACAGGGAACTTTTAGGGTATGTGCACACGATGTGGAAAACGCGGATCCGTAGCGTTTCCGCAGCTGCGGGTACGCAGCTGCGGGTACGCAGCTGCGGGTCCGCAGCAGTTTCCCATGAGCTTACATTACAATGTAAAACCTATGGGAAACAGAAAACGCTGTGCACATGCTATTTAAAAAAAAACGCGCGGAAACGCAGCGGTTTACATTCCGCAGCATGTCACTTTTTTGCGGATTCCTCAGCGGTTTTACAGCTGCTCCTATAGAAAACCGCAGTTGTAAAACCGAAGTGAAATCCGCAGAAAAACCACCGCGATAAATCTGCAGCAAAAACGCAGCGTTTTTGCACTGCAGATTTATCAAATCCGCTGCGGAAAAATCTGCAATGGACCATTATACGTGTGCACATAGCCTTAGAGTTTCCAGGGGTCAGACCCCCACCTTCGTTGATGACATGGCATCCCTTTATGAGATCGGAATACCCCCTTTTAATATATTGTAATCGTTTTAAGAAATTCCAAAATTGTTTATGCACAATCCAATTTTCACCTTCATTTTTTTTCAATACAGTTAATATTCGATGCTGTACTTCAAATTATGTACGGTGCTGTGGTTCCTTGGAGTGATGCCGTTGAGCAGCTGGTAAAGCAGCATCTAGAGATGGATCATCCTAAGTAAGGCAAAAAACCCTATTACAAATATATGCACAATTTTACTTGGTAAAGAAAGGGACTAGCTGAAAAATCAATTAGAGACAGCTTTAGGTGGCCCACACTTGACAAATTTGCTTAGATCCCCATAAAACCCTGTGTTCTGCGGGGTAAAGCTTGTTTAACATTGTGAGATGCATTGCAAAGCGGATCCATCCTATATGTCATGGATCCTTTAAAAATAACACCCCCAAAGGCATTGGATGTAGGACTTCTTTAGTAAATGATTAGTAGGTCACAGCATTTCCCTTTTTAACATATGTGTGCTTTCTTTGTAGAGTAAAATTATTACAAGAAAGCTACAGACTCATGGAGATGAACAAACTTCTACGAGGCTATGGCATAAGAAGTTTTAATTTTTCAAATGATAAACAAATCATGGTAAGACCATCATGTCGGTGTATGTATGTACCTATGCACACTTTTTAGTTAAAAGATTGTTCTTATTCTTACTCTTGTTCGTTTTTTTGTTTTTTTTTAGGGTTTAATCAAATACATCTTAAAACAGGATTCTCCTTCGTCTTTGGAAGATGCTTTAAAGATTGCCCAGATTCATAGACTTCCAACAGTAGAGGTGTATATATTCAGAATTGTGCAGCTAATTTACATCAACAGAGTAAGTTAGATTGCTTTCCTTACAACAATTCTAGAAAAGTATTAACATTATACTTTGGTGACTGATTTTTTATTTTGTTTTTAATATTAAAGTATTGCCAGAAGGTTTTTCTTTTTTTAAGAAAGCTGAAGTTGCTGCAGTCAAGTTAAGATATCTACCCCTTAATACTGCACTATATGTCTTGCTTAACGTCCACATGGAAAATTGATTGCTGTTCCAATTCATTAAGGCCATATATGGTGTAACGATTGGAAACGGAGGCACAGATGTTGAAGTGCACATTTGTTTAATGCAATTTAATTTTTGTGGAACCACAGGACCACTATCCAGGGGGCTTAACTATGCGAGTCCCAGACATCCGTAGCAAGACCCCTCAAACAGGGCCAGGTTGGGATGCCCGAGGGACGCAAGGTGCTACCTCCAATTAGACCCTGATCAAGTGGAAGCTGACCCAGCGAGACAGGCAGGCTGGCGGGAACTGCAGGAGGCGGAGAGCTTAGAAGATGGTAGATGGCTGAAGCGGGCAGCGGCTGTTGGGAACAACTGCACAGGGTACTGGCTTAGTCCAGAGAAATGAAGAGAGACTTGGCATGCACACTGGTGAGGCAAACCGGAGTTAGCAAGGTACTTGCGGAACACAGGCATGCAGGTGCAAGGAACCTGGGAATAGCAACAGGAATCACTTGTTGCTCAAGCACCTCCCTTAGGGCAGAGGTGCCAGAAATAGCAAGAGTCGCTCACATTCTACAATATGTATGTATATAGCAGCCACATAGTATATAGCACAGTGTCTTATGATTTATTCACACTGCGGGGCTGGGATTCACAGGCAGGTCGGCCGCACAGGCGCAGTAAGCGAGACTGCATATGAGGACAGACGGGCAGCGCTCACTGCGCCTGCCCCAGGCATGACAAAAGAGCGCAGGCGCCAGCAGATTTCAAAACGGCGCTGAGGAAGCGGCGCCCGGCGCCGAGAAGACTTGAGTGACGGCTGTGAGGCGTCTGCAGCAGGGGGGAAAAGGCCTGCCATCAGGACTGAAGAAAGGTATTTAGGACAAATTACAAAACGGATTATTTCTGGATTTACAGCACCAATAAATAAAAGAGCCACCTTGTCAGAATGCAGCATTACTGCTGCACAAGGTGGCTATTTTAGTTTCAAACGCCTAGGGGGGTGATTTAATAATCAAATGAGTTGCCAAATGAATTGAAAATCTAATCCAGACATTGACAAGGTTCGAAAAAAAGATTTTTATTTGAAATATTAATTTTCTCCTTTAGACATTGCTTTTGCCAAAGAATGCTCCCTATTCAGCAATTACAGCGTTGCAGACCTTTGGCATTCTAGCAGTTAATTTGCTGTGGTAATCTTGAGAAATTTCACCCCATGCTTCCAGAAGCCCCTCCCACAAGTTGGTTTGGCTTGATGGGCACTTTTTGCGTACCATACGGTCAAACTGCTCCCACAACAGCTCAATGGGTTGGAGATCTGGTGACTGCGCTGGCCACTCCATTACAGATAGAATACCAGCTTCCTGCTTCTTCCCTAAATAGTTCTTGCATAATTTGGAGATGTGCTTTGGGTCATTGTCATGTTGTAGGATGAAACTGGCTCCAATCAAGCACTGTCCACAGGATATGGCATGGCGTTGTAAAATGGAGTGATAGCCTTCCTTATTCAAAATCCCTTTTACCTTGTACAAATCTCCCTCTTTACCAGCGCCAAAGCAACCCCAGACCATCACATTACCTCCACCATGCTTGACAGATTGGGTCATGCACTCTTCCAGCATCTTTTCAGTTGTTCTGCGTCTCACAAAGTTTCTTCTGAGTGATCCAAACACCTCAAACTTGAATTTGTCTGTCCATAACACTTTTTTCCAATCTTCCTTTGTCCAATGTCTGTGTTCTTTTGCCCATATTAATGTTTTCCTTTTATTAGCCAGTCTCAGATATGGTTTTTACTTTGCCACTCTGCCCTCAAGGCCAGCATCCCGGAGTCGCCTCTTCGCTGTAGACGTTGACACTGGCGTTTTGCATGTATATTTAATGAAGCTGCCAGTTGAGGACCTGTGAGGCGTCGATTTCTCAAACTACAGACAATAATGTACTTGTCTTGTTGCTCAGTTGTGCAGCGGGGCCTCCCACTTCTCTTTCTAGTCTGGTTAGAGCCTGTTTGTGCTCTCTTCTGATGGGAATAGTACACACCATTGTAGAAAATCTTCAGTTTCTTGGCAATTTCTTGCATGGAATAGCATTCATTTCTAAGAACAAGAATAGACTGTCAAGTTTCACATGAAAGTTCTTTTTTTCTGGCCATTCTGAGAGTTTAGTGGAACCAGCAAATGTAATGCTCCAGATTCTCAACTAGCTCAAAGGAAGGTCAGGTTTATAGCTTCTCTAATCAGCCAAACTGTTTTCAGCTGTGCTAACATACTTGCACAAGGGTTTTCAAGGGTATGCTAACCATCCATTAGCCTTCTTACACAGTTAGCAAACACAAAGTACCATAAGAACACTGGAGTGATGGTTGTTGGAAATGGGCCTCTATACACCTATGAAGATATTGCATTACAAACCAGACGCTTGCAGCTAAAATAGTCATTTACCACATTAACAATGTATTTCTGAATCATTTAATGTTAGCTTCATTAGGAAAAAACTGTGCTTTTCTTTCAAAAATAAGGAAATTTCTAAGTGACCCTTAACTTTTGAGCGGCAGTGTATATTCATGACAATCTAAATATATAGCAGATTAGCTAATTGTTTACATTTGCTTATATCTGGCTGCAAGTATTTAAAGAGTGATTGTTTTAATTTTTATTTCATATATCAATAATACACATGAAAATAAGCAACTTTGTTATATATCTTATTAGAGAAATCATACATGATAATATCTGAAATCTCAGTAATGGGAAAGTCTGTCTTCACTGAATATAGATTTTACCTCAGAATTGAGAATTTTGATAATGATGGATCAATTTTGGCAGAGAAAGGAGCCTATTTCTCTGATAAGATATATTACAAAGTTGCTTATTTTCATGTACTGTTGATTTTATGATACAAAAATTAAAATGACAGTTACGCTTCAAGCATTCCCAAACTGTTATGTCTGCAGGGGGAGGAATGTCTAAATCTTTTGAAGTCCATTTCTCCTGCTGAAGCAGATGGAACAGTGGAACGCCTGTCTTTGTGGGCAAGAATTGCTTTACAAGAAAATCCTGACAATTCTGAGGAGGTAAAACTGACTAAATGCTACAGATATGATAATTTATTATATGTATATTTTATATCTTTTATATCTTATCTTATTTTTTGTCTTATTGCAGTGCAAGGGAGATCAAAAAATGATAGCGAAAACACTTGTAGATATTCTGAAATTCCATGTGTGTGTTCTGAAAGGTTAGTTGTGTGTATTTCTTACATGTTCATTTGTATAATAATTGCATACTTGATGTTGCTCATTAGGTGTAGCTAGCAACTGCTGTCTACGAACATGTCAGAGTTTTAGTGTGTATATGTATGTGTGCGTGTATGTGTATATATATAAAATAAGAGCGACTAAGTGGCACACAACATATATACCGGGTACACAAATAGGAATCCACTTAGTAGTTTATAGGAAAAAGAAGAATTTGGCACTCCAAAGATCAAATGCAAAAAGTTTATTATAAGGTAAGTCTATAATAGTGCAAAAATATTTTGTAGTTTGATATTAACGTTTCGGCCGTAATGGCCTTCCTCAGAACAAGTTGCTGATAATCAGAGTGTAAAGCTGGTGACAACACAAGAAAAAGACAGCACAAAGATTCATTACCGATGCTTAGGAGAAAGGCACAACCCTTTCTGTCGCCCAGGGAGTTTCCCGGGGTGGGCCGCAGACTTCTATCCTTCAGGAGATGCTTGGCTCGCCTCTGTCGAGGACATTTGGGTCAGATAGGTGATATCTTCAGGACATAAATTAGAATTAATTTTGCACCCCAAGGTAATTCCTTTGAATCCTTCCCCCCAAGGTACCCCTCCCTGAATCAGGTACCCCTCCCTGAATCAGGGTTTGTTCGTGGCCGTTGCCTCTCTTCTATGAACAGGTGTCATCATTCTTGTTCCACCTCAAGCATTTTCCAGGTTTTTATTCAAATGTTTTTGTAGGCCCAAAGAAGATCGGGTCTGTTCTATCCACCCTGGATTACAAGCTGCTTAACAGGAGAGTGCGTCTATGACATTTCAGAATGGAATCCATTCGTTCAATAATGGCTTCCATGGAGTCGCAAGAGTTCCTGAGTGTTTGGTGGATATAAAAGACTCTTAACTCCATGTCTTGATTTTTAATGTCATCAGAGATTCCTTCGGTTCGCGGTACAGGAGAACCACTTTCAGTTCGTCGCTCTTCCTTTCGGTCTGGCACGATCTTCTTAGAGGCCTACTAGTTCGAGTCCAAACAGACAAAGCCACGGTGTTGTCATATGTTAACCAACAGGGAGGAACCCAGAGTTCTTTGGCCATGACCAAAGTCTCCAAGATCCTTCTCTGGGCAGAGAACATGGTTCCAGCAATCTCCACATTGCATATTACTGACGTAAACAATTAGGCTGCCGACTTTCTCAGTTGAGAGGGTCTAGCGACAGGAGAATGGTCTCTGCATCATGACGTCTTTCATCAGATTTGTCTATGGATGTAGATCTCTTAGCCTCCAAGATGAACAGACAAGTTCTGCAGTTCGTCTCCAGGTCCCGGGATCCCCTCGCAATAGGTGTTGATGCCCGATACCCTGGTAACAATTTGCTCTTCTATATCTGTTCCTGGCTCTTCCCCTGCTTCCCAGGCTGTTGAAAAAAATAAGGGAGGAAGAGATGCTGGTCACCCTAATAGCTTCAGATTGTCCCAGGTGGGCCTGTTAAGCAGAGGTCCTCAGTCTACTCACAGACGTCCTCAGTCTACTCACAGACGTCCCTTGGAGACTCCCATACAGACAATATCTGTTTCTCAGGGCTCCATCTTCCACCAGAATTTTTGGTCGCTCGATTTGATGATGTGGCTCTTGAGGCAGTGGTTATAAGAGCGTCCTGGTTCTCTAAATGAGTGATTCAGGTGATGATTCAGGCTTGGAAGCCGGCATAGTCTCTACCTTGAAAGTCTTCATCCGTTGGTGTGAGATGTTATGAAAGGCAATTCAGTACTACAATGGACATAGCGGTCAGAGCACATACAGTGATCTGACAATAACCCAAAATCATAGAACGAGCTCTGAGACGTGGGAACTCTGCAGACCGCAATCCCTAATCCTCTCCAAACAACACTAGAGGCAGCCGTGGATTGCGCCTAACTCTGCCTATGCAACTCGGCACAGCCTGAGAAACTAACTAGCCTGAAGATAGAAAATAAGCCTACCTTGCCTCAGAGAAATACCCCAAAGGAAAAGGCAGCCCCCCACATATAATGACTGTGAGTTAAGATGAAAAGACAAACGTAGAGATGAAATAGATTCAGCAAAGTGAGGCCCGACTTTCTTAACAGATCGAGGATAGAAAAGGTAACTTTGCGGTCTACACAAAACCCTAAAGAACACCACGCAAAGGGGGCAAAAAGACCCTCCGTACCGAACTAACGGCACGGAGGTACACCCTTTGCGTCCCAGAGCTTCCAGCAACAAATTAGACAAGCTGGACAGAAAAAATAGCAAGCAAATAGCAAAGAAGAACTTGGCTATGCAGAGCAGCAGGCCACAGGAATAATCCAGGGAAAAGCAAGTCCAACACTGGAACATTGACAGGAAGCCAGGATCAAAGCATTAGGTGGAGTTAAGTAGAGAAGCACCTAACGACCTCACCAGATCACCTGAGGGAGGAAACTCAGAAGCCGCAGTACCACTTCCCTCCACCAACAGAAGCTCACAGAGAGAATCAGCCGAAGTACCACTTGTGACCACAGGAGGGAGCTCTGCCACAGAATTCACAACAGTGAGACCAATCACACTGCGCCAGTGGTTTTCTCTCTTCAGTCTTTTCTGGCCTTTTTTTTTTTAAATCACGGCTTGATGCAGGTCTAGCTGTCAATTCGCTGAAGGGCCAAGTTTCCGCATTATCCATTCATTTCCACTTAGGCTATGTACACATTAGCGTATCTGTGTGCAGCGTATCATCTGCATGCCAAAACGCATGCAAACACATTGTTACACTGATTTTTTTTTATCCGTATCAGCTTACGCATGACGCAAAAAAAAAAAAACGCTGCATGTGCATGCGTTTTTATGCGTTTTTAGCTTCAATGAGTTTTATTTTGAAACATAATATCAAAAAAATAACAAAACTAAAAAAATCACTCTCCAATGCAAGGGAGCACATATTGTTATTTCAACAATCAAGTATTAACAAGAGGGAAGACAAGGCAGAGGTGGGGGTAGGGTAAAACACAAGGAATCTAGTTACACAAGGGTTATGAATTTACAATAATAATTCCAAAAACTGGTTCATGGTAACCGTTTCTATTATGAAACTAATGACCTCAAAATCATATATAAGTTCAGATTTATTGGGCCTCGGAGGAGTACAAAGGGATTTATTACTTTAATATACAGGGGTCTGATGGATACCTTTT